>NC_072425.2:158205625-158513437 GCF_028878055.3 Symphalangus syndactylus | reverse complement strand
ATTCCTTTTTCCACTACTACTCTCTTAGCGCTCCAAATGTCCAGTTGCATTTTCTACAGAAAGAGTGTTCAGATCTGCTCACTCAAAAGTATGGTTTAACTCTGTTAGCTGAATGCACAGATCAGAAAGAAGTTTCACAGAATGATTCTGTGTAGTTTATATTTGGAGACATTCCTTTTTCCACTATTACCCTCTTAGCGCTCCGAATCTCCACTTGCATTTTCTACAGAAAGAGTGTTTCAGAACGGCTCAATCAAAACTAAGGTTCAACTCTTTTAGTTGAACAAACAGAACAGAAAGAAGTTTCACACAATTCTTTTGTGTAGTTTTTATTTGTAGACATTCTTTTTCCCAATATAGGCCTCTTAGCGCTCAGAATGTCCAATTGCAGTTTCTAAAGAAAGAGTGTTTCAGAACGGCTCAATCAAAAGTAAGGTTCAACTCTGCTAGTTGAATGCACAGAACAGAAAGAAGTTTCATACAATGCTTCTGTGTAGTTTCTATTTGAACATATTCTTTTTTCCACTATTACCCACTTAGCGCTACGAATGTCCAGTTGCATTTTCTACAGACAGAGTGTTTCAAAACTGCTCAATCAAAAGTATGGTTTAACTCTGTTAGCTGAATGCTCAGATCAGAAAGAAGTTTCACAGAATGCTTCTGTGTAGTTTATATTTGAATATATTCCTTTTTCCACTACTACGCTCTTAGCGCTCCAAATGTCCAGTTGCATTTTCTACAGAAAGAGTGTTCAGATCTGCTCAATCAAAAGTATGGTTTAACTCTGTTAGCTGAATGCACAGATCAGAAAGAAGTTTCACCGAATGATTCTGTGTAGTTTATATTTGAAGACATTCCTTTTTCCACTATTACCCTCTTAGCGTTCCGAATCTCCACTTGCATTTTCTACAAAAAGAGTGTTTCATAACTGCTCAATCAAAAATATGTTTTATCTCTGTTAACTGAATTTACAGATCAGAAATAAGTTTCACAGAATGCATCTGTGTAGTTTTTATTTGAAGATATTTTTTTTCCCAATGTAGGCCTCTTAGTGCTTAGCATGTCCAATTGCAGTTTCTACAGAAAGAGTGTTTCAGAACAGCTCAATCAAAAGTAAGGTTCAACTCTGTTAGTTGAATGCACAGAACAGAAAGAATTTTCACAGAATGCTACTGTGTAGTTTATATTTGAATATATTCCTTTTTCCACTATTACCCTCTTAGCGCTCCAAATGTCCACTAGCATTTTCTACAGAAAGAGTGTTCAGAACTGCGCAATCAAAAGTATGGTTTAACTCTGTTAGCTTAATGAACATATCAGAAATATGTTTCACACAATGCTTCTGTGTAGTTTTTATTTGAAGATATTATTTTTCCCAATAGAGGCCTCTTAGCACTCAGAATGTCCAATTGCAGTTTCTACAGAAAGAGTGTTTCAGAAAGGCTCAATCAAATATAAGGTTCAACTCTGTTAGTTGAATGCACAGAACAGAAAGAAGTTTCATACAATGCTTCTGTGTAGTTTATATTTGAACATATTCTTTTTTCCACTATTACCCACTTAGCGCTACGAATGTCCAGTTGCATTTTCTACAGACAGAGTGTTTCAAAACTGCTCAATCAAAAGTATGGTTTAACTCTGTTAGCTGAATGCTCAGATCAGAAAGAAGTTTCACAGAATGCTTCTGTGTAGTTTATATTTGAATATATTCCTTTTTCCACTACTACTCTCTTAGCGCTCCAAATGTCCAGTTGCATTTTCTACAGAAAGAGTGTTCAGATCTGCTCAATCAAAAGTATGGTTTAACTCTGTTAGCTGAATGCACAGATCAGAAAGAAGTTTCACAGAATGATTCTCTGTAGTTTATATTTGGAGACATTCCTTTTTCCACTATTACCCTCTTAGCGCTCCGAATCTCCACTTGCATTTTCTACAGAAAGAGTGTTTCAGAACGGCTCAATCAAAACTAAGGTTCAACTCTTTTAGTTGAACAAACAGAACAGAAAGAAGTTTCACACAATTCTTCTGTGTAGTTTTTATTTGTAGACATTCTTTTTCCCAATATAGGCCTCTTAGCGCTCAGAATGTCCAATTGCAGTTTCTACAGAAAGAGTGTTTCAGAACGGCTCAATCAAAAGTAAGGTTCAACTCTGTTAGTTGAATGCACAGAACAGAAAGAAGTTTCATACAATGCTTCTGTGTAGTTTCTATTTGAACATATTCTTTTTTCCACTATTACCCACTTAGCGCTACGAATGTCCAGTTGCATTTTCTACAGACAGAGTGTTTCAAAACTGCTCAATCAAAAGTATGGTTTAACTCTGTTAGCTGAATGCTCAGATCAGAAAGAAGTTTCACAGAATGCTTCTGTGTAGTTTATATTTGAATATATTCCTTTTTCCACTACTACGCTCTTAGCGCTCCAAATGTCCAGTTGCATTTTCTACAGAAAGAGTGTTCAGATCTGCTCAATCAAAAGTATGGTTTAACTCTGTTAGCTGAATGCACAGATCAGAAAGAAGTTTCACAGAATGATTCTGTGTAGTTTATATTTGAAGACATTCCTTTTTCCACTATTACCCTCTTAGCGCTCCGAATCTCCACTTGCATTTTCTACAAAAAGAGTGTTTCATAACTGCTCAATCAAAAATATGTTTTATCTCTGTTAACTGAATTTTCAGATCAGAAATAAGTTTCACAGAATGCATCTGTGTAGTTTTTATGTGAAGATATTTTTTTTCCAAATGTAGGCCTCTTAGCGCTTAGCATGTCCAATTGCAGTTTCTACAGAAAGAGTGTTTCAGAACGGCTCAATCAAAAGTAAGGTTCAACTCTGTTAGTTGAATGCACAGAACAGAAAGAATTTTCACAGAATGCTACTGTGTAGTTTATATTTGAATATATTCCTTTTTCCACTTTTACCCTCTTAGCGCTAGAAATGTCCACTAGAATTTTCTACAGAAAGTGTGTTCAGAACTGCGCAATCAAAAGTATGGTTTAACTCTGTTAGCTTAATGAACATATCAGAAATAAGTTTCACACAATGCTTCTGTGTAGTTTTTATTTGAAGATATTATTTTTCCCAATAGAGGCCTCTTAGCACTCAGAATGTCCAATTGCAGTTTCTACAGAAAGAGTGTTTCAGAAAGGCTCAATCAAATATAAGGTTCAACTCTGTTAGTTGAATGCACAGAACAGAAAGAAGTTTCATACAATGCTTCTGTGTAGTTTATATTTGAACATATTCTTTTTTCCACTATTACCCACTTAGCGCTACGAATGTCCAGTTGCATTTTCTACAGACAGAGTGTTTCCAAACTGCTCAATGAAAAGTATGGATTAACTCTGTTAGCTGAATGCTCAGATCAGAAAGAAGTTTCACTGAATGCTTCTGTGTAGTTTATATTTGAATATATTCCTTTTTCCACTACTACTCTCTTAGCGCTCCAAATGTCCAGTTGCATTTTCTACAGAAAGAGTGTTCAGATCTGCTCACTCAAAACTATGGTTTAACACTGTTAGCTGAATGCACAGATCAGAAAGAAGTTTCACAGAATGATTCTGTGTAGTTTATATTTGGAGACATTCCTTTTTCCACTATTACCCTCTTAGCGCTCCGAATCTCCACTTGCATTTTCTACAGAAAGAGTGTTTCAGAACGGCTCAATCAAAACTAAGGTTCAACTCTTTTAGTTGAACAAACAGAACAGAAAGAAGTTTCA
Organism: Symphalangus syndactylus; assembly: GCF_028878055.3. NCBI lineage: Eukaryota > Metazoa > Chordata > Mammalia > Primates > Hylobatidae > Symphalangus > Symphalangus syndactylus. The sequence continues at coordinate 158,509,715 of NC_072425.2, read as the reverse complement.
CACAATTCTTCTGTATAGTTTTTATTTGTAGACATTCTTTTTCCCAATATAGGCCTCTTAGCGCTCAGAATGTCCAATTGCAGTTTCTACAGAAAGAGTGTTTCAGAACGGCTCAATCAAAAGTAAGGTTCAACTCTGTTAGTTGAATGCACAGAACAGAAAGAATTTTCACAGAATGCTACTGTGTAGTTTATATTTGAATATATTCCTTTTTCCACTTTTACCCTCTTAGCGCTAGAAATGTCCACTAGAATTTTCTACAGAAAGAGTGTTCAGAACTGCGCAATCAAAAGTATGGTTTAACTCTGTTAGCTTAATGAACATATCAGAAATAAGTTTCACACAATGCTTCTGTGTAGTTTTTATTTGAAGATATTATTTTTCCCAATAGAGGCCTCTTAGCACTCAGAATGTCCAATTGCAGTTTCTACAGAAAGAGTGTTTCAGAAAGGCTCAATCAAATATAAGGTTCAACTCTGTTAGTTGAATGCACAGAACAGAAAGAAGTTTCATACAATGCTTCTGTGTAGTTTATATTTGAACATATTCTTTTTTCCACTATTACCCACTTAGCGCTACGAATGTCCAGTTGCATTTTCTACAGACAGAGTGTTTCCAAACTGCTCAATGAAAAGTATGGATTAACTCTGTTAGCTGAATGCTCAGATCAGAAAGAAGTTTCACTGAATGCTTCTGTGTAGTTTATATTTGAATATATTCCTTTTTCCACTACTACTCTCTTAGCGCTCCAAATGTCCAGTTGCATTTTCTACAGAAAGAGTGTTCAGAACTGCTCACTCAAAACTATGGTTTAACACTGTTAGCTGAATGCACAGATCAGAAAGAAGTTTCACAGAATGATTCTGTGTAGTTTATATTTGGAGACATTCCTTTTTCCACTATTACCCTCTTAGCGCTCCGAATCTCCACTTGCATTTTCTACAGAAAGAGTGTTTCAGAACGGCTCAATCAAAACTAAGGTTCAACTCTTTTAGTTGAACAAACAGAACAGAAAGAAGTTTCACACAATTCTTCTGTATAGTTTTTATTTGTAGACATTCTTTTTCCCAATATAGGCCTCTTAGCGCTCAGAATGTCCAATTGCAGTTTCTACAGAAAGAGTGTTTCAGAACGGCTCAATCAAAAGTAAGGTTCAACTCTGTTAGTTGAATGCACAGAACAGAAAGAAGTTTCATACAATGCTTCTGTGTAGTTTCTATTTGAACATATTCTTTTTTCCACTATTACCCACTTAGCGCTACGAATGTCCAGTTGCATTTTCTACAGACAGAGTGTTTCAAATCTGCTCAATCAAAAGTATGGTTTAACTCAGTTAGCTGAATGCTCAGATCAGAAAGAAGTTTCACAGAATGCTTCTGTGTAGTTTATATTTGAATATATTCCTTTTTCCACTACTACGCTCTTAGCGCTCCAAATGTCCAGTTGCATTTTCTACAGAAAGAGTGTTCAGATCTGCTCAATCAAAAGTATGGTTTAACTCTGTTAGCTGAATGCACAGATCAGAAAGAAGTTTCACCGAATGATTCTGTGTAGTTTATATTGAAGACATTCCTTTTTCCACTATTACCCTCTTAGCGCTCCGAATCTCCACTTGCATTTTCTACAAAAAGAGTGTTTCATAACTGCTCAATCAAAAATATGTTTTATCTCTGTTAACTGAATTTACAGATCAGAAATAAGTTTCACAGAATGCATCTGTGTAGTTTTTATTTGAAGATATTCTTTTTCCCAATGTAGGCCTCTTAGCGCTTAGCATGTCCAATTGCAGTTTCTACAGAAAGAGTGTTTCAGAACGGCTCAATCAAAAGTAAGGTTCATCTCTGTTAGTTGAATGCACAGAACAGAAAGAATTTTCACAGAATGCTACTGTGTAGTTTATATTTGAATATATTCCTTTTTCCACTATTACCCTCTTAGCGCTCCAAATGTCCACTAGAATTTTCTACAGAAAGAGTGTTCAGAACTGCGCAATCAAAAGTATGGTTTAACTCTGTTAGCTTAATGAACATATCAGAAATAAGTTTCACACAATGCTTCTGTGTAGTTTTTATTTGAAGATATTATTTTTCCCAATAGAGGCCTCTTAGCACTCAGAATGTCCAATTGCAGTTTCTACAGAAAGAGTGTTTCAGAAAGGCTCAATCAAATATAAGGTTCAACTCTGTTAGTTGAATGCACAGAACAGAAAGAAGTTTCATACAATGCTTCTGTGTAGTTTATATTTGAACATATTCTTTTTTCCACTATTACCCACTTAGCGCTACGAATGTCCAGTTGCATTTTCTACAGACAGAGTGTTTCCAAACTGCTCAATGAAAAGTATGGATTAACTCTGTTAGCTGAATGCTCAGATCAGAAAGAAGTTTCACTGAATGCTTCTGTGTAGTTTATATTTGAATATATTCCTTTTTCCACTACTACTCTCTTAGCGCTCCAAATGTCCAGTTGCATTTTCTACAGAAAGAGTGTTCAGATCTGCTCACTCAAAACTATGGTTTAACTCTGTTAGCTGAATGCACAGATCAGAAAGAAGTTTCACAGAATGATTCTGTGTAGTTTATATTTGGAGACATTCCTTTTTCCACTATTACCCTCTTAGCGCTCCGAAACTCCACTTGCATTTTCTACAGAAAGAGTGTTTCAGAACGGCTCAATCAAAACTAAGGTTCAACTCTTTTAGTTGAACAAACAGAACAGAAAGAAGTTTCACACAATTCTTCTGTGTAGTTTTTATTTGTAGACATTCTTTTTCCCAATATAGGCCTCTTAGCGCTCAGAATGTCCAATTGCAGTTTCTACAGAAAGAGTGTTTCAGAACGGCTCAATCAAAAGTAAGGTTCAACTCTGTTAGTTGAATGCACAGAACAGAAAGAAGTTTCATACAATGCTTCTGTGTAGTTTCTATTTGAACATATTCTTTTTTCCACTATTACCCACTTAGCGCTACGAATGTCCAGTTGCATTTTCTACAGACAGAGTGTTTCAAATCTGCTCAATCAAAAGTATGGTTTAACTCAGTTAGCTGAATGCTCAGATCAGAAAGAAGTTTCACAGAATGCTTCTGTGTAGTTTATATTTGAATATATTCCTTTTTCCACTACTACGCTCTTAGCGCTCCAAATGTCCAGTTGCATTTTCTACAGAAAGAGTGTTCAGATCTGCTCAATCAAAAGTATGGTTTAACTCTGTTAGCTGAATGCACAGATCAGAAAGAAGTTTCACCGAATGATTCTGTGTAGTTTATATTGAAGACATTCCTTTTTCCACTATTACCCTCTTAGCGCTCCGAATCTCCACTTGCATTTTCTACAAAAAGAGTGTTTCATAACTGCTCAATCAAAAATATGTTTTATCTCTGTTAACTGAATTTACAGATCAGAAATAAGTTTCACAGAATGCATCTGTGTAGTTTTTATTTGAAGATATTCTTTTTCCCAATGTAGGCCTCTTAGCGCTTAGCATGTCCAATTGCAGTTTCTACAGAAAGAGTGTTTCAGAACGGCTCAATCAAAAGTAAGGTTCATCTCTGTTAGTTGAATGCACAGAACAGAAAGAATTTTCACAGAATGCTACTGTGTAGTTTATATTTGAATATATTCCTTTTTCCACTATTACCCTCTTAGCGCTCCAAATGTCCACTAGAATTTTCTACAGAAAGAGTGTTCAGAACTGCGCAATCAAAAGTATGGTTTAACTCTGTTAGCTTAATGAACATATCAGAAATAAGTTTCACACAATGCTTCTGTGTAGTTTTTATTTGAAGATATTATTTTTCCCAATAGAGGCCTCTTAGCACTCAGAATGTCCAATTGCAGTTTCTACAGAAAGAGTGTTTCAGAAAGGCTCAATCAAATATAAGGTTCAACTCTGTTAGTTGAATGCACAGAACAGAAAGGAGTTTCATACAATGCTTCTGTGTAGTTTATATTTGAACATATTCTTTTTTCCACTATTACCCACTTAGCGCTACGAATGTCCAGTTGCATTTTCTACAGACAGAGTGTTTCCAAACTGCTCAATGAAAAGTATGGATTAACTCTGTTAGCTGAATGCTCAGATCAGAAAGAAGTTTCACTGAATGCTTCTGTGTAGTTTATATTTGAATATATTCCTTTTTCCACTACTACTCTCTTAGCGCTCCAAATGTCCAGTTGCATTTTCTACAGAAAGAGTGTTCAGATCTGCTCACTCAAAAGTATGGTTTAACTCTGTTAGCTGAATGCACAGATCAGAAAGAAGTTTCACAGAATGATTCTGTGTAGTTTATATTTGGAGACATTCCTTTTTCCACTATTACCCTCTTAGCGCTCCGAATCTCCACTTGCATTTTCTACAGAAAGAGTGTTTCAGAACGGCTCAATCAAAACTAAGGTTCAACTCTTTTAGTTGAACAAACAGAACAGAAAGAAGTTTCACACAATTCTTCTGTGTAGTTTTTATTTGTAGACATTCTTTTTCCCAATATAGGCCTCTTAGCGCTCAGAATGTCCAATTGCAGTTTCTAAAGAAAGAGTGTTTCAGAACGGCTCAATCAAAAGTAAGGTTCAACTCTGCTAGTTGAATGCACAGAACAGAAAGAAGTTTCATACAATGCTTCTGTGTAGTTTCTATTTGAACATATTCTTTTTTCCACTATTACCCACTTAGCGCTACGAATGTCCAGTTGCATTTTCTACAGACAGAGTGTTTCAAAACTGCTCAATCAAAAGTATGGTTTAACTCTGTTAGCTGAATGCTCAGATCAGAAAGAAGTTTCACAGAATGCTTCTGTGTAGTTTATATTTGAATATATTCCTTTTTCCACTACTACGCTCTTAGCGCTCCAAATGTCCAGTTGCATTTTCTACAGAAAGAGTGTTCAGATCTGCTCAATCAAAAGTATGGTTTAACTCTGTTAGCTGAATGCACAGATCAGAAAGAAGTTTCACCGAATGATTCTGTGTAGTTTATATTTGAAGACATTCCTTTTTCCACTATTACCCTCTTAGCGTTCCGAATCTCCACTTGCATTTTCTACAAAAAGAGTGTTTCATAACTGCTCAATCAAAAATATGTTTTATCTCTGTTAACTGAATTTACAGATCAGAAATAAGTTTCACAGAATGCATCTGTGTAGTTTTTATTTGAAGATATTTTTTTTCCCAATGTAGGCCTCTTAGTGCTTAGCATGTCCAATTGCAGTTTCTACAGAAAGAGTGTTTCAGAACAGCTCAATCAAAAGTAAGGTTCAACTCTGTTAGTTGAATGCACAGAACAGAAAGAATTTTCACAGAATGCTACTGTGTAGTTTATATTTGAATATATTCCTTTTTCCACTATTACCCTCTTAGCGCTCCAAATGTCCACTAGCATTTTCTACAGAAAGAGTGTTCAGAACTGCGCAATCAAAAGTATGGTTTAACTCTGTTAGCTTAATGAACATATCAGAAATATGTTTCACACAATGCTTCTGTGTAGTTTTTATTTGAAGATATTATTTTTCCCAATAGAGGCCTCTTAGCACTCAGAATGTCCAATTGCAGTTTCTACAGAAAGAGTGTTTCAGAAAGGCTCAATCAAATATAAGGTTCAACTCTGTTAGTTGAATGCACAGAACAGAAAGAAGTTTCATACAATGCTTCTGTGTAGTTTATATTTGAACATATTCTTTTTTCCACTATTACCCACTTAGCGCTACGAATGTCCAGTTGCATTTTCTACAGACAGAGTGTTTCAAAACTGCTCAATCAAAAGTATGGTTTAACTCTGTTAGCTGAATGCTCAGATCAGAAAGAAGTTTCACAGAATGCTTCTGTGTAGTTTATATTTGAATATATTCCTTTTTCCACTACTACTCTCTTAGCGCTCCAAATGTCCAGTTGCATTTTCTACAGAAAGAGTGTTCAGATCTGCTCAATCAAAAGTATGGTTTAACTCTGTTAGCTGAATGCACAGATCAGAAAGAAGTTTCACAGAATGATTCTCTGTAGTTTATATTTGGAGACATTCCTTTTTCCACTATTACCCTCTTAGCGCTCCGAATCTCCACTTGCATTTTCTACAGAAAGAGTGTTTCAGAACGGCTCAATCAAAACTAAGGTTCAACTCTTTTAGTTGAACAAACAGAACAGAAAGAAGTTTCACACAATTCTTCTGTGTAGTTTTTATTTGTAGACATTCTTTTTCCCAATATAGGCCTCTTAGCGCTCAGAATGTCCAATTGCAGTTTCTACAGAAAGAGTGTTTCAGAACGGCTCAATCAAAAGTAAGGTTCAACTCTGTTAGTTGAATGCACAGAACAGAAAGAAGTTTCATACAATGCTTCTGTGTAGTTTCTATTTGAACATATTCTTTTTTCCACTATTACCCACTTAGCGCTACGAATGTCCAGTTGCATTTTCTACAGACAGAGTGTTTCAAAACTGCTCAATCAAAAGTATGGTTTAACTCTGTTAGCTGAATGCTCAGATCAGAAAGAAGTTTCACAGAATGCTTCTGTGTAGTTTATATGTGAATATATTCCTTTTTCCACTACTACGCTCTTAGCGCTCCAAATGTCCAGTTGCATTTTCTACAGAAAGAGTGTTCAGATCTGCTCAATCAAAAGTATGGTTTAACTCTGTTAGCTGAATGCACAGATCAGAAAGAAGTTTCACAGAATGATTCTGTGTAGTTTATATTTGAAGACATTCCTTTTTCCACTATTACCCTCTTAGCGCTCCGAATCTCCACTTGCATTTTCTACAAAAAGAGTGTTTCATAACTGCTCAATCAAAAATATGTTTTATCTCTGTTAACTGAATTTTCAGATCAGAAATAAGTTTCACAGAATGCATCTGTGTAGTTTTTATTTGAAGATATTTTTTTTCCAAATGTAGGCCTCTTAGCGCTTAGCATGTCCAATTGCAGTTTCTACAGAAAGAGTGTTTCAGAACGGCTCAATCAAAAGTAAGGTTCAACTCTGTTAGTTGAATGCACAGAACAGAAAGAATTTTCACAGAATGCTACTGTGTAGTTTATATTTGAATATATTCCTTTTTCCACTTTTACCCTCTTAGCGCTAGAAATGTCCACTAGAATTTTCTACAGAAAGTGTGTTCAGAACTGCGCAATCAAAAGTATGGTTTAACTCTGTTAGCTTAATGAACATATCAGAAATAAGTTTCACACAATGCTTCTGTGTAGTTTTTATTTGAAGATATTATTTTTCCCAATAGAGGCCTCTTAGCACTCAGAATGTCCAATTGCAGTTTCTACAGAAAGAGTGTTTCAGAAAGGCTCAATCAAATATAAGGTTCAACTCTGTTAGTTGAATGCACAGAACAGAAAGAAGTTTCATACAATGCTTCTGTGTAGTTTATATTTGAACATATTCTTTTTTCCACTATTACCCACTTAGCGCTACGAATGTCCAGTTGCATTTTCTACAGACAGAGTGTTTCCAAACTGCTCAATGAAAAGTATGGATTAACTCTGTTAGCTGAATGCTCAGATCAGAAAGAAGTTTCACTGAATGCTTCTGTGTAGTTTATATTTGAATATATTCCTTTTTCCACTACTACTCTCTTAGCGCTCCAAATGTCCAGTTGCATTTTCTACAGAAAGAGTGTTCAGATCTGCTCACTCAAAACTATGGTTTAACACTGTTAGCTGAATGCACAGATCAGAAAGAAGTTTCACAGAATGATTCTGTGTAGTTTATATTTGGAGACATTCCTTTTTCCACTATTACCCTCTTAGCGCTCCGAATCTCCACTTGCATTTTCTACAGAAAGAGTGTTTCAGAACGGCTCAATCAAAACTAAGGTTCAACTCTTTTAGTTGAACAAACAGAACAGAAAGAAGTTTCACACAATTCTTCTGTATAGTTTTTATTTGTAGACATTCTTTTTCCCAATATAGGCCTCTTAGCGCTCAGAATGTCCAATTGCAGTTTCTACAGAAAGAGTGTTTCAGAACGGCTCAATCAAAAGTAAGGTTCAACTCTGTTAGTTGAATGCACAGAACAGAAAGAATTTTCACAGAATGCTACTGTGTAGTTTATATTTGAATATATTCCTTTTTCCACTTTTACCCTCTTAGCGCTAGAAATGTCCACTAGAATTTTCTACAGAAAGAGTGTTCAGAACTGCGCAATCAAAAGTATGGTTTAACTCTGTTAGCTTAATGAACATATCAGAAATAAGTTTCACACAATGCTTCTGTGTAGTTTTTATTTGAAGATATTATTTTTCCCAATAGAGGCCTCTTAGCACTCAGAATGTCCAATTGCAGTTTCTACAGAAAGAGTGTTTCAGAAAGGCTCAATCAAATATAAGGTTCAACTCTGTTAGTTGAATGCACAGAACAGAAAGAAGTTTCATACAATGCTTCTGTGTAGTTTATATTTGAACATATTCTTTTTTCCACTATTACCCACTTAGCGCTACGAATGTCCAGTTGCATTTTCTACAGACAGAGTGTTTCCAAACTGCTCAATGAAAAGTATGGATTAACTCTGTTAGCTGAATGCTCAGATCAGAAAGAAGTTTCACTGAATGCTTCTGTGTAGTTTATATTTGAATATATTCCTTTTTCCACTACTACTCTCTTAGCGCTCCAAATGTCCAGTTGCATTTTCTACAGAAAGAGTGTTCAGAACTGCTCACTCAAAACTATGGTTTAACACTGTTAGCTGAATGCACAGATCAGAAAGAAGTTTCACAGAATGATTCTGTGTAGTTTATATTTGGAGACATTCCTTTTTCCACTATTACCCTCTTAGCGCTCCGAATCTCCACTTGCATTTTCTACAGAAAGAGTGTTTCAGAACGGCTCAATCAAAACTAAGGTTCAACTCTTTTAGTTGAACAAACAGAACAGAAAGAAGTTTCACACAATTCTTCTGTATAGTTTTTATTTGTAGACATTCTTTTTCCCAATATAGGCCTCTTAGCGCTCAGAATGTCCAATTGCAGTTTCTACAGAAAGAGTGTTTCAGAACGGCTCAATCAAAAGTAAGGTTCAACTCTGTTAGTTGAATGCACAGAACAGAAAGAAGTTTCATACAATGCTTCTGTGTAGTTTCTATTTGAACATATTCTTTTTTCCACTATTACCCACTTAGCGCTACGAATGTCCAGTTGCATTTTCTACAGACAGAGTGTTTCAAATCTGCTCAATCAAAAGTATGGTTTAACTCAGTTAGCTGAATGCTCAGATCAGAAAGAAGTTTCACAGAATGCTTCTGTGTAGTTTATATTTGAATATATTCCTTTTTCCACTACTACGCTCTTAGCGCTCCAAATGTCCAGTTGCATTTTCTACAGAAAGAGTGTTCAGATCTGCTCAATCAAAAGTATGGTTTAACTCTGTTAGCTGAATGCACAGATCAGAAAGAAGTTTCACCGAATGATTCTGTGTAGTTTATATTGAAGACATTCCTTTTTCCACTATTACCCTCTTAGCGCTCCGAATCTCCACTTGCATTTTCTACAAAAAGAGTGTTTCATAACTGCTCAATCAAAAATATGTTTTATCTCTGTTAACTGAATTTACAGATCAGAAATAAGTTTCACAGAATGCATCTGTGTAGTTTTTATTTGAAGATATTCTTTTTCCCAATGTAGGCCTCTTAGCGCTTAGCATGTCCAATTGCAGTTTCTACAGAAAGAGTGTTTCAGAACGGCTCAATCAAAAGTAAGGTTCATCTCTGTTAGTTGAATGCACAGAACAGAAAGAATTTTCACAGAATGCTACTGTGTAGTTTATATTTGAATATATTCCTTTTTCCACTATTACCCTCTTAGCGCTCCAAATGTCCACTAGAATTTTCTACAGAAAGAGTGTTCAGAACTGCGCAATCAAAAGTATGGTTTAACTCTGTTAGCTTAATGAACATATCAGAAATAAGTTTCACACAATGCTTCTGTGTAGTTTTTATTTGAAGATATTATTTTTCCCAATAGAGGCCTCTTAGCACTCAGAATGTCCAATTGCAGTTTCTACAGAAAGAGTGTTTCAGAAAGGCTCAATCAAATATAAGGTTCAACTCTGTTAGTTGAATGCACAGAACAGAAAGAAGTTTCATACAATGCTTCTGTGTAGTTTATATTTGAACATATTCTTTTTTCCACTATTACCCACTTAGCGCTACGAATGTCCAGTTGCATTTTCTACAGACAGAGTGTTTCCAAACTGCTCAATGAAAAGTATGGATTAACTCTGTTAGCTGAATGCTCAGATCAGAAAGAAGTTTCACTGAATGCTTCTGTGTAGTTTATATTTGAATATATTCCTTTTTCCACTACTACTCTCTTAGCGCTCCAAATGTCCAGTTGCATTTTCTACAGAAAGAGTGTTCAGATCTGCTCACTCAAAACTATGGTTTAACTCTGTTAGCTGAATGCACAGATCAGAAAGAAGTTTCACAGAATGATTCTGTGTAGTTTATATTTGGAGACATTCCTTTTTCCACTATTACCCTCTTAGCGCTCCGAAACTCCACTTGCATTTTCTACAGAAAGAGTGTTTCAGAACGGCTCAATCAAAACTAAGGTTCAACTCTTTTAGTTGAACAAACAGAACAGAAAGAAGTTTCACACAATTCTTCTGTGTAGTTTTTATTTGTAGACATTCTTTTTCCCAATATAGGCCTCTTAGCGCTCAGAATGTCCAATTGCAGTTTCTACAGAAAGAGTGTTTCAGAACGGCTCAATCAAAAGTAAGGTTCAACTCTGTTAGTTGAATGCACAGAACAGAAAGAAGTTTCATACAATGCTTCTGTGTAGTTTCTATTTGAACATATTCTTTTTTCCACTATTACCCACTTAGCGCTACGAATGTCCAGTTGCATTTTCTACAGACAGAGTGTTTCAAATCTGCTCAATCAAAAGTATGGTTTAACTCAGTTAGCTGAATGCTCAGATCAGAAAGAAGTTTCACAGAATGCTTCTGTGTAGTTTATATTTGAATATATTCCTTTTTCCACTACTACGCTCTTAGCGCTCCAAATGTCCAGTTGCATTTTCTACAGAAAGAGTGTTCAGATCTGCTCAATCAAAAGTATGGTTTAACTCTGTTAGCTGAATGCACAGATCAGAAAGAAGTTTCACCGAATGATTCTGTGTAGTTTATATTGAAGACATTCCTTTTTCCACTATTACCCTCTTAGCGCTCCGAATCTCCACTTGCATTTTCTACAAAAAGAGTGTTTCATAACTGCTCAATCAAAAATATGTTTTATCTCTGTTAACTGAATTTACAGATCAGAAATAAGTTTCACAGAATGCATCTGTGTAGTTTTTATTTGAAGATATTCTTTTTCCCAATGTAGGCCTCTTAGCGCTTAGCATGTCCAATTGCAGTTTCTACAGAAAGAGTGTTTCAGAACGGCTCAATCAAAAGTAAGGTTCATCTCTGTTAGTTGAATGCACAGAACAGAAAGAATTTTCACAGAATGCTACTGTGTAGTTTATATTTGAATATATTCCTTTTTCCACTATTACCCTCTTAGCGCTCCAAATGTCCACTAGAATTTTCTACAGAAAGAGTGTTCAGAACTGCGCAATCAAAAGTATGGTTTAACTCTGTTAGCTTAATGAACATATCAGAAATAAGTTTCACACAATGCTTCTGTGTAGTTTTTATTTGAAGATATTATTTTTCCCAATAGAGGCCTCTTAGCACTCAGAATGTCCAATTGCAGTTTCTACAGAAAGAGTGTTTCAGAAAGGCTCAATCAAATATAAGGTTCAACTCTGTTAGTTGAATGCACAGAACAGAAAGAAGTTTCATACAATGCTTCTGTGTAGTTTATATTTGAACATATTCTTTTTTCCACTATTACCCACTTAGCGCTACGAATGTCCAGTTGCATTTTCTACAGACAGAGTGTTTCCAAACTGCTCAATGAAAAGTATGGATTAACTCTGTTAGCTGAATGCTCAGATCAGAAAGAAGTTTCACTGAATGCTTCTGTGTAGTTTATATTTGAATATATTCCTTTTTCCACTACTACTCTCTTAGCGCTCCAAATGTCCAGTTGCATTTTCTACAGAAAGAGTGTTCAGATCTGCTCACTCAAAACTATGGTTTAACTCTGTTAGCTGAATGCACAGATCAGAAAGAAGTTTCACAGAATGATTCTGTGTAGTTTATATTTGGAGACATTCCTTTTTCCACTATTACCCTCTTAGCGCTCCGAAACTCCACTTGCATTTTCTACAGAAAGAGTGTTTCAGAACGGCTCAATCAAAACTAAGGTTCAACTCTTTTAGTTGAACAAACAGAACAGAAAGAAGTTTCACACAATTCTTCTGTGTAGTTTTTATTTGTAGACATTCTTTTTCCCAATATAGGCCTCTTAGCGCTCAGAATGTCCAATTGCAGTTTCTACAGAAAGAGTGTTTCAGAACGGCTCAATCAAAAGTAAGGTTCAACTCTGTTAGTTGAATGCACAGAACAGAAAGAAGTTTCATACAATGCTTCTGTGTAGTTTCTATTTGAACATATTCTTTTTTCCACTATTACCCACTTAGCGCTACGAATGTCCAGTTGCATTTTCTACAGACAGAGTGTTTCAAAACTGCTCAATCAAAAGTATGGTTTAACTCAGTTAGCTGAATGCTCAGATCAGAAAGAAGTTTCACAGAATGCTTCTGTGTAGTTTATATTTGAATATATTCCTTTTTCCACTACTACGCTCTTAGCGCTCCAAATGTCCAGTTGCATTTTCTACAGAAAGAGTGTTCAGATCGGCTCAATCAAAAGTATGGTTTAACTCTGTTAGCTGAATGCACAGATCAGAAAGAAGTTTCACCGAATGATTCTGTGTAGTTTATATTTGAAGACATTCCTTTTTCCACTATTACCCTCTTAGCGCTCCGAATCTCCACTTGCATTTTCTACAAAAAGAGTGTTTCATAACTGCTCAATCAAAAATATGTTTTATCTCTGTTAACTGAATTTACAGATCAGAAATAAGTTTCACAGAATGCATCTGTGTAGTTTTTATTTGAAGATATTCTTTTTCCCAATGTAGGCCTCTTAGCGCTTAGCATGTCCAATTGCAGTTTCTACAGAAAGAGTGTTTCAGAACGGCTCAATCAAAAGTAAGGTTCATCTCTGTTAGTTGAATGCACAGAACAGAAAGAATTTTCACAGAATGCTACTGTGTAGTTTATATTTGAATATATTCCTTTTTCCACTATTACCCTCTTAGCGCTCCAAATGTCCACTAGAATTTTCTACAGAAAGAGTGTTCAGAACTGCGCAATCAAAAGTATGGTTTAACTCTGTTAGCTTAATGAACATATCAGAAATAAGTTTCACACAATGCTTCTGTGTAGTTTTTATTTGAAGATATTATTTTTCCCAATAGAGGCCTCTTAGCACTCAGAATGTCCAATTGCAGTTTCTACAGAAAGAGTGTTTCAGAAAGGCTCAATCAAATATAAGGTTCAACTCTGTTAGTTGAATGCACAGAACAGAAAGAAGTTTCATACAATGCTTCTGTGTAGTTTATATTTGAACATATTCTTTTTTCCACTATTACCCACTTAGCGCTACGAATGTCCAGTTGCATTTTCTACAGACAGAGTGTTTCCAAACTGCTCAATGAAAAGTATGGATTAACTCTGTTAGCTGAATGCTCAGATCAGAAAGAAGTTTCACTGAATGCTTCTGTGTAGTTTATATTTGAATATATTCCTTTTTCCACTACTACTCTCTTAGCGCTCCAAATGTCCAGTTGCATTTTCTACAGAAAGAGTGTTCAGATCTGCTCACTCAAAACTATGGTTTAACTCTGTTAGCTGAATGCACAGATCAGAAAGAAGTTTCACAGAATGATTCTGTGTAGTTTATATTTGGAGACATTCCTTTTTCCACTATTACCCTCTTAGCGCTCCGAATCTCCACTTGCATTTTCTACAGAAAGAGTGTTTCAGAACGGCTCAATCAAAACTAAGGTTCAACTCTTTTAGTTGAACAAACAGAACAGAAAGAAGTTTCACACAATTCTTCTGTGTAGTTTATATTTGTAGACATTCTTTTTCCCAATATAGGCCTCTTAGCGCTCAGAATGTCCAATTGCAGTTTCTACAGAAAGAGTGTTTCAGAACGGCTCAATCAAAAGTAAGGTTCAACTCTGTTAGTTGAATGCACAGAACAGAAAGAAGTTTCATACAATGCTTCTGTGTAGTTTCTATTTGAACATATTCTTTTTTCCACTATTACCCACTTAGCGCTACGAATGTCCAGTTGCATTTTCTACAGACAGAGTGTTTCAAAACTGCTCAATCAAAAGTATGGTTTAACTCAGTTAGCTGAATGCTCAGATCAGAAAGAAGTTTCACAGAATGCTTCTGTGTAGTTTATATTTGAATATATTCCTTTTTCCACTACTACGCTCTTAGCGCTCCAAATGTCCAGTTGCATTTTCTACAGAAAGAGTGTTCAGATCTGCTCAATCAAAAGTATGATTTAACTCTGTTAGCTGAATGCACAGATCAGAAAGAAGTTTCACCGAATGATTCTGTGTAGTTTATATTTGAAGACATTCCTTTTTCCACTATTACCCTCTTAGCGCTCCGAATCTCCACTTGCATTTTCTACAAAAAGAGTGTTTCATAACTGCTCAATCAAAAATATGTTTTATCTCTGTTAACTGAATTTACAGATCAGAAATAAGTTTCACAGAATGCATCTGTGTAGTTTTTATTTGAAGATATTCTTTTTCCCAATGTAGGCCTCTTAGCGCTTAGCATGTCCAATTGCAGTTTCTACAGAAAGAGTGTTTCAGAACGGCTCAACCAAAAGTAAGGTTCATCTCTGTTAGTTGAATGCACAGAACAGAAAGAATTTTCACAGAATGCTACTGTGTAGTTTATATTTGAATATATTCCTTTTTCCACTATTACCCTCTTAGCGCTCCGAATGTCCACTTGCATTTTCTACAGAAAGAGTGTTCAGAACTGCGCAATCAAATGTATGGTTTAACTCTGTTAGCTTAATGAACATATTGGAAATAAGTTTCACACAATGCTTCTGTGTAGTTTTTATTTGAAGATATTATTTTTCCCAATAGAGGCCTCTTAGCGCTCAGAATGTCCAATTGCAGTTTCTACAGAAAGAGTGTTTCAGAAAGGCTCAATCAAAAGTAAGGTTCAACTCTGTTAGTTGAATGCACAGAACAGAAAGAAGTTTCATACAGTGCTTCTGTGTAGTTTATATTTGAACATATTCTTTTTTCCACTATTACCCACTTAGCGCTACGAATGTCCAGCTGCATTTTCTACAGACAGAGTGTTTCAAAACTGCTCAATCAAAAGTATGGTTTAAATCTGTTAGGTGAATGCTCAGATCAGAAAGAAGTTTCACAGAATGCTTCTGTGTAGTTTATATTTGAATATATTCCTTTTTCCACTACTACTCTCTTAGCGCTCCAAATGTCCAGTTGCATTTTCTACAGAAAGAGTGTTCAGATCTGCTCAATCAAAAGTATGGTTTAACTCTGTTAGCTGAATGCACAGATCAGAAAGAAGTTTCACAGAATGATTCTCTGTAGTTTATATTTGGAGACATTCCTTTTTCCACTATTACCCTCTTAGCGCTCCGAATCTCCACTTGCATTTTCGACAGAAAGAGTGTTTCAGAACGGCTCAATCAAAACTAAGGTTCAACTCTTTTAGTTGAACAAACAGAACAGAAAGAAGTTTCACACAATTCTTCTGTGTAGTTTTTATTTGTAGACATTCTTTTTCCCAATATAGGCCTCTTAGCGCTCAGAATGTCCAATTGCAGTTTCTACAGAAAGAGTGTTTCAGAACGGCTCAATCAAAAGTAAGGTTCAACTCTGCTAGTTGAATGCACAGAACAGAAAGAAGTTTCATACAATGCTTCTGTGTAGTTTCTATTTGAACATATTCTTTTTTCCACTATTACCCACTTAGCGCTACGAATGTCCAGTTGCATTTTCTACAGACAGAGTGTTTCAAAACTGCTCAATCAAAAGTATGGTTTAACTCTGTTAGCTGAATGCTCAGATCAGAAAGAAGTTTCACAGAATGCTTCTGTGTAGTTTATATTTGAATATATTCCTTTTTCCACTACTACGCTCTTAGCGCTCCAAATGTCCAGTTGCATTTTCTACAGAAAGAGTGTTCAGATCTGCTCAATCAAAAGTATGGTTTAACTCTGTTAGCTGAATGCACAGATCAGAAAGAAGTTTCACCGAATGATTCTGTGTAGTTTATATTTGAAGACATTCCTTTTTCCACTATTACCCTCTTAGCGCTCCGAATCTCCACTTGCATTTTCTACAAAAAGAGTGTTTCATAACTGCTCAATCAAAAATATGTTTTATCTCTGTTAACTGAATTTACAGATCAGAAATAAGTTTCACAGAATGCATCTGTGTAGTTTTTATTTGAAGATATTTTTTTTCCCAATGTAGGCCTCTTAGTGCTTAGCATGTCGAATTGCAGTTTCTACAGAAAGAGTGTTTCAGAACAGCTCAATCAAAAGTAAGGTTCAACTCTGTTAGTTGAATGCACAGAACAGAAAGAATTTTCACAGAATGCTACTGTGTAGTTTATATTTGAATATATTCCTTTTTCCACTATTACCCTCTTAGCGCTCCAAATGTCCACTAGCATTTTCTACAGAAAGAGTGTTCAGAACTGCGCAATCAAAAGTATGGTTTAACTCTGTTAGCTTAATGAACATATCAGAAATATGTTTCACACAATGCTTCTGTGTAGTTTTTATTTGAAGATATTATTTTTCCCAATAGAGGCCTCTTAGCACTCAGAATGTCCAATTGCAGTTTCTACAGAAAGAGTGTTTCAGAAAGGCTCAATCAAATATAAGGTTCAACTCTGTTAGTTGAATGCACAGAACAGAAAGAAGTTTCATACAATGCTTCTGTGTAGTTTATATTTGAACATATTCTTTTTTCCACTATTACCCACTTAGCGCTACGAATGTCCAGTTGCATTTTCTACAGACAGAGTGTTTCAAAACTGCTCAATCAAAAGTATGGTTTAACTCTGTTAGCTGAATGCTCAGATCAGAAAGAAGTTTCACAGAATGCTTCTGTGTAGTTTATATTTGAATATATTCCTTTTTCCACTACTACTCTCTTAGCGCTCCAAATGTCCAGTTGCATTTTCTACAGAAAGAGTGTTCAGATCTGCTCAATCAAAAGTATGGTTTAACTCTGTTAGCTGAATGCACAGATCAGAAAGAAGTTTCACAGAATGATTCTCTGTAGTTTATATTTGGAGACATTCCTTTTTCCACTATTACCCTCTTAGCGCTCCGAATCTCCACTTGCATTTTCTACAGAAAGAGTGTTTCAGAACGGCTCAATCAAAACTAAGGTTCAACTCTTTTAGTTGAACAAACAGAACAGAAAGAAGTTTCACACAATTCTTCTGTGTAGTTTTTATTTGTAGACATTCTTTTTCCCAATATAGGCCTCTTAGCGCTCAGAATGTCCAATTGCAGTTTCTACAGAAAGAGTGTTTCAGAACGGCTCAATCAAAAGTAAGGTTCAACTCTGTTAGTTGAATGCACAGAACAGAAAGAAGTTTCATACAATGCTTCTGTGTAGTTTCTATTTGAACATATTCTTTTTTCCACTATTACCCACTTAGCGCTACGAATGTCCAGTTGCATTTTCTACAGACAGAGTGTTTCAAAACTGCTCAATCAAAAGTATGGTTTAACTCTGTTAGCTGAATGCTCAGATCAGAAAGAAGTTTCACAGAATGCTTCTGTGTAGTTTATATTTGAATATATTCCTTTTTCCACTACTACGCTCTTAGCGCTCCAAATGTCCAGTTGCATTTTCTACAGAAAGAGTGTTCAGATCTGCTCAATCAAAAGTATGGTTTAACTCTGTTAGCTGAATGCACAGATCAGAAAGAAGTTTCACAGAATGATTCTGTGTAGTTTATATTTGAAGACATTCCTTTTTCCACTATTACCCTCTTAGCGCTCCGAATCTCCACTTGCATTTTCTACAAAAAGAGTGTTTCATAACTGCTCAATCAAAAATATGTTTTATCTCTGTTAACTGAATTTTCAGATCAGAAATAAGTTTCACAGAATGCATCTGTGTAGTTTTTATTTGAAGATATTTTTTTTCCAAATGTAGGCCTCTTAGCGCTTAGCATGTCCAATTGCAGTTTCTACAGAAAGAGTGTTTCAGAACGGCTCAATCAAAAGTAAGGTTCAACTCTGTTAGTTGAATGCACAGAACAGAAAGAATTTTCACAGAATGCTACTGTGTAGTTTATATTTGAATATATTCCTTTTTCCACTTTTACCCTCTTAGCGCTAGAAATGTCCACTAGAATTTTCTACAGAAAGAGTGTTCAGAACTGCGCAATCAAAAGTATGGTTTAACTCTGTTAGCTTAATGAACATATCAGAAATAAGTTTCACACAATGCTTCTGTGTAGTTTTTATTTGAAGATATTATTTTTCCCAATAGAGGCCTCTTAGCACTCAGAATGTCCAATTGCAGTTTCTACAGAAAGAGTGTTTCAGAAAGGCTCAATCAAATATAAGGTTCAACTCTGTTAGTTGAATGCACAGAACAGAAAGAAGTTTCATACAATGCTTCTGTGTAGTTTATATTTGAACATATTCTTTTTTCCACTATTACCCACTTAGCGCTACGAATGTCCAGTTGCATTTTCTACAGACAGAGTGTTTCAAAACTGCTCAATCAAAAGTATGGTTTAACTCTGTTAGCTGAATGCTCAGATCAGAAAGAAGTTTCACAGAATGCTTCTGTGTAGTTTATATTTGAATATATTCCTTTTTCCACTACTACTCTCTTAGCGCTCCAAATGTCCAGTTGCATTTTCTACAGAAAGAGTGTTCAGATCTGCTCAATCAAAAGTATGGTTTAACTCTGTTAGCTGAATGCACAGATCAGAAAGAAGTTTCACAGAATGATTCTCTGTAGTTTATATTTGGAGACATTCCTTTTTCCACTATTACCCTCTTAGCGCTCCGAATCTCCACTTGCATTTTCTACAGAAAGAGTGTTTCAGAACGGCTCAATCAAAACTAAGGTTCAACTCTTTTAGTTGAACAAACAGAACAGAAAGAAGTTTCACACAATTCTTCTGTGTAGTTTTTATTTGTAGACATTCTTTTTCCCAATATAGGCCTCTTAGCGCTCAGAATGTCCAATTGCAGTTTCTACAGAAAGAGTGTTTCAGAACGGCTCAATCAAAAGTAAGGTTCAACTCTGTTAGTTGAATGCACAGAACAGAAAGAAGTTTCATACAATGCTTCTGTGTAGTTTCTATTTGAACATATTCTTTTTTCCACTATTACCCACTTAGCGCTACGAATGTCCAGTTGCATTTTCTACAGACAGAGTGTTTCAAAACTGCTCAATCAAAAGTATGGTTTAACTCTGTTAGCTGAATGCTCAGATCAGAAAGAAGTTTCACAGAATGCTTCTGTGTAGTTTATATTTGAATATATTCCTTTTTCCACTACTACGCTCTTAGCGCTCCAAATGTCCAGTTGCATTTTCTACAGAAAGAGTGTTCAGATCTGCTCAATCAAAAGTATGGTTTAACTCTGTTAGCTGAATGCACAGATCAGAAAGAAGTTTCACAGAATGATTCTGTGTAGTTTATATTTGAAGACATTCCTTTTTCCACTATTACCCTCTTAGCGCTCCGAATCTCCACTTGCATTTTCTACAAAAAGAGTGTTTCATAACTGCTCAATCAAAAATATGTTTTATCTCTGTTAACTGAATTTTCAGATCAGAAATAAGTTTCACAGAATGCATCTGTGTAGTTTTTATTTGAAGATATTTTTTTTCCAAATGTAGGCCTCTTAGCGCTTAGCATGTCCAATTGCAGTTTCTACAGAAAGAGTGTTTCAGAACGGCTCAATCAAAAGTAAGGTTCAACTCTGTTAGTTGAATGCACAGAACAGAAAGAATTTTCACAGAATGCTACTGTGTAGTTTATATTTGAATATATTCCTTTTTCCACTTTTACCCTCTTAGCGCTAGAAATGTCCACTAGAATTTTCTACAGAAAGAGTGTTCAGAACTGCGCAATCAAAAGTATGGTTTAACTCTGTTAGCTTAATGAACATATCAGAAATAAGTTTCACACAATGCTTCTGTGTAGTTTTTATTTGAAGATATTATTTTTCCCAATAGAGGCCTCTTAGCACTCAGAATGTCCAATTGCAGTTTCTACAGAAAGAGTGTTTCAGAAAGGCTCAATCAAATATAAGGTTCAACTCTGTTAGTTGAATGCACAGAACAGAAAGAAGTTTCATACAATGCTTCTGTGTAGTTTATATTTGAACATATTCTTTTTTCCACTATTACCCACTTAGCGCTACGAATGTCCAGTTGCATTTTCTACAGACAGAGTGTTTCCAAACTGCTCAATGAAAAGTATGGATTAACTCTGTTAGCTGAATGCTCAGATCAGAAAGAAGTTTCACTGAATGCTTCTGTGTAGTTTATATTTGAATATATTCCTTTTTCCACTACTACTCTCTTAGCGCTCCAAATGTCCAGTTGCATTTTCTACAGAAAGAGTGTTCAGAACTGCTCACTCAAAACTATGGTTTAACACTGTTAGCTGAATGCACAGATCAGAAAGAAGTTTCACAGAATGATTCTGTGTAGTTTATATTTGGAGACATTACTTTTTCCACTATTACCCTCTTAGCGCTCCGAATCTCCACTTGCATTTTCTACAGAAAGAGTGTTTCAGAACGGCTCAATCAAAACTAAGGTTCAACTCTTTTAGTTGAACAAACAGAACAGAAAGAAGTTTCACACAATTCTTCTGTATAGTTTTTATTTGTAGACATTCTTTTTCCCAATATAGGCCTCTTAGCGCTCAGAATGTCCAATTGCAGTTTCTACAGAAAGAGTGTTTCAGAACGGCTCAATCAAAAGTAAGGTTCAACTCTGTTAGTTGAATGCACAGAACAGAAAGAAGTTTCATACAATGCTTCTGTGTAGTTTCTATTTGAACATATTCTTTTTTCCACTATTACCCACTTAGCGCTACGAATGTCCAGTTGCATTTTCTACAGACAGAGTGTTTCAAATCTGCTCAATCAAAAGTATGGTTTAACTCAGTTAGCTGAATGCTCAGATCAGAAAGAAGTTTCACAGAATGCTTCTGTGTAGTTTATATTTGAATATATTCCTTTTTCCACTACTACGCTCTTAGCGCTCCAAATGTCCAGTTGCATTTTCTACAGAAAGAGTGTTCAGATCTGCTCAATCAAAAGTATGGTTTAACTCTGTTAGCTGAATGCACAGATCAGAAAGAAGTTTCACCGAATGATTCTGTGTAGTTTATATTTGAAGACATTCCTTTTTCCACTATTACCCTCTTAGCGCTCCGAATCTCCACTTGCATTTTCTACAAAAAGAGTGTTTCATAACTGCTCAATCAAAAATATGTTTTATCTCTGTTAACTGAATTTACAGATCAGAAATAAGTTTCACAGAATGCATCTGTGTAGTTTTTATTTGAAGATATTCTTTTTCCCAATGTAGGCCTCTTAGCGCTTAGCATGTCCAATTGCAGTTTCTACAGAAAGAGTGTTTCAGAACGGCTCAATCAAAAGTAAGGTTCATCTCTGTTAGTTGAATGCACAGAACAGAAAGAATTTTCACAGAATGCTACTGTGTAGTTTATATTTGAATATATTCCTTTTTCCACTATTACCCTCTTAGCGCTCCAAATGTCCACTAGAATTTTCTACAGAAAGAGTGTTCAGAACTGCGCAATCAAAAGTATGGTTTAACTCTGTTAGCTTAATGAACATATCAGAAATAAGTTTCACACAATGCTTCTGTGTAGTTTTTATTTGAAGATATTATTTTTCCCAATAGAGGCCTCTTAGCACTCAGAATGTCCAATTGCAGTTTCTACAGAAAGAGTGTTTCAGAAAGGCTCAATCAAATATAAGGTTCAACTCTGTTAGTTGAATGCACAGAACAGAAAGAAGTTTCATACAATGCTTCTGTGTAGTTTATATTTGAACATATTCTTTTTTCCACTATTACCCACATAGCGCTACGAATGTCCAGTTGCATTTTCTACAGACAGAGTGTTTCCAAACTGCTCAATGAAAAGTATGGATTAACTCTGTTAGCTGAATGCTCAGATCAGAAAGAAGTTTCACTGAATGCTTCTGTGTAGTTTATATTTGAATATATTCCTTTTTCCACTACTACTCTCTTAGCGCTCCAAATGTCCAGTTGCATTTTCTACAGAAAGAGTGTTCAGATCTGCTCACTCAAAACTATGGTTTAACTCTGTTAGCTGAATGCACAGATCAGAAAGAAGTTTCACAGAATGATTCTGTGTAGTTTATATTTGGAGACATTCCTTTTTCCACTATTACCCTCTTAGCGCTCCGAATCTCCACTTGCATTTTCTACAGAAAGAGTGTTTCAGAACGGCTCAATCAAAACTAAGGTTCAACTCTTTTAGTTGAACAAACAGAACAGAAAGAAGTTTCACACAATTCTTCTGTGTAGTTTATATTTGTAGACATTCTTTTTCCCAATATAGGCCTCTTAGCGCTCAGAATGTCCAATTGCAGTTTCTACAGAAAGAGTGTTTCAGAACGGCTCAATCAAAAGTAAGGTTCAACTCTGTTAGTTGAATGCACAGAACAGAAAGAAGTTTCATACAATGCTTCTGTGTAGTTTCTATTTGAACATATTCTTTTTTCCACTATTACCCACTTAGCGCTACGAATGTCCAGTTGCATTTTCTACAGACAGAGTGTTTCAAAACTGCTCAATCAAAAGTATGGTTTAACTCAGTTAGCTGAATGCTCAGATCAGAAAGAAGTTTCACAGAATGCTTCTGTGTAGTTTATATTTGAATATATTCCTTTTTCCACTACTACGCTCTTAGCGCTCCAAATGTCCAGTTGCATTTTCTACAGAAAGAGTGTTCAGATCTGCTCAATCAAAAGTATGGTTTAACTCTGTTAGCTGAATGCACAGATCAGAAAGAAGTTTCACCGAATGATTCTGTGTAGTTTATATTTGAAGACATTCCTTTTTCCACTATTACCCTCTTAGCGCTCCGAATCTCCACTTGCATTTTCTACAAAAAGAGTGTTTCATAACTGCTCAATCAAAAATATGTTTTATCTCTGTTAACTGAATTTTCAGATCAGAAATAAGTTTCACAGAATGCATCTGTGTAGTTTTTATTTGAAGATATTTTTTTTCCAAATGTAGGCCTCTTAGCGCTTAGCATGTCCAATTGCAGTTTCTACAGAAAGAGTGTTTCAGAACGGCTCAATCAAAAGTAAGGTTCAACTCTGTTAGTTGAATGCACAGAACAGAAAGAATTTTCACAGAATGCTACTGTGTAGTTTATATTTGAATATATTCCTTTTTCCACTTTTACCCTCTTAGCGCTAGAAATGTCCACTAGAATTTTCTACAGAAAGAGTGTTCAGAACTGCGCAATCAAAAGTATGGTTTAACTCTGTTAGCTTAATGAACATATCAGAAATAAGTTTCACACAATGCTTCTGTGTAGTTTTTATTTGAAGATATTATTTTTCCCAATAGAGGCCTCTTAGCACTCAGAATGTCCAATTGCAGTTTCTACAGAAAGAGTGTTTCAGAAAGGCTCAATCAAATATAAGGTTCAACTCTGTTAGTTGAATGCACAGAACAGAAAGAAGTTTCATACAATGCTTCTGTGTAGTTTATATTTGAACATATTCTTTTTTCCACTATTACCCACTTAGCGCTACGAATGTCCAGTTGCATTTTCTACAGACAGAGTGTTTCCAAACTGCTCAATGAAAAGTATGGATTAACTCTGTTAGCTGAATGCTCAGATCAGAAAGAAGTTTCACTGAATGCTTCTGTGTAGTTTATATTTGAATATATTCCTTTTTCCACTACTACTCTCTTAGCGCTCCAAATGTCCAGTTGCATTTTCTACAGAAAGAGTGTTCAGATCTGCTCACTCAAAACTATGGTTTAACACTGTTAGCTGAATGCACAGATCAGAAAGAAGTTTCACAGAATGATTCTGTGTAGTTTATATTTGGAGACATTCCTTTTTCCACTATTACCCTCTTAGCGCTCCGAATCTCCACTTGCATTTTCTACAGAAAGAGTGTTTCAGAACGGCTCAATCAAAACTAAGGTTCAACTCTTTTAGTTGAACAAACAGAACAGAAAGAAGTTTCACACAATTCTTCTGTATAGTTTTTATTTGTAGACATTCTTTTTCCCAATATAGGCCTCTTAGCGCTCAGAATGTCCAATTGCAGTTTCTACAGAAAGAGTGTTTCAGAACGGCTCAATCAAAAGTAAGGTTCAACTCTGTTAGTTGAATGCACAGAACAGAAAGAATTTTCACAGAATGCTACTGTGTAGTTTATATTTGAATATATTCCTTTTTCCACTTTTACCCTCTTAGCGCTAGAAATGTCCACTAGAATTTTCTACAGAAAGAGTGTTCAGAACTGCGCAATCAAAAGTATGGTTTAACTCTGTTAGCTTAATGAACATATCAGAAATAAGTTTCACACAATGCTTCTGTGTAGTTTTTATTTGAAGATATTATTTTTCCCAATAGAGGCCTCTTAGCACTCAGAATGTCCAATTGCAGTTTCTACAGAAAGAGTGTTTCAGAAAGGCTCAATCAAATATAAGGTTCAACTCTGTTAGTTGAATGCACAGAACAGAAAGAAGTTTCATACAATGCTTCTGTGTAGTTTATATTTGAACATATTCTTTTTTCCACTATTACCCACTTAGCGCTACGAATGTCCAGTTGCATTTTCTACAGACAGAGTGTTTCCAAACTGCTCAATGAAAAGTATGGATTAACTCTGTTAGCTGAATGCTCAGATCAGAAAGAAGTTTCACTGAATGCTTCTGTGTAGTTTATATTTGAATATATTCCTTTTTCCACTACTACTCTCTTAGCGCTCCAAATGTCCAGTTGCATTTTCTACAGAAAGAGTGTTCAGAACTGCTCACTCAAAACTATGGTTTAACACTGTTAGCTGAATGCACAGATCAGAAAGAAGTTTCACAGAATGATTCTGTGTAGTTTATATTTGGAGACATTCCTTTTTCCACTATTACCCTCTTAGCGCTCCGAATCTCCACTTGCATTTTCTACAGAAAGAGTGTTTCAGAACGGCTCAATCAAAACTAAGGTTCAACTCTTTTAGTTGAACAAACAGAACAGAAAGAAGTTTCACACAATTCTTCTGTATAGTTTTTATTTGTAGACATTCTTTTTCCCAATATAGGCCTCTTAGCGCTCAGAATGTCCAATTGCAGTTTCTACAGAAAGAGTGTTTCAGAACGGCTCAATCAAAAGTAAGGTTCAACTCTGTTAGTTGAATGCACAGAACAGAAAGAAGTTTCATACAATGCTTCTGTGTAGTTTCTATTTGAACATATTCTTTTTTCCACTATTACCCACTTAGCGCTACGAATGTCCAGTTGCATTTTCTACAGACAGAGTGTTTCAAATCTGCTCAATCAAAAGTATGGTTTAACTCAGTTAGCTGAATGCTCAGATCAGAAAGAAGTTTCACAGAATGCTTCTGTGTAGTTTATATTTGAATATATTCCTTTTTCCACTACTACGCTCTTAGCGCTCCAAATGTCCAGTTGCATTTTCTACAGAAAGAGTGTTCAGATCTGCTCAATCAAAAGTATGGTTTAACTCTGTTAGCTGAATGCACAGATCAGAAAGAAGTTTCACCGAATGATTCTGTGTAGTTTATATTTGAAGACATTCCTTTTTCCACTATTACCCTCTTAGCGCTCCGAATCTCCACTTGCATTTTCTACAAAAAGAGTGTTTCATAACTGCTCAATCAAAAATATGTTTTATCTCTGTTAACTGAATTTACAGATCAGAAATAAGTTTCACAGAATGCATCTGTGTAGTTTTTATTTGAAGATATTCTTTTTCCCAATGTAGGCCTCTTAGCGCTTAGCATGTCCAATTGCAGTTTCTACAGAAAGAGTGTTTCAGAACGGCTCAATCAAAAGTAAGGTTCATCTCTGTTAGTTGAATGCACAGAACAGAAAGAATTTTCACAGAATGCTACTGTGTAGTTTATATTTGAATATATTCCTTTTTCCACTATTACCCTCTTAGCGCTCCAAATGTCCACTAGAATTTTCTACAGAAAGAGTGTTCAGAACTGCGCAATCAAAAGTATGGTTTAACTCTGTTAGCTTAATGAACATATCAGAAATAAGTTTCACACAATGCTTCTGTGTAGTTTTTATTTGAAGATATTATTTTTCCCAATAGAGGCCTCTTAGCACTCAGAATGTCCAATTGCAGTTTCTACAGAAAGAGTGTTTCAGAAAGGCTCAATCAAATATAAGGTTCAACTCTGTTAGTTGAATGCACAGAACAGAAAGAAGTTTCATACAATGCTTCTGTGTAGTTTATATTTGAACATATTCTTTTTTCCACTATTACCCACTTAGCGCTACGAATGTCCAGTTGCATTTTCTACAGACAGAGTGTTTCCAAACTGCTCAATCAAAAGTATGGATTAACTCTGTTAGCTGAATGCTCAGATCAGAAAGAAGTTTCACTGAATGCTTCTGTGTAGTTTATATTTGAATATATTCCTTTTTCCACTACTACTCTCTTAGCGCTCCAAATGTCCAGTTGCATTTTCTACAGAAAGAGTGTTCAGATCTGCTCACTCAAAACTATGGTTTAACACTGTTAGCTGAATGCACAGATCAGAAAGAAGTTTCACAGAATGATTCTGTGTAGTTTATATTTGGAGACATTCCTTTTTCCACTATTACCCTCTTAGCGCTCCGAATCTCCACTTGCATTTTCTACAGAAAGAGTGTTTCAGAACGGCTCAATCAAAACTAAGGTTCAACTCTTTTAGTTGAACAAACAGAACAGAAAGAAGTTTCACACAATTCTTCTGTATAGTTTTTATTTGTAGACATTCTTTTTCCCAATATAGGCCTCTTAGCGCTCAGAATGTCCAATTGCAGTTTCTACAGAAAGAGTGTTTCAGAACGGCTCAATCAAAAGTAAGGTTCAACTCTGTTAGTTGAATGCACAGAACAGAAAGAATTTTCACAGAATGCTACTGTGTAGTTTATATTTGAATATATTCCTTTTTCCACTTTTACCCTCTTAGCGCTAGAAATGTCCACTAGAATTTTCTACAGAAAGAGTGTTCAGAACTGCGCAATCAAAAGTATGGTTTAACTCTGTTAGCTTAATGAACATATCAGAAATAAGTTTCACACAATGCTTCTGTGTAGTTTTTATTTGAAGATATTATTTTTCCCAATAGAGGCCTCTTAGCACTCAGAATGTCCAATTGCAGTTTCTACAGAAAGAGTGTTTCAGAAAGGCTCAATCAAATATAAGGTTCAACTCTGTTAGTTGAATGCACAGAACAGAAAGAAGTTTCATACAATGCTTCTGTGTAGTTTATATTTGAACATATTCTTTTTTCCACTATTACCCACTTAGCGCTACGAATGTCCAGTTGCATTTTCTACAGACAGAGTGTTTCCAAACTGCTCAATGAAAAGTATGGATTAACTCTGTTAGCTGAATGCTCAGATCAGAAAGAAGTTTCACTGAATGCTTCTGTGTAGTTTATATTTGAATATATTCCTTTTTCCACTACTACTCTCTTAGCGCTCCAAATGTCCAGTTGCATTTTCTACAGAAAGAGTGTTCAGAACTGCTCACTCAAAACTATGGTTTAACACTGTTAGCTGAATGCACAGATCAGAAAGAAGTTTCACAGAATGATTCTGTGTAGTTTATATTTGGAGACATTCCTTTTTCCACTATTACCCTCTTAGCGCTCCGAATCTCCACTTGCATTTTCTACAGAAAGAGTGTTTCAGAACGGCTCAATCAAAACTAAGGTTCAACTCTTTTAGTTGAACAAACAGAACAGAAAGAAGTTTCACACAATTCTTCTGTATAGTTTTTATTTGTAGACATTCTTTTTCCCAATATAGGCCTCTTAGCGCTCAGAATGTCCAATTGCAGTTTCTACAGAAAGAGTGTTTCAGAACGGCTCAATCAAAAGTAAGGTTCAACTCTGTTAGTTGAATGCACAGAACAGAAAGAAGTTTCATACAATGCTTCTGTGTAGTTTCTATTTGAACATATTCTTTTTTCCACTATTACCCACTTAGCGCTACGAATGTCCAGTTGCATTTTCTACAGACAGAGTGTTTCAAATCTGCTCAATCAAAAGTATGGTTTAACTCAGTTAGCTGAATGCTCAGATCAGAAAGAAGTTTCACAGAATGCTTCTGTGTAGTTTATATTTGAATATATTCCTTTTTCCACTACTACGCTCTTAGCGCTCCAAATGTCCAGTTGCATTTTCTACAGAAAGAGTGTTCAGATCTGCTCAATCAAAAGTATGGTTTAACTCTGTTAGCTGAATGCACAGATCAGAAAGAAGTTTCACCGAATGATTCTGTGTAGTTTATATTTGAAGACATTCCTTTTTCCACTATTACCCTCTTAGCGCTCCGAATCTCCACTTGCATTTTCTACAAAAAGAGTGTTTCATAACTGCTCAATCAAAAATATGTTTTATCTCTGTTAACTGAATTTACAGATCAGAAATAAGTTTCACAGAATGCATCTGTGTAGTTTTTATTTGAAGATATTCTTTTTCCCAATGTAGGCCTCTTAGCGCTTAGCATGTCCAATTGCAGTTTCTACAGAAAGAGTGTTTCAGAACGGCTCAATCAAAAGTAAGGTTCATCTCTGTTAGTTGAATGCACAGAACAGAAAGAATTTTCACAGAATGCTACTGTGTAGTTTATATTTGAATATATTCCTTTTTCCACTATTACCCTCTTAGCGCTCCAAATGTCCACTAGAATTTTCTACAGAAAGAGTGTTCAGAACTGCGCAATCAAAAGTATGGTTTAACTCTGTTAGCTTAATGAACATATCAGAAATAAGTTTCACACAATGCTTCTGTGTAGTTTTTATTTGAAGATATTATTTTTCCCAATAGAGGCCTCTTAGCACTCAGAATGTCCAATTGCAGTTTCTACAGAAAGAGTGTTTCAGAAAGGCTCAATCAAATATAAGGTTCAACTCTGTTAGTTGAATGCACAGAACAGAAAGAAGTTTCATACAATGCTTCTGTGTAGTTTATATTTGAACATATTCTTTTTTCCACTATTACCCACTTAGCGCTACGAATGTCCAGTTGCATTTTCTACAGACAGAGTGTTTCCAAACTGCTCAATGAAAAGTATGGATTAACTCTGTTAGCTGAATGCTCAGATCAGAAAGAAGTTTCACTGAATGCTTCTGTGTAGTTTATATTTGAATATATTCCTTTTTCCACTACTACTCTCTTAGCGCTCCAAATGTCCAGTTGCATTTTCTACAGAAAGAGTGTTCAGATCTGCTCACTCAAAACTATGGTTTAACTCTGTTAGCTGAATGCACAGATCAGAAAGAAGTTTCACAGAATGATTCTGTGTAGTTTATATTTGGAGACATTCCTTTTTCCACTATTACCCTCTTAGCGCTCCGAATCTCCACTTGCATTTTCTACAGAAAGAGTGTTTCAGAACGGCTCAATCAAAACTAAGGTTCAACTCTTTTAGTTGAACAAACAGAACAGAAAGAAGTTTCACACAATTCTTCTGTGTAGTTTATATTTGTAGACATTCTTTTTCCCAATATAGGCCTCTTAGCGCTCAGAATGTCCAATTGCAGTTTCTACAGAAAGAGTGTTTCAGAACGGCTCAATCAAAAGTAAGGTTCAACTCTGTTAGTTGAATGCACAGAACAGAAAGAAGTTTCATACAATGCTTCTGTGT
Source organism: Symphalangus syndactylus (assembly GCF_028878055.3). NCBI lineage: Eukaryota > Metazoa > Chordata > Mammalia > Primates > Hylobatidae > Symphalangus > Symphalangus syndactylus. The sequence goes on along the minus strand of NC_072425.2, from coordinate 158,479,831 downwards.
AGTTTCTATTTGAACATATTCTTTTTTCCACTATTACCCACTTAGCGCTACGAATGTCCAGTTGCATTTTCTACAGACAGAGTGTTTCAAAACTGCTCAATCAAAAGTATGGTTTAACTCAGTTAGCTGAATGCTCAGATCAGAAAGAAGTTTCACAGAATGCTTCTGTGTAGTTTATATTTGAATATATTCCTTTTTCCACTACTACGCTCTTAGCGCTCCAAATGTCCAGTTGCATTTTCTACAGAAAGAGTGTTCAGATCTGCTCAATCAAAAGTATGGTTTAACTCTGTTAGCTGAATGCACAGATCAGAAAGAAGTTTCACCGAATGATTCTGTGTAGTTTATATTTGAAGACATTCCTTTTTCCACTATTACCCTCTTAGCGCTCCGAATCTCCACTTGCATTTTCTACAAAAAGAGTGTTTCATAACTGCTCAATCAAAAATATGTTTTATCTCTGTTAACTGAATTTACAGATCAGAAATAAGTTTCACAGAATGCATCTGTGTAGTTTTTATTTGAAGATATTCTTTTTCCCAATGTAGGCCTCTTAGCGCTTAGCATGTCCAATTGCAGTTTCTACAGAAAGAGTGTTTCAGAACGGCTCAACCAAAAGTAAGGTTCATCTCTGTTAGTTGAATGCACAGAACAGAAAGAATTTTCACAGAATGCTACTGTGTAGTTTATATTTGAATATATTCCTTTTTCCACTATTACCCTCTTAGCGCTCCGAATGTCCACTTGCATTTTCTACAGAAAGAGTGTTCAGAACTGCGCAATCAAAAGTATGGTTTAACTCTGTTAGCTTAATGAACATATTAGAAATAAGTTTCACACAATGCTTCTGTGTAGTTTTTATTTGAAGATATTATTTTTCCCAATAGAGGCCTCTTAGCGCTCAGAATGTCCAATTGCAGTTTCTACAGAAAGAGTGTTTCAGAAAGGCTCAATCAAAAGTAAGGTTCAACTCTGTTAGTTGAATGCACAGAACAGAAAGAAGTTTCATACAGTGCTTCTGTGTAGTTTATATTTGAACATATTCTTTTTTCCACTATTACCCACTTAGCGCTACGAATGTCCAGCTGCATTTTCTACAGACAGAGTGTTTCAAAACTGCTCAATCAAAAGTATGGATTAACTCTGTTAGCTGAATGCTCAGATCAGAAAGAAGTTTCACTGAATGCTTCTGTGTAGTTTATATTTGAATATATTCCTTTTTCCACTACTACTCTCTTAGCGCTCCAAATGTCCAGTTGCATTTTCTACAGAAAGAGTGTTCAGATCTGCTCACTCAAAACTATGGTTTAACACTGTTAGCTGAATGCACAGATCAGAAAGAAGTTTCACAGAATGATTCTGTGTAGTTTATATTTGGAGACATTCCTTTTTCCACTATTACCCTCTTAGCGCTCCGAATCTCCACTTGCATTTTCTACAGAAAGAGTGTTTCAGAACGGCTCAATCAAAACTAAGGTTCAACTCTTTTAGTTGAACAAACAGAACAGAAAGAAGTTTCACACAATTCTTCTGTATAGTTTTTATTTGTAGACATTCTTTTTCCCAATATAGGCCTCTTAGCGCTCAGAATGTCCAATTGCAGTTTCTACAGAAAGAGTGTTTCAGAACGGCTCAATCAAAAGTAAGGTTCAACTCTGTTAGTTGAATGCACAGAACAGAAAGAATTTTCACAGAATGCTACTGTGTAGTTTATATTTGAATATATTCCTTTTTCCACTTTTACCCTCTTAGCGCTAGAAATGTCCACTAGAATTTTCTACAGAAAGAGTGTTCAGAACTGCGCAATCAAAAGTATGGTTTAACTCTGTTAGCTTAATGAACATATCAGAAATAAGTTTCACACAATGCTTCTGTGTAGTTTTTATTTGAAGATATTATTTTTCCCAATAGAGGCCTCTTAGCACTCAGAATGTCCAATTGCAGTTTCTACAGAAAGAGTGTTTCAGAAAGGCTCAATCAAATATAAGGTTCAACTCTGTTAGTTGAATGCACAGAACAGAAAGAAGTTTCATACAATGCTTCTGTGTAGTTTATATTTGAACATATTCTTTTTTCCACTATTACCCACTTAGCGCTACGAATGTCCAGTTGCATTTTCTACAGACAGAGTGTTTCCAAACTGCTCAATGAAAAGTATGGATTAACTCTGTTAGCTGAATGCTCAGATCAGAAAGAAGTTTCACTGAATGCTTCTGTGTAGTTTATATTTGAATATACTCCTTTTTCCACTACTACTCTCTTAGCGCTCCAAATGTCCAGTTGCATTTTCTACAGAAAGAGTGTTCAGAACTGCTCACTCAAAACTATGGTTTAACACTGTTAGCTGAATGCACAGATCAGAAAGAAGTTTCACAGAATGATTCTGTGTAGTTTATATTTGGAGACATTCCTTTTTCCACTATTACCCTCTTAGCGCTCCGAATCTCCACTTGCATTTTCTACAGAAAGAGTGTTTCAGAACGGCTCAATCAAAACTAAGGTTCAACTCTTTTAGTTGAACAAACAGAACAGAAAGAAGTTTCACACAATTCTTCTGTATAGTTTTTATTTGTAGACATTCTTTTTCCCAATATAGGCCTCTTAGCGCTCAGAATGTCCAATTGCAGTTTCTACAGAAAGAGTGTTTCAGAACGGCTCAATCAAAAGTAAGGTTCAACTCTGTTAGTTGAATGCACAGAACAGAAAGAAGTTTCATACAATGCTTCTGTGTAGTTTCTATTTGAACATATTCTTTTTTCCACTATTACCCACTTAGCGCTACGAATGTCCAGTTGCATTTTCTACAGACAGAGTGTTTCAAATCTGCTCAATCAAAAGTATGGTTTAACTCAGTTAGCTGAATGCTCAGATCAGAAAGAAGTTTCACAGAATGCTTCTGTGTAGTTTATATTTGAATATATTCCTTTTTCCACTACTACGCTCTTAGCGCTCCAAATGTCCAGTTGCATTTTCTACAGAAAGAGTGTTCAGATCTGCTCAATCAAAAGTATGGTTTAACTCTGTTAGCTGAATGCACAGATCAGAAAGAAGTTTCACCGAATGATTCTGTGTAGTTTATATTTGAAGACATTCCTTTTTCCACTATTACCCTCTTAGCGCTCCGAATCTCCACTTGCATTTTCTACAAAAAGAGTGTTTCATAACTGCTCAATCAAAAATATGTTTTATCTCTGTTAACTGAATTTACAGATCAGAAATAAGTTTCACAGAATGCATCTGTGTAGTTTTTATTTGAAGATATTCTTTTTCCCAATGTAGGCCTCTTAGCGCTTAGCATGTCCAATTGCAGTTTCTACAGAAAGAGTGTTTCAGAACGGCTCAATCAAAAGTAAGGTTCATCTCTGTTAGTTGAATGCACAGAACAGAAAGAATTTTCACAGAATGCTACTGTGTAGTTTATATTTGAATATATTCCTTTTTCCACTATTACCCTCTTAGCGCTCCAAATGTCCACTAGAATTTTCTACAGAAAGAGTGTTCAGAACTGCGCAATCAAAAGTATGGTTTAACTCTGTTAGCTTAATGAACATATCAGAAATAAGTTTCACACAATGCTTCTGTGTAGTTTTTATTTGAAGATATTATTTTTCCCAATAGAGGCCTCTTAGCACTCAGAATGTCCAATTGCAGTTTCTACAGAAAGAGTGTTTCAGAAAGGCTCAATCAAATATAAGGTTCAACTCTGTTAGTTGAATGCACAGAACAGAAAGAAGTTTCATACAATGCTTCTGTGTAGTTTATATTTGAACATATTCTTTTTTCCACTATTACCCACTTAGCGCTACGAATGTCCAGTTGCATTTTCTACAGACAGAGTGTTTCCAAACTGCTCAATGAAAAGTATGGATTAACTCTGTTAGCTGAATGCTCAGATCAGAAAGAAGTTTCACTGAATGCTTCTGTGTAGTTTATATTTGAATATATTCCTTTTTCCACTACTACTCTCTTAGCGCTCCAAATGTGCAGTTGCATTTTCTACAGAAAGAGTGTTCAGATCTGCTCACTCAAAACTATGGTTTAACTCTGTTAGCTGAATGCACAGATCAGAAAGAAGTTTCACAGAATGATTCTGTGTAGTTTATATTTGGAGACATTCCTTTTTCCACTATTACCCTCTTAGCGCTCCGAATCTCCACTTGCATTTTCTACAGAAAGAGTGTTTCAGAACGGCTAAATCAAAACTAAGGTTCAACTCTTTTAGTTGAACAAACAGAACAGAAAGAAGTTTCACACAATTCTTCTGTGTAGTTTTTATTTGTAGACATTCTTTTTCCCAATATAGGCCTCTTAGCGCTCAGAATGTCCAATTGCAGTTTCTACAGAAAGAGTGTTTCAGAACGGCTCAATCAAAAGTAAGGTTCAACTCTGTTAGTTGAATGCACAGAACAGAAAGAAGTTTCATACAATGCTTCTGTGTAGTTTCTATTTGAACATATTCTTTTTTCCACTATTACCCACTTAGCGCTACGAATGTCCAGTTGCATTTTCTACAGACAGAGTGTTTCAAAACTGCTCAATCAAAAGTATGGTTTAACTCAGTTAGCTGAATGCTCAGATCAGAAAGAAGTTTCACAGAATGCTTCTGTGTAGTTTATATTTGAATATATTCCTTTTTCCACTACTACGCTCTTAGCGCTCCAAATGTCCAGTTGCATTTTCTACAGAAAGAGTGTTCAGATCTGCTCAATCAAAAGTATGGTTTAACTCTGTTAGCTGAATGCACAGATCAGAAAGAAGTTTCACCGAATGATTCTGTGTAGTTTATATTTGAAGACATTCCTTTTTCCACTATTACCCTCTTAGCGCTCCGAATCTCCACTTGCATTTTCTACAAAAAGAGTGTTTCATAACTGCTCAATCAAAAATATGTTTTATCTCTGTTAACTGAATTTACAGATCAGAAATAAGTTTCACAGAATGCATCTGTGTAGTTTTTATTTGAAGATATTCTTTTTCCCAATGTAGGCCTCTTAGCGCTTAGCATGTCCAATTGCAGTTTCTACAGAAAGAGTGTTTCAGAACGGCTCAATCAAAAGTAAGGTTCATCTCTGTTAGTTGAATGCACAGAACAGAAAGAATTTTCACAGAATGCTACTGTGTAGTTTATATTTGAATATATTCCTTTTTCCACTATTACCCTCTTAGCGCTCCGAATGTCCACTTGCATTTTCTACAGAAAGAGTGTTCAGAACTGCGCAATCAAAAGTATGGTTTAACTCTGTTAGCTTAATGAACATATTAGAAATAAGTTTCACACAATGCTTCTGTGTAGTTTTTATTTGAAGATATTATTTTTCCCAATAGAGGCCTCTTAGCGCTCAGAATGTCCAATTGCAGTTTCTACAGAAAGAGTGTTTCAGAAAGGCTCAATCAAAAGTAAGGTTCAACTCTGTTAGTTGAATGCACAGAACAGAAAGAAGTTTCATACAGTGCTTCTGTGTAGTTTATATTTGAACATATTCTTTTTTCCACTATTACCCACTTAGCGCTACGAATGTCCAGTTGCATTTTCTACAGACAGAGTGTTCAGATCTGCTCAATCAAAAGTATGGTTTAACTCTGTTAGCTGAATGCACAGATCAGAAAGAAGTTTCACCGAATGATTCTGTGTAGTTTATATTTGAAGACATTCCTTTTTCCACTATTACCCTCTTAGCGCTCCGAATCTCCACTTGCATTTTCTACAAAAAGAGTGTTTCATAACTGCTCAATCAAAAATATGTTTTATCTCTGTTAACTGAATTTACAGATCAGAAATAAGTTTCACAGAATGCATCTGTGTAGTTTTTATTTGAAGATATTCTTTTTCCCAATGTAGGCCTCTTAGCGCTTAGCATGTCCAATTGCAGTTTCTACAGAAAGAGTGTTTCAGAACGGCTCAATCAAAAGTAAGGTTCATCTCTGTTAGTTGAATGCACAGAACAGAAAGAATTTTCACAGAATGCTACTGTGTAGTTTATATTTGAATATATTCCTTTTTCCACTATTACCCTCTTAGCGCTCCAAATGTCCACTAGAATTTTCTACAGAAAGAGTGTTCAGAACTGCGCAATCAAAAGTATGGTTTAACTCTGTTAGCTTAATGAACATATCAGAAATAAGTTTCACACAATGCTTCTGTGTAGTTTTTATTTGAAGATATTATTTTTCCCAATAGAGGCCTCTTAGCACTCAGAATGTCCAATTGCAGTTTCTACAGAAAGAGTGTTTCAGAAAGGCTCAATCAAATATAAGGTTCAACTCTGTTAGTTGAATGCACAGAACAGAAAGAAGTTTCATACAATGCTTCTGTGTAGTTTATATTTGAACATATTCTTTTTTCCACTATTACCCACTTAGCGCTACGAATGTCCAGTTGCATTTTCTACAGACAGAGTGTTTCCAAACTGCTCAATGAAAAGTATGGATTAACTCTGTTAGCTGAATGCTCAGATCAGAAAGAAGTTTCACTGAATGCTTCTGTGTAGTTTATATTTGAATATATTCCTTTTTCCACTACTACTCTCTTAGCGCTCCAAATGTCCAGTTGCATTTTCTACAGAAAGAGTGTTCAGATCTGCTCACTCAAAACTATGGTTTAACTCTGTTAGCTGAATGCACAGATCAGAAAGAAGTTTCACAGAATGATTCTGTGTAGTTTATATTTGGAGACATTCCTTTTTCCACTATTACCCTCTTAGCGCTCCGAATCTCCACTTGCATTTTCTACAGAAAGAGTGTTTCAGAACGGCTCAATCAAAACTAAGGTTCAACTCTTTTAGTTGAACAAACAGAACAGAAAGAAGTTTCACACAATTCTTCTGTGTAGTTTATATTTGTAGACATTCTTTTTCCCAATATAGGCCTCTTAGCGCTCAGAATGTCCAATTGCAGTTTCTACAGAAAGAGTGTTTCAGAACGGCTCAATCAAAAGTAAGGTTCAACTCTGTTAGTTGAATGCACAGAACAGAAAGAAGTTTCATACAATGCTTCTGTGTAGTTTCTATTTGAACATATTCTTTTTTCCACTATTACCCACTTAGCGCTACGAATGTCCAGTTGCATTTTCTACAGACAGAGTGTTTCAAAACTGCTCAATCAAAAGTATGGTTTAACTCAGTTAGCTGAATGCTCAGATCAGAAAGAAGTTTCACAGAATGCTTCTGTGTAGTTTATATTTGAATATATTCCTTTTTCCACTACTACGCTCTTAGCGCTCCAAATGTCCAGTTGCATTTTCTACAGAAAGAGTGTTCAGATCTGCTCAATCAAAAGTATGGTTTAACTCTGTTAGCTGAATGCACAGATCAGAAAGAAGTTTCACCGAATGATTCTGTGTAGTTTATATTTGAAGACATTCCTTTTTCCACTATTACCCTCTTAGCGCTCCGAATCTCCACTTGCATTTTCTACAAAAAGAGTGTTTCATAACTGCTCAATCAAAAATATGTTTTATCTCTGTTAACTGAATTTACAGATCAGAAATAAGTTTCACAGAATGCATCTGTGTAGTTTTTATTTGAAGATATTCTTTTTCCCAATGTAGGCCTCTTAGCGCTTAGCATGTCCAATTGCAGTTTCTACAGAAAGAGTGTTTCAGAACGGCTCAACCAAAAGTAAGGTTCATCTCTGTTAGTTGAATGCACAGAACAGAAAGAATTTTCACAGAATGCTACTGTGTAGTTTATATTTGAATATATTCCTTTTTCCACTATTACCCTCTTAGCGCTCCGAATGTCCACTTGCATTTTCTACAGAAAGAGTGTTCAGAACTGCGCAATCAAAAGTATGGTTTAACTCTGTTAGCTTAATGAACATATTAGAAATAAGTTTCACACAATGCTTCTGTGTAGTTTTTATTTGAAGATATTATTTTTCCCAATAGAGGCCTCTTAGCGCTCAGAATGTCCAATTGCAGTTTCTACAGAAAGAGTGTTTCAGAAAGGCTCAATCAAAAGTAAGGTTCAACTCTGTTAGTTGAATGCACAGAACAGAAAGAAGTTTCATACAGTGCTTCTGTGTAGTTTATATTTGAACATATTCTTTTTTCCACTATTACCCACTTAGCGCTACGAATGTCCAGCTGCATTTTCTACAGACAGAGTGTTTCAAAACTGCTCAATCAAAAGTATGGATTAACTCTGTTAGCTGAATGCTCAGATCAGAAAGAAGTTTCACTGAATGCTTCTGTGTAGTTTATATTTGAATATATTCCTTTTTCCACTACTACTCTCTTAGCGCTCCAAATGTCCAGTTGCATTTTCTACAGAAAGAGTGTTCAGATCTGCTCACTCAAAACTATGGTTTAACACTGTTAGCTGAATGCACAGATCAGAAAGAAGTTTCACAGAATGATTCTGTGTAGTTTATATTTGGAGACATTCCTTTTTCCACTATTACCCTCTTAGCGCTCCGAATCTCCACTTGCATTTTCTACAGAAAGAGTGTTTCAGAACGGCTCAATCAAAACTAAGGTTCAACTCTTTTAGTTGAACAAACAGAACAGAAAGAAGTTTCACACAATTCTTCTGTATAGTTTTTATTTGTAGACATTCTTTTTCCCAATATAGGCCTCTTAGCGCTCAGAATGTCCAATTGCAGTTTCTACAGAAAGAGTGTTTCAGAACGGCTCAATCAAAAGTAAGGTTCAACTCTGTTAGTTGAATGCACAGAACAGAAAGAATTTTCACAGAATGCTACTGTGTAGTTTATATTTGAATATATTCCTTTTTCCACTTTTACCCTCTTAGCGCTAGAAATGTCCACTAGAATTTTCTACAGAAAGAGTGTTCAGAACTGCGCAATCAAAAGTATGGTTTAACTCTGTTAGCTTAATGAACATATCAGAAATAAGTTTCACACAATGCTTCTGTGTAGTTTTTATTTGAAGATATTATTTTTCCCAATAGAGGCCTCTTAGCACTCAGAATGTCCAATTGCAGTTTCTACAGAAAGAGTGTTTCAGAAAGGCTCAATCAAATATAAGGTTCAACTCTGTTAGTTGAATGCACAGAACAGAAAGAAGTTTCATACAATGCTTCTGTGTAGTTTATATTTGAACATATTCTTTTTTCCACTATTACCCACTTAGCGCTACGAATGTCCAGTTGCATTTTCTACAGACAGAGTGTTTCCAAACTGCTCAATGAAAAGTATGGATTAACTCTGTTAGCTGAATGCTCAGATCAGAAAGAAGTTTCACTGAATGCTTCTGTGTAGTTTATATTTGAATATACTCCTTTTTCCACTACTACTCTCTTAGCGCTCCAAATGTCCAGTTGCATTTTCTACAGAAAGAGTGTTCAGAACTGCTCACTCAAAACTATGGTTTAACACTGTTAGCTGAATGCACAGATCAGAAAGAAGTTTCACAGAATGATTCTGTGTAGTTTATATTTGGAGACATTCCTTTTTCCACTATTACCCTCTTAGCGCTCCGAATCTCCACTTGCATTTTCTACAGAAAGAGTGTTTCAGAACGGCTCAATCAAAACTAAGGTTCAACTCTTTTAGTTGAACAAACAGAACAGAAAGAAGTTTCACACAATTCTTCTGTATAGTTTTTATTTGTAGACATTCTTTTTCCCAATATAGGCCTCTTAGCGCTCAGAATGTCCAATTGCAGTTTCTACAGAAAGAGTGTTTCAGAACGGCTCAATCAAAAGTAAGGTTCAACTCTGTTAGTTGAATGCACAGAACAGAAAGAAGTTTCATACAATGCTTCTGTGTAGTTTCTATTTGAACATATTCTTTTTTCCACTATTACCCACTTAGCGCTACGAATGTCCAGTTGCATTTTCTACAGACAGAGTGTTTCAAATCTGCTCAATCAAAAGTATGGTTTAACTCAGTTAGCTGAATGCTCAGATCAGAAAGAAGTTTCACAGAATGCTTCTGTGTAGTTTATATTTGAATATATTCCTTTTTCCACTACTACGCTCTTAGCGCTCCAAATGTCCAGTTGCATTTTCTACAGAAAGAGTGTTCAGATCTGCTCAATCAAAAGTATGGTTTAACTCTGTTAGCTGAATGCACAGATCAGAAAGAAGTTTCACCGAATGATTCTGTGTAGTTTATATTTGAAGACATTCCTTTTTCCACTATTACCCTCTTAGCGCTCCGAATCTCCACTTGCATTTTCTACAAAAAGAGTGTTTCATAACTGCTCAATCAAAAATATGTTTTATCTCTGTTAACTGAATTTACAGATCAGAAATAAGTTTCACAGAATGCATCTGTGTAGTTTTTATTTGAAGATATTCTTTTTCCCAATGTAGGCCTCTTAGCGCTTAGCATGTCCAATTGCAGTTTCTACAGAAAGAGTGTTTCAGAACGGCTCAATCAAAAGTAAGGTTCATCTCTGTTAGTTGAATGCACAGAACAGAAAGAATTTTCACAGAATGCTACTGTGTAGTTTATATTTGAATATATTCCTTTTTCCACTATTACCCTCTTAGCGCTCCAAATGTCCACTAGAATTTTCTACAGAAAGAGTGTTCAGAACTGCGCAATCAAAAGTATGGTTTAACTCTGTTAGCTTAATGAACATATCAGAAATAAGTTTCACACAATGCTTCTGTGTAGTTTTTATTTGAAGATATTATTTTTCCCAATAGAGGCCTCTTAGCACTCAGAATGTCCAATTGCAGTTTCTACAGAAAGAGTGTTTCAGAAAGGCTCAATCAAATATAAGGTTCAACTCTGTTAGTTGAATGCACAGAACAGAAAGAAGTTTCATACAATGCTTCTGTGTAGTTTATATTTGAACATATTCTTTTTTCCACTATTACCCACTTAGCGCTACGAATGTCCAGTTGCATTTTCTACAGACAGAGTGTTTCCAAACTGCTCAATGAAAAGTATGGATTAACTCTGTTAGCTGAATGCTCAGATCAGAAAGAAGTTTCACTGAATGCTTCTGTGTAGTTTATATTTGAATATATTCCTTTTTCCACTACTACTCTCTTAGCGCTCCAAATGTGCAGTTGCATTTTCTACAGAAAGAGTGTTCAGATCTGCTCACTCAAAACTATGGTTTAACTCTGTTAGCTGAATGCACAGATCAGAAAGAAGTTTCACAGAATGATTCTGTGTAGTTTATATTTGGAGACATTCCTTTTTCCACTATTACCCTCTTAGCGCTCCGAATCTCCACTTGCATTTTCTACAGAAAGAGTGTTTCAGAACGGCTAAATCAAAACTAAGGTTCAACTCTTTTAGTTGAACAAACAGAACAGAAAGAAGTTTCACACAATTCTTCTGTGTAGTTTTTATTTGTAGACATTCTTTTTCCCAATATAGGCCTCTTAGCGCTCAGAATGTCCAATTGCAGTTTCTACAGAAAGAGTGTTTCAGAACGGCTCAATCAAAAGTAAGGTTCAACTCTGTTAGTTGAATGCACAGAACAGAAAGAAGTTTCATACAATGCTTCTGTGTAGTTTCTATTTGAACATATTCTTTTTTCCACTATTACCCACTTAGCGCTACGAATGTCCAGTTGCATTTTCTACAGACAGAGTGTTTCAAAACTGCTCAATCAAAAGTATGGTTTAACTCAGTTAGCTGAATGCTCAGATCAGAAAGAAGTTTCACAGAATGCTTCTGTGTAGTTTATATTTGAATATATTCCTTTTTCCACTACTACGCTCTTAGCGCTCCAAATGTCCAGTTGCATTTTCTACAGAAAGAGTGTTCAGATCTGCTCAATCAAAAGTATGGTTTAACTCTGTTAGCTGAATGCACAGATCAGAAAGAAGTTTCACCGAATGATTCTGTGTAGTTTATATTTGAAGACATTCCTTTTTCCACTATTACCCTCTTAGCGCTCCGAATCTCCACTTGCATTTTCTACAAAAAGAGTGTTTCATAACTGCTCAATCAAAAATATGTTTTATCTCTGTTAACTGAATTTACAGATCAGAAATAAGTTTCACAGAATGCATCTGTGTAGTTTTTATTTGAAGATATTCTTTTTCCCAATGTAGGCCTCTTAGCGCTTAGCATGTCCAATTGCAGTTTCTACAGAAAGAGTGTTTCAGAACGGCTCAATCAAAAGTAAGGTTCATCTCTGTTAGTTGAATGCACAGAACAGAAAGAATTTTCACAGAATGCTACTGTGTAGTTTATATTTGAATATATTCCTTTTTCCACTATTACCCTCTTAGCGCTCCGAATGTCCACTTGCATTTTCTACAGAAAGAGTGTTCAGAACTGCGCAATCAAAAGTATGGTTTAACTCTGTTAGCTTAATGAACATATTAGAAATAAGTTTCACACAATGCTTCTGTGTAGTTTTTATTTGAAGATATTATTTTTCCCAATAGAGGCCTCTTAGCGCTCAGAATGTCCAATTGCAGTTTCTACAGAAAGAGTGTTTCAGAAAGGCTCAATCAAAAGTAAGGTTCAACTCTGTTAGTTGAATGCACAGAACAGAAAGAAGTTTCATACAGTGCTTCTGTGTAGTTTATATTTGAACATATTCTTTTTTCCACTATTACCCACTTAGCGCTACGAATGTCCAGTTGCATTTTCTACAGACAGAGTGTTCAGATCTGCTCAATCAAAAGTATGGTTTAACTCTGTTAGCTGAATGCACAGATCAGAAAGAAGTTTCACCGAATGATTCTGTGTAGTTTATATTTGAAGACATTCCTTTTTCCACTATTACCCTCTTAGCGCTCCGAATCTCCACTTGCATTTTCTACAAAAAGAGTGTTTCATAACTGCTCAATCAAAAATATGTTTTATCTCTGTTAACTGAATTTACAGATCAGAAATAAGTTTCACAGAATGCATCTGTGTAGTTTTTATTTGAAGATATTCTTTTTCCCAATGTAGGCCTCTTAGCGCTTAGCATGTCCAATTGCAGTTTCTACAGAAAGAGTGTTTCAGAACGGCTCAATCAAAAGTAAGGTTCATCTCTGTTAGTTGAATGCACAGAACAGAAAGAATTTTCACAGAATGCTACTGTGTAGTTTATATTTGAATATATTCCTTTTTCCACTATTACCCTCTTAGCGCTCCAAATGTCCACTAGAATTTTCTACAGAAAGAGTGTTCAGAACTGCGCAATCAAAAGTATGGTTTAACTCTGTTAGCTTAATGAACATATCAGAAATAAGTTTCACACAATGCTTCTGTGTAGTTTTTATTTGAAGATATTATTTTTCCCAATAGAGGCCTCTTAGCACTCAGAATGTCCAATTGCAGTTTCTACAGAAAGAGTGTTTCAGAAAGGCTCAATCAAATATAAGGTTCAACTCTGTTAGTTGAATGCACAGAACAGAAAGAAGTTTCATACAATGCTTCTGTGTAGTTTATATTTGAACATATTCTTTTTTCCACTATTACCCACTTAGCGCTACGAATGTCCAGTTGCATTTTCTACAGACAGAGTGTTTCCAAACTGCTCAATGAAAAGTATGGATTAACTCTGTTAGCTGAATGCTCAGATCAGAAAGAAGTTTCACTGAATGCTTCTGTGTAGTTTATATTTGAATATATTCCTTTTTCCACTACTACTCTCTTAGCGCTCCAAATGTCCAGTTGCATTTTCTACAGAAAGAGTGTTCAGATCTGCTCACTCAAAACTATGGTTTAACTCTGTTAGCTGAATGCACAGATCAGAAAGAAGTTTCACAGAATGATTCTGTGTAGTTTATATTTGGAGACATTCCTTTTTCCACTATTACCCTCTTAGCGCTCCGAATCTCCACTTGCATTTTCTACAGAAAGAGTGTTTCAGAACGGCTCAATCAAAACTAAGGTTCAACTCTTTTAGTTGAACAAACAGAACAGAAAGAAGTTTCACACAATTCTTCTGTGTAGTTTATATTTGTAGACATTCTTTTTCCCAATATAGGCCTCTTAGCGCTCAGAATGTCCAATTGCAGTTTCTACAGAAAGAGTGTTTCAGAACGGCTCAATCAAAAGTAAGGTTCAACTCTGTTAGTTGAATGCACAGAACAGAAAGAAGTTTCATACAATGCTTCTGTGTAGTTTCTATTTGAACATATTCTTTTTTCCACTATTACCCACTTAGCGCTACGAATGTCCAGTTGCATTTTCTACAGACAGAGTGTTTCAAAACTGCTCAATCAAAAGTATGGTTTAACTCAGTTAGCTGAATGCTCAGATCAGAAAGAAGTTTCACAGAATGCTTCTGTGTAGTTTATATTTGAATATATTCCTTTTTCCACTACTACGCTCTTAGCGCTCCAAATGTCCAGTTGCATTTTCTACAGAAAGAGTGTTCAGATCTGCTCAATCAAAAGTATGGTTTAACTCTGTTAGCTGAATGCACAGATCAGAAAGAAGTTTCACCGAATGATTCTGTGTAGTTTATATTTGAAGACATTCCTTTTTCCACTATTACCCTCTTAGCGCTCCGAATCTCCACTTGCATTTTCTACAAAAAGAGTGTTTCATAACTGCTCAATCAAAAATATGTTTTATCTCTGTTAACTGAATTTACAGATCAGAAATAAGTTTCACAGAATGCATCTGTGTAGTTTTTATTTGAAGATATTCTTTTTCCCAATGTAGGCCTCTTAGCGCTTAGCATGTCCAATTGCAGTTTCTACAGAAAGAGTGTTTCAGAACGGCTCAACCAAAAGTAAGGTTCATCTCTGTTAGTTGAATGCACAGAACAGAAAGAATTTTCACAGAATGCTACTGTGTAGTTTATATTTGAATATATTCCTTTTTCCACTATTACCCTCTTAGCGCTCCGAATGTCCACTTGCATTTTCTACAGAAAGAGTGTTCAGAACTGCGCAATCAAAAGTATGGTTTAACTCTGTTAGCTTAATGAACATATTAGAAATAAGTTTCACACAATGCTTCTGTGTAGTTTTTATTTGAAGATATTATTTTTCCCAATAGAGGCCTCTTAGCGCTCAGAATGTCCAATTGCAGTTTCTACAGAAAGAGTGTTTCAGAAAGGCTCAATCAAAAGTAAGGTTCAACTCTGTTAGTTGAATGCACAGAACAGAAAGAAGTTTCATACAGTGCTTCTGTGTAGTTTATATTTGAACATATTCTTTTTTCCACTATTACCCACTTAGCGCTACGAATGTCCAGCTGCATTTTCTACAGACAGAGTGTTTCAAAACTGCTCAATCAAAAGTATGGATTAACTCTGTTAGCTGAATGCTCAGATCAGAAAGAAGTTTCACTGAATGCTTCTGTGTAGTTTATATTTGAATATATTCCTTTTTCCACTACTACTCTCTTAGCGCTCCAAATGTCCAGTTGCATTTTCTACAGAAAGAGTGTTCAGATCTGCTCACTCAAAACTATGGTTTAACACTGTTAGCTGAATGCACAGATCAGAAAGAAGTTTCACAGAATGATTCTGTGTAGTTTATATTTGGAGACATTCCTTTTTCCACTATTACCCTCTTAGCGCTCCGAATCTCCACTTGCATTTTCTACAGAAAGAGTGTTTCAGAACGGCTCAATCAAAACTAAGGTTCAACTCTTTTAGTTGAACAAACAGAACAGAAAGAAGTTTCACACAATTCTTCTGTATAGTTTTTATTTGTAGACATTCTTTTTCCCAATATAGGCCTCTTAGCGCTCAGAATGTCCAATTGCAGTTTCTACAGAAAGAGTGTTTCAGAACGGCTCAATCAAAAGTAAGGTTCAACTCTGTTAGTTGAATGCACAGAACAGAAAGAATTTTCACAGAATGCTACTGTGTAGTTTATATTTGAATATATTCCTTTTTCCACTTTTACCCTCTTAGCGCTAGAAATGTCCACTAGAATTTTCTACAGAAAGAGTGTTCAGAACTGCGCAATCAAAAGTATGGTTTAACTCTGTTAGCTTAATGAACATATCAGAAATAAGTTTCACACAATGCTTCTGTGTAGTTTTTATTTGAAGATATTATTTTTCCCAATAGAGGCCTCTTAGCACTCAGAATGTCCAATTGCAGTTTCTACAGAAAGAGTGTTTCAGAAAGGCTCAATCAAATATAAGGTTCAACTCTGTTAGTTGAATGCACAGAACAGAAAGAAGTTTCATACAATGCTTCTGTGTAGTTTATATTTGAACATATTCTTTTTTCCACTATTACCCACTTAGCGCTACGAATGTCCAGTTGCATTTTCTACAGACAGAGTGTTTCCAAACTGCTCAATGAAAAGTATGGATTAACTCTGTTAGCTGAATGCTCAGATCAGAAAGAAGTTTCACTGAATGCTTCTGTGTAGTTTATATTTGAATATACTCCTTTTTCCACTACTACTCTCTTAGCGCTCCAAATGTCCAGTTGCATTTTCTACAGAAAGAGTGTTCAGAACTGCTCACTCAAAACTATGGTTTAACACTGTTAGCTGAATGCACAGATCAGAAAGAAGTTTCACAGAATGATTCTGTGTAGTTTATATTTGGAGACATTCCTTTTTCCACTATTACCCTCTTAGCGCTCCGAATCTCCACTTGCATTTTCTACAGAAAGAGTGTTTCAGAACGGCTCAATCAAAACTAAGGTTCAACTCTTTTAGTTGAACAAACAGAACAGAAAGAAGTTTCACACAATTCTTCTGTATAGTTTTTATTTGTAGACATTCTTTTTCCCAATATAGGCCTCTTAGCGCTCAGAATGTCCAATTGCAGTTTCTACAGAAAGAGTGTTTCAGAACGGCTCAATCAAAAGTAAGGTTCAACTCTGTTAGTTGAATGCACAGAACAGAAAGAAGTTTCATACAATGCTTCTGTGTAGTTTCTATTTGAACATATTCTTTTTTCCACTATTACCCACTTAGCGCTACGAATGTCCAGTTGCATTTTCTACAGACAGAGTGTTTCAAATCTGCTCAATCAAAAGTATGGTTTAACTCAGTTAGCTGAATGCTCAGATCAGAAAGAAGTTTCACAGAATGCTTCTGTGTAGTTTATATTTGAATATATTCCTTTTTCCACTACTACGCTCTTAGCGCTCCAAATGTCCAGTTGCATTTTCTACAGAAAGAGTGTTCAGATCTGCTCAATCAAAAGTATGGTTTAACTCTGTTAGCTGAATGCACAGATCAGAAAGAAGTTTCACCGAATGATTCTGTGTAGTTTATATTTGAAGACATTCCTTTTTCCACTATTACCCTCTTAGCGCTCCGAATCTCCACTTGCATTTTCTACAAAAAGAGTGTTTCATAACTGCTCAATCAAAAATATGTTTTATCTCTGTTAACTGAATTTACAGATCAGAAATAAGTTTCACAGAATGCATCTGTGTAGTTTTTATTTGAAGATATTCTTTTTCCCAATGTAGGCCTCTTAGCGCTTAGCATGTCCAATTGCAGTTTCTACAGAAAGAGTGTTTCAGAACGGCTCAATCAAAAGTAAGGTTCATCTCTGTTAGTTGAATGCACAGAACAGAAAGAATTTTCACAGAATGCTACTGTGTAGTTTATATTTGAATATATTCCTTTTTCCACTATTACCCTCTTAGCGCTCCAAATGTCCACTAGAATTTTCTACAGAAAGAGTGTTCAGAACTGCGCAATCAAAAGTATGGTTTAACTCTGTTAGCTTAATGAACATATCAGAAATAAGTTTCACACAATGCTTCTGTGTAGTTTTTATTTGAAGATATTATTTTTCCCAATAGAGGCCTCTTAGCACTCAGAATGTCCAATTGCAGTTTCTACAGAAAGAGTGTTTCAGAAAGGCTCAATCAAATATAAGGTTCAACTCTGTTAGTTGAATGCACAGAACAGAAAGAAGTTTCATACAATGCTTCTGTGTAGTTTATATTTGAACATATTCTTTTTTCCACTATTACCCACTTAGCGCTACGAATGTCCAGTTGCATTTTCTACAGACAGAGTGTTTCCAAACTGCTCAATGAAAAGTATGGATTAACTCTGTTAGCTGAATGCTCAGATCAGAAAGAAGTTTCACTGAATGCTTCTGTGTAGTTTATATTTGAATATATTCCTTTTTCCACTACTACTCTCTTAGCGCTCCAAATGTGCAGTTGCATTTTCTACAGAAAGAGTGTTCAGATCTGCTCACTCAAAACTATGGTTTAACTCTGTTAGCTGAATGCACAGATCAGAAAGAAGTTTCACAGAATGATTCTGTGTAGTTTATATTTGGAGACATTCCTTTTTCCACTATTACCCTCTTAGCGCTCCGAATCTCCACTTGCATTTTCTACAGAAAGAGTGTTTCAGAACGGCTAAATCAAAACTAAGGTTCAACTCTTTTAGTTGAACAAACAGAACAGAAAGAAGTTTCACACAATTCTTCTGTGTAGTTTTTATTTGTAGACATTCTTTTTCCCAATATAGGCCTCTTAGCGCTCAGAATGTCCAATTGCAGTTTCTACAGAAAGAGTGTTTCAGAACGGCTCAATCAAAAGTAAGGTTCAACTCTGTTAGTTGAATGCACAGAACAGAAAGAAGTTTCATACAATGCTTCTGTGTAGTTTCTATTTGAACATATTCTTTTTTCCACTATTACCCACTTAGCGCTACGAATGTCCAGTTGCATTTTCTACAGACAGAGTGTTTCAAAACTGCTCAATCAAAAGTATGGTTTAACTCAGTTAGCTGAATGCTCAGATCAGAAAGAAGTTTCACAGAATGCTTCTGTGTAGTTTATATTTGAATATATTCCTTTTTCCACTACTACGCTCTTAGCGCTCCAAATGTCCAGTTGCATTTTCTACAGAAAGAGTGTTCAGATCTGCTCAATCAAAAGTATGGTTTAACTCTGTTAGCTGAATGCACAGATCAGAAAGAAGTTTCACCGAATGATTCTGTGTAGTTTATATTTGAAGACATTCCTTTTTCCACTATTACCCTCTTAGCGCTCCGAATCTCCACTTGCATTTTCTACAAAAAGAGTGTTTCATAACTGCTCAATCAAAAATATGTTTTATCTCTGTTAACTGAATTTACAGATCAGAAATAAGTTTCACAGAATGCATCTGTGTAGTTTTTATTTGAAGATATTCTTTTTCCCAATGTAGGCCTCTTAGCGCTTAGCATGTCCAATTGCAGTTTCTACAGAAAGAGTGTTTCAGAACGGCTCAATCAAAAGTAAGGTTCATCTCTGTTAGTTGAATGCACAGAACAGAAAGAATTTTCACAGAATGCTACTGTGTAGTTTATATTTGAATATATTCCTTTTTCCACTATTACCCTCTTAGCGCTCCGAATGTCCACTTGCATTTTCTACAGAAAGAGTGTTCAGAACTGCGCAATCAAAAGTATGGTTTAACTCTGTTAGCTTAATGAACATATTAGAAATAAGTTTCACACAATGCTTCTGTGTAGTTTTTATTTGAAGATATTATTTTTCCCAATAGAGGCCTCTTAGCGCTCAGAATGTCCAATTGCAGTTTCTACAGAAAGAGTGTTTCAGAAAGGCTCAATCAAAAGTAAGGTTCAACTCTGTTAGTTGAATGCACAGAACAGAAAGAAGTTTCATACAGTGCTTCTGTGTAGTTTATATTTGAACATATTCTTTTTTCCACTATTACCCACTTAGCGCTACGAATGTCCAGTTGCATTTTCTACAGACAGAGTGTTTCAAAACTGCTCAATGAAAAGTATGGATTAACTCTGTTAGCTGAATGCTCAGATCAGAAAGAAGTTTCACTGAATGCTTCTGTGTAGTTTATATTTGAATATATTCCTTTTTCCACTACTACTCTCTTAGCGCTCCAAATGTCCAGTTGCATTTTCTACAGAAAGAGTGTTCAGATCTGCTCACTCAAAAGTATGGTTTAACTCTGTTAGCTGAATGCACAGATCAGAAAGAAGTTTCACAGAATGATTCTGTGTAGTTTATATTTGGAGACATTCCTTTTTCCACTATTACCCTCTTAGCGCTCCGAATCTCCACTTGCATTTTCTACAGAAAGAGTGTTTCAGAACGGCTCAATCAAAACTAAGGTTCAACTCTTTTAGTTGAACAAACAGAACAGAAAGTAGTTTCACACAATTCTTCTGTGTAGTTTTTATTTGTAGACATTCTTTTTCCCAATATAGGCCTCTTACCGCTCAGAATGTCCAATTGCAGTTTCTACAGAAAGAGTGTTTCAGAAGGGCTCAATCAAAAGTAAGGTTCAACTCTGTTAGTTGAATGCACAGAACAGAAAGAAGTTTCATACAATGCTTCTGTGTAGTTTCTATTTGAACATATTCTTTTTTCCACTATTACCCACTTAGCGCTACGAATGTCCAGTTGCATTTTCTACAGACAGAGTGTTTCAAAACTGCTCAATCAAAAGTATGGTTTAACTCTGTTAGCTGAATGCTCAGATCAGAAAGAAGTTTCACAGAATGCTTCTGTGTAGTTTATATTTGAATATATTCCTTTTTCCACTACTACGCTCTTAGCGCTCCAAATGTCCAGTTGCATTTTCTACAGAAAGAGTGTTCAGATCTGCTCAATCAAAAGTATGGTTTAACTCTGTTAGCTGAATGCACAGATCAGAAAGAAGTTTCACCGAATGATTCTGTGTAGTTTATATTTGAAGACATTCCTTTTTCCACTATTACCCTCTTAGCGCTCCGAATCTCCACTTGCATTTTCTACAAAAAGAGTGTTTCATAACTGCTCAATCAAAAATATGTTTTATCTCTGTTAACTGAATTTACAGATCAGAAATAAGTTTCACAGAATGCATCTCTGTAGTTTTTATTTGAAGATATTTTTTTTCCCAATGTAGGCCTCTTAGTGCTTAGCATGTCCAATTGCAGTTTCTACAGAAAGAGTGTTTCAGAACAGCTCAATCAAAAGTAAGGTTCAACTCTGTTAGTTGAATGCACAGAACAGGAAGAATTTGCACAGAATGCTACTGTGTAGTTTATATTTGAATATATTCCTTTTTCCACTATTACCCTCTTAGCGCTCCAAATGTCCACTAGCATTTTCTACAGAAAGAGTGTTCAGAACTGCGCAATCAAAAGTATGGTTTAACTCTGTTAGCTTAATGAACATATCAGAAATAAGTTTCACACAATGCTTCTGTGAAGTTTTTATTTGAAGATATTATTTTTCCCAATAGAGGCCTCTTAGCACTCAAAATTTCCAATTGCAGTTTCTACAGAAAGAGTGTTTCAGAAAGGCTCAATCAAATATAAGGTTCAACTCTGTTAGTTGAATGCACAAAACAGAAAGAAGTTTCATACAATGCTTCTGTGTAGTTTATATTTGAACATATTCTTTTTTCCACTATTACCCACTTAGCGCTACGAATGTCCAGTTGCATTTTCTACAGACAGAGTGTTTCAAAACTGCTGAATGAAAAGTATGGATTAACTCTGTTAGCTGAATGCTCAGATCAGAAAGAAGTTTCACTGAATGCTTCTGTGTAGTTTATATTTGAATATATTCCTTTTTCCACTACTACTCTCTTAGCGCTCCAAATGTCCAGTTGCATTTTCTACAGAAAGAGTGTTCAGATCTGCTCACTCAAAAGTATGGTTTAACTCTGTTAGCTGAATGCACAGATCAGAAAGAAGTTTCACCGAATGATTCTGTGTAGTTTATATTTGAAGACATTCCTTTTTCCACTATTACCCTCTTAGCGCTCTGAATCTCCACTTGCATTTTCTACAAAAAGAGTGTTTCATAACTGCTCAATCAAAAATATGTTTTATCTCTGTTAACTGAATTTACAGATCAGAAATAAGTTTCACAGAATGCATCTGTGTAGTTTTTATTTGAAGATATTTTTTTTCCCAATGTAGGCCTCTTAGCGCTTAGCATGTCCAATTGCAGTTTCTACAGAAAGAGTGTTTCAGAACGGCTCAATCAAAAGTAAGGTTCAACTCTGTTAGTTGAATGCACAGAACAGAAAGAATTTTCACAGAATGCTACTGTGTAGTTTATATTTGAATATATTCCTTTTTCCACTATTACCCTCTTAGCGCTCCGAATGTCCACTTGCATTTTCTACAGAAAGAGTGTTCAGAACTGCGCAATCAGAAGTATGGTTTAACTCTGTTAGCTTAATGAATATATCAGAAATAAGTTTCACACAATGCTTCTGTGTAGTTTTTATTTGAAGATATTATTTTTCCCAATAGAGGCCTCTTAGCGCTCAGAATGTCCAATTGCAGTTTCTACAGAAAGAGTGTTTCAGAAAGGCTCAATCAAAAGTAAGGTTCAACTCTGTTAGTTGAATGCACAGAACAGAAAGAAGTTTCATACAATGCTTCTGTGTAGTTTATGTTTGAACATATTCTTTTTTCCACTATTACCCACTTAGCGCTATGAATGTCCAGTTGCATTTTCTACAGACAGAGTGTTTCAAAACTGCTCAATCAAAAGTATGGTTTAACTCTGTTAGCTGAATGCTCAGATCAGAAAGAAGTTTCACAGAATGCTTCTGTGTAGTTTATATTTGAATATATTCCTTTTTCCACTACTACTCTCTTAGCGCTCCAACTGTCCATTTGCATTTTCTACAGAAAGAGTGTTCAGATCTGCTCAATCAAAAGTATGGTTTAACTCTGTTATCTGAATGCACAGATCAGAAAGAAGTTTCACAGAATGATTCTGTGTAGTTTATATTTGGAGACATTCCTTTTTCCACTATTACCCTCTTAGTGCTCCGAATCTCCACTTGCATTTTCTACAGAAAGAGTGTTTCAGAACGGCTCAATCAAAACTAAGGTTCAACTCTTTTAGTTGAACAAACAGAACAGAAAGAAGTTTCACACAATTCTTCTGTGTAGTTTTTATTTGTAGACATTCTTTTTCCCAATATAGGCCTCTTAGCGCTCAGAATGTCCAATTGCAGTTTCTACAGAAAGAGTGTTTCAGAACGGCTCAATCAAAAGTAAGGTTCAACTCTGTTAGTTGAATGCACAGAACAGAAAGAAGTTTCATACAATGCTTCTGTGTAGTTTCTATTTGAACATATTCTTTTTTCCACTATTACCCACTTAGCGCTACGAATGTCCAGTTGCATTTTCTACAGACAGAGTGTTTCAAAACTGCTCAATCAAAGGTATGGTTTAACTCTGTTAGCTGAATGCTCAGATCGGAAAGAAGTTTCACAGAATGCTTCTGTGTAGTTTATATTTGAATATATTCCTTTTTCCACTACTACGCTCTTAGCGCTCCAAATGTCCAGTTGCATTTTCTACAGAAAGAGTGTTCAGATCTGCTCAATCAAAAGTATGGTTTAACTCTGTTAGCTGAATGCACAGATCAGAAAGAAGTTTCACCGAATGATTCTGTGTAGTTTACATTTGAAGACATTCCTTTTTCAACTATTACCCTCTTAGCGCTCCGAATCTCCACTTGCATTTTCTACAAAAAGAGTGTTTCATAACTGCTCAATCAAAAATATGTATTATCTCTGTTAACTGAATTTACAGATCAGAAATAAGTTTCACAGAATGCATCTGTGTAGTTTTTATTTGAAGATATTCTTTTTCCCAGTGTAGGCCTCTTAGCGCTTAGCATGTCCAATTGCAGTTTCTACAGAAAGAGTGTTTCAGAACGGCTCAATCAAAAGTAAGGTTCAACTCTGTTAGTTGAATGCACAGAACAGAAAGTATTTTCACAGAATGCTACTGTGTAGTTTATATTTGAATATATTCCTTTTTCCACTATTACCCTCTTAGCGCTCCGAAAGTCCACTTGAATTTTCTACAGAAAGAGTGTTCAGAAGTGCGCAATCAAAAGTATGGTTTAACTCTGTTAGCTTAATGAACATATCAGAAATAAGTTTCACACAATGCTTCTGTGTAGTTTTTATTTGAAGATATTATTTTTCCCAATAGAGGCCTCTTAGCGCTCAGAATGTCCAATTGCAGTTTCTACAGAAAGAGTGTTTCAGAAAGGCTCAATCAAAAGTAAGGTTCAACTCTGTTAGTTGAATGCACAGAAGAGAAAGAAGTTTCATACAATGATTCTGTGTAGTTTATATTTGAACATATTCTTTATTCCAGTATTACCCACGTAGCGCTACGAATGTCCAGTTGCATTTTCTACAGACAGAGTGTTTCAAAACTGCTCAATCAAAAGTATGGTTTAACTCTGTTAGCTGAATGCTCAGATCAGAAAGAAGTTTCACAGAATGCTTCTGTGTAGTTTATATTTGAATATATTCCTTTTTCCACTACTACTCTCTTAGCGCTCCAAATGTCCAGTTGCATTTTCTACAGAAAGGGTGTTCAGATCTGCTCAATCAAAAGTATGGTTTAACTCTGTTAGCTGAATGCACAGATCAGAAAGAAGTTTCACAGAATGATTCTGTGTAGTTTATATTTGGAGACATTCCTTTTTCCACTATTACCCTCTTAGCGCTCCGAATCTCCACTTGCATTTTCTACAGAAAGAGTGTTTCAGAACGGCTCAATCAAAACTAAGGTTCAACTCTTTTAGTTGAAAAAACAGAACAGAAAGAAGTTTCACACAATTCTTCTGTGTAGTTTTTATTTGTAGACATTCTTTTTCCCAATATAGGCCTCTTAGCGCTCAGAATGTCCAATTGCAGTTTCTACAGAAAGAGTGTTTCAGAACGGCTCAATCAAAAGTAAGGTTCAACTCTGTTAGTTGAATGCACAGAACAGAAAGAAGTTTCATACAATGCTTCTGTGTAGTTTCTATTTGAACATATTCTTTTTTCCACTATTACCCACTTAGCGCTACGAATGTCCAGTTGCATTTTCTACAGACAGAGTGTTTCAAAACTGCTCAATCAAAAGTATGGTTTAACTCTGTTAGCTGAATGCTCAGATCAGAAAGAAGTTTCACAGAATGCTTCTGTGTAGTTTATATTTGAATATATTCCTTTTTCCACTACTACGCTCTTAGCGCTCCAAATGTCCAGTTGCGTTTTCTACAGAAAGAGTGTTCAGATCTGCTCAATCAAAAGTATGGTTTAACTCTGTTAGCTGCATGCACAGATCAGAAAGAAGTTTCACCGAATGATTCTGTGTAGTTTATATTTGAAGACATTCCTTTTTCCACTATTACCCTCTTAGCGCTCCGAATCTCCACTTGCATTTTCTACAAAAAGAGTGTTTCATAACTGCTCAATCAAAAATATGTTTTATCTCTGTTAACTGAATTTACAGATCAGAAATAAGTTTCACAGAATGCATCTGTGTAGTTTTTATTTGAAGATATTCTTTTTCCCAATGTAGGCCTCTTAGCGCTTAGCATGTCCAATTGCAGTTTCTACAGAAAGAGTGTTTCAGAACGGCTCAATCAAAAGTAAGGTTCAACTCTGTTAGTTGAATGCACAGAACAGAAAGAATTTTCACAGAATGCTACTGTGTAGTTTATATTTGAATATATTCCTTTTTCCACTATTACCCTCTTAGCGCTCCGAATGTCCACTTGCATTTTCTACAGAAAGAGTGTTCAGAACTGCGCAATCAAAAGTATGGTTTAACTCTGTTAGCTTAATGAACATATCAGAAATAATTTCACACAATGCTTCTGTGTAGTTTTTATTTGAAGATATTATTTTTCCCAATAGAGGCCTCTTAGCGCTCAGAATGTCCAATTGCAGTTTCTACAGAAAGAGTGTTTCAGAAAGGCTCAATCAAAAGTCAGGTTCAACTCTGTTAGTTGAATGCACAGAACAGAAAGAAGTTTCATACAATGATTCTGTGTAGTTTATATTTGAACATATTCTTTATTCCAGTATTACCCACGTAGCGCTACGAATGTCCATTTGCATTTTCTACAGACAGAGTGTTTCAAAACTGCTCAATCAAAAGTATGGTTTAACTCTGTTAGCTGAATGCTCAGATCAGAAAGAAGTTTCACAGAATGCTTCTGTGTAGTTTATATTTGAATATATTCCTTTTTCCACTACTACTCTCTTAGCGCTCCAAATGTCCAGTTGCATTTTCTACAGAAAGAGTGTTCAGATCTGCTCAATCAAAAGTATGGTTTAACTCTGTTAGCTGAATGCACAGATCAGAAAGAAGTTTCACAGAATGATTCTGTGTAGTTTATATTTGGAGACATTCCTTTTTCCACTATTACCCTCTTAGCGCTCCGAATCTCCACTTGCATTTTCTACAGAAAGAGTGTTTCAGAACGGCTCAATCAATACTAAGGTTCAACACTTTTAGTTGGACAAACAGAACAGAAAGAAGTTTCACACAATTCTTCTGTGTAGTTTTTATTTATAGACATTCTTTTTCCCAATATAGGCCTCTTAGCGCTCAGAATGTCCAATTGCAGTTTCTACAGAAAGAGTGTTTCAGAACGGCTCAATCAAAAGTAAGGTTCAACTCTGTTAGTTGAATGCACAGACAGAAAGAAGTTTCATACAATGCTTCTGTGTAGTTTCTATTTGAACATATTCTTTTTTCCACTATTACCCACTTAGCGCTACGAATGTCCAGTTGCATTTTCTACAGACAGAGTGTTTCAAAACTGCTCAATCAAAAGTATGGTTTAACTCTGTTAGCTGAATGCTCAGATCAGAAAGAAGTTTCACAGAATGCTTCTGTGTAGTTTATATTTGAATATATTCCTTTTTCCACTACTACGCTCTTAGCGCTCCAAATGTCCAGTTGCATTTTCTACAGAAAGTGTGTTCAGATCTGCTCAATCAAAAGTATGGTTTAACTCTGTTAGCTGCATGCACAGATCAGAAAGAAGTTTCACCAAATGATTCTGTGTAGTTTATATTTGAAGACATTCTTTTTTCCACTTTTACCCTCTTAGCGCTCCGAATCTCGACTTGCATTTTCTACAAAAAGAGTGTTTCATAACTGCTCAATCAAAAATATGTTTTATCTCTGTTAACTGAATTTACAGATCAGAAATAAGTTTCACAGAATGCATCTGTGTAGTTTTTATTTGATGATATTCTTTTTCCCAATGTAGGCCTCTTAGCGCTTAGCATGTCCAATTGCAGTTTCTACAGAAAGAGTGTTTCAGAACGGCTCAATCAAAAGTAAGGTTCAACTCTGTTAGTTGAATGCACAGAACAGAAAGAATTTTCACAGAATGCTACTGTGTAGTTTATATTTGAATATATTCCTTTTTCCACTATTACCCTCTTAGCGCTCCGAATGTCCACTTGCATTTTCTACAGAAAGAGTGTTCAGAACTGCGCAATCAAAAGTATGGTTTAACTCTGTTAGCTTAATGAACATATCAGAAATAAGTTTCACACAATGCTTCTGTGTAGTTTTTATTTGAAGATATTATTTTTCCCAATAGAGGCCTCTTAGCGCTCAGAATGTCCAATTGCACTTTCTACAGAAAGAGTGTTTCAGAAAGGCTCAATCAAAAGTAAGGTTCAACTCTGTTAGTTGAATGCACAGAACAGAAAGAAGTTTCATACAATGATTCTGTGTAGTTTATATTTGAACATATTCTTTTTTCCAGTATTACCCACGTAGCGCTACGAATGTCCAGTTGCATTTTCTACAGACAGAGTGTTTCAAAACTGCTCAATCAAAAGTATGGTTTAACTCTGTTAGCTGAATGCTCAGATCAGAAAGAAGTTTCACAGAATGCTTCTGTGTAGTTTATATTTGAATATATTCCTTTTTCCACTACTACGCTCTTAGCGCTCCAAATGTCCAGTTGCATTTTCTACAGAAAGAGTGTTCAGATCTGCTCAATCAAAAGTATGGTTTAACTCTGTTAGCTGAATGCACAGATCAGAAAGAAGTTTCACCGAATGATTCTGTGTAGTTTATATTTGAAGACATTCCTTTTTCCACTATTACCCTCTTAGCGCTCCGAATCTCCACTTGCATTTTCTACAAAAAGAGTGTTTCATAACTGCTCAATCAAAAATATGTTTTATCTCTGTTAACTGAATTTACAGATCAGAAATAAGTTTCACAGAATGCATCTGTGTAGTTTTTATTTGAAGGTATTCTTTTTCCCAATGTAGGCCTCTTAGCGCTTAGCATGTCCAATTGCAGTTTCTACAGAAAGAGTGTTTCAGAACGGCTCAATCAAAAGTAAGGTTCAACTCTGTTAGTTGAATGCACAGAACAGAAAGAATTTTCACAGAATGCTACTGTGTAGTTTATATTTGAATATATTCCTTTTTCCACTATTACCCTCTTAGCGCTCCGAATGTCCACTTGCATTTTCTACAGAAAGAGTGTTCAGAACTGCGCAATCAAAAGTATGGTTTAACTCTGTTAGCTTAATGAACATATCAGAAATAAGTTTCACACAATGCTTCTGTGTAGATTTTATTTGAAGATATTATTTTTCCCAATAGAGGCCTCTTAGCGCTCAGAATGTCCAATTGCAGTTTCTACAGAAAGAGTGTTTCAGAAAGGCTCAATCAAAAGTAAGGTTCAACTCTGTTAGTTGAATGCACAGAACAGAAAGAAATTTCATACAATGCTTCTGTGTAGTTTATATTTGAACATATTCTTTTTTCCACTATTACCCACTTAGCGCTACGAATGTCCAGTTGCATTTTCTACAGACAGAGTGTTTCAAAACTGCTCAATCAAAAGTATGGTTTAACTCTGTTAGCTGAATGCTCAGATCGGAAAGAAGTTTCACAGAATGCTTCTGTGTAGTTTATATTTGAATATATTCCTTTTTCCACTACTACTCTCTTAGCGCTCCAAATGTCCAGTTGCATTTTCTACAGAAAGAGTGTTCAGATCTGCTCAATCAAAAGTATGGTTTAATTCTGTTAGCTGAATGCACAGATCAGAAAGAAGTTTCACAGAATGATTCTGTGTAGTTTATATTTGGAGACATTACTTTTTCCACTATTACCCTCTTAGCGCTCCGAATCTCCACTTGCATTTTCTACAGAAAGAGTGTTTCAGAACGGCTCAATCAAAACTAAGGTTCAACTCTTTTAGTTGAACAAACAGAACAGAAAGAAGTTTCACACAATTCTTCTGTGTAGTTTTTATTTGTAGACATTCTTTTTCCCAATATAGGCCTCTTAGCGCTCAGAATGTCCAATTGCAGTTTCTACAGAAAGAGTGTTTCAGAACGGCTCAATCAAAAGTAAGGTTCAACTCTGTTAGTTGAATGCACAGAACAGAAAGAAGTTTCATACAATGCTTCTGTGTAGTTTCTATTTGAACATATTCTTTTTTCCACTATTACCCACTTAGCGCTACGAATGTCCAGTTGCATTTTCTACAGACAGAGTGTTTCAAAGCTGCTCAATCAAAAGTATGGTTTAACTCTGTTAGCTGAATGCTCAGATCAGAAAGAAGTTTCACAGAATGCTTCTGTGTAGTTTATATTTGAATATATTCCTTTTTCCACTACTACGCTCTTAGCGCTCCAAATGTCCAGTTGCATTTTCTACAGAAAGAGTGTTCAGATCTGCTCAATCAAAAGTATGGTTTAACTCTGTTAGCTGAATGCACAGATCAGAAAGAAGTTTCACCGAATGATTCTGTGTAGTTTATATTTGAAGACATTCCTTTTTCCACTATTACCCTCTTAGCGCTCCGAATCTCCACTTGCATTTTCTACAAAAAGAGTGTTTCATAACTGCTCAATCAAAAATATGTTTTATCTCTGTTAACTGAATTTACAGATCAGAAATAAGTTTCACAGAATGCATCTGTGTAGTTTTTATTTGAAGGTATTCTTTTTCCCAATGTAGGCCTCTTAGCGCTTAGCATGTCCAATTGCAGTTTCTACAGAAAGAGTGTTTCAGAACGGCTCAATCAAAAGTAAGGTTCAACTCTGTTAGTTGAATGCACAGAACAGAAAGAATTTTCACAGAATGCTACTGTGTAGTTTATATTTGAATATATTCCTTTTTCCACTATTACCCTCTTAGCGCTCCGAATGTCCACTTGCATTTTCTACAGAAAGAGTGTTCAGAACTGCGCAATCAAAAGTATGGTTTAACTCTGTTAGCTTAATGAACATATCAGAAATAAGTTTCACACAATGCTTCTGTGTAGATTTTATTTGAAGATATTATTTTTCCCAATAGAGGCCTCTTAGCGCTCAGAATGTCCAATTGCAGTTTCTACAGAAAGAGTGTTTCAGAAAGGCTCAATCAAAAGTAAGGTTCAACTCTGTTAGTTGAATGCACAGAACAGAAAGAAATTTCATACAATGCTTCTGTGTAGTTTATATTTGAACATATTCTTTTTTCCACTATTACCCACTTAGCGCTACGAATGTCCAGTTGCATTTTCTACAGACAGAGTGTTTCAAAACTGCTCAATCAAAAGTATGGTTTAACTCTGTTAGCTGAATGCTCAGATCGGAAAGAAGTTTCACAGAATGCTTCTGTGTAGTTTATATTTGAATATATTCCTTTTTCCACTACTACTCTCTTAGCGCTCCAAATGTCCAGTTGCATTTTCTACAGAAAGAGTGTTCAGATCTGCTCAATCAAAAGTATGGTTTAATTCTGTTAGCTGAATGCACAGATCAGAAAGAAGTTTCACAGAATGATTCTGTGTAGTTTATATTTGGAGACATTACTTTTTCCACTATTACCCTCTTAGCGCTCCGAATCTCCACTTGCATTTTCTACAGAAAGAGTGTTTCAGAACGGCTCAATCAAAACTAAGGTTCAACTCTTTTAGTTGAACAAACAGAATAGAAAGAAGTTTCACACAATTCTTCTGTGTAGTTTTTATTTGTAGACATTCTTTTTCCCAATATAGGCCTCTTAGCGCTCAGAATGTCCAATTGCAGTTTCTACAGAAAGAGTGTTTCAGAACGGCTCAATCAAAAGTAAGGTTCAACTCTGTTAGTTGAATGCACAGAACAGAAAGAAGTTTCATACAATGCTTCTGTGTAGTTTCTATTTGAACATATTCTTTTTTCCACTATTACCCACTTAGCGCTACGAATGTCCAGTTGCATTTTCTACAGACAGAGTGTTTCAAAGCTGCTCAATCAAAAGTATGGTTTAACTCTGTTAGCTGAATGCTCAGATCAGAAAGAAGTTTCACAGAATGCTTCTGTGTAGTTTATATTTGAATATATTCCTTTTTCCACTACTACGCTCTTAGCGCTCCAAATGTCCAGTTGCATTTTCTACAGAAAGAGTGTTCAGATCTGCTCAATCAAAAGTATGGTTTAACTCTGTTAGCTGAATGCACAGATCAGAAAGAAGTTTCACCGAATGATTCTGTGTAGTTTATATTTGAAGACATTCCTTTTTCCACTATTACCCTCTTAGCGCTCCGAATCTCCACTTGCATTTTCTACAAAAAGAGTGTTTCATAACTGCTCAATCAAAAATATGTTTTATCTCTGTTAACTGAATTTACAGATCAGAAATAAGTTTCACAGAATGCATCTGTGTAGTTTTTATTTGAAGGTATTCTTTTTCCCAATGTAGGCCTCTTAGCGCTTAGCATGTCCAATTGCAGTTTCTACAGAAAGAGTGTTTCAGAACGGCTCAATCAAAAGTAAGGTTCAACTCTGTTAGTTGAATGCACAGAACAGAAAGAATTTTCACAGAATGCTACTGTGTAGTTTATATTTGAATATATTCCTTTTTCCACTATTACCCTCTTAGCGCTCCGAATGTCCACTTGCATTTTCTACAGAAAGAGTGTTCAGAACTGCGCAATCAAAAGTATGGTTTAACTCTGTTAGCTTAATGAACATATCAGAAATAAGTTTCACACAATGCTTCTGTGTAGATTTTATTTGAAGATATTATTTTTCCCAATAGAGGCCTCTTAGCGCTCAGAATGTCCAATTGCAGTTTCTACAGAAAGAGTGTTTCAGAAAGGCTCAATCAAAAGTAAGGTTCAACTCTGTTAGTTGAATGCACAGAACAGAAAGAAATTTCATACAATGCTTCTGTGTAGTTTATATTTGAACATATTCTTTTTTCCACTATTACCCACTTAGCGCTACGAATGTCCAGTTGCATTTTCTACAGACAGAGTGTTTCAAAACTGCTCAATCAAAAGTATGGTTTAACTCTGTTAGCTGAATGCTCAGATCGGAAAGAAGTTTCACAGAATGCTTCTGTGTAGTTTATATTTGAATATATTCCTTTTTCCACTACTACTCTCTTAGCGCTCCAAATGTCCAGTTGCATTTTCTACAGAAAGAGTGTTCAGATCTGCTCAATCAAAAGTATGGTTTAATTCTGTTAGCTGAATGCACAGATCAGAAAGAAGTTTCACAGAATGATTCTGTGTAGTTTATATTTGGAGACATTACTTTTTCCACTATTACCCTCTTAGCGCTCCGAATCTCCACTTGCATTTTCTACAGAAAGAGTGTTTCAGAACGGCTCAATCAAAACTAAGGTTCAACTCTTTTAGTTGAACAAACAGAACAGAAAGAAGTTTCACACAATTCTTCTGTGTAGTTTTTATTTGTAGACATTCTTTTTCCCAATATAGGCCTCTTAGCGCTCAGAATGTCCAATTGCAGTTTCTACAGAAAGAGTGTTTCAGAACGGCTCAATCAAAAGTAAGGTTCAACTCTGTTAGTTGAATGCACAGAACAGAAAGAAGTTTCATACAATGCTTCTGTGTAGTTTCTATTTGAACATATTCTTTTTTCCACTATTACCCACTTAGCGCTACGAATGTCCAGTTGCATTTTCTACAGACAGAGTGTTTCAAAGCTGCTCAATCAAAAGTATGGTTTAACTCTGTTAGCTGAATGCTCAGATCAGAAAGGAGTTTCACAGAATGCTTCTGTGTAGTTTATATTTGAAAATATTCCTTTTTCCACTACTACGCTCTTAGCGCTCCAAATGTCCAGTTGCATTTTCTACAGAAAGAGTGTTCAGATCTGCTCAATCAAAAGTATGTTTTAACTCTGTTAGCTGAATGCACAGATCAGAAAGAAGTTTCACAGAATGATTCTGTGTAGTTTATATTTGGAGACATTCCATTTTCCACTATTACCCTCTTAGCGCTCCGAATCTCCACTTGCATTTTCTACAGAAAGAGTGTTTCAGAACGGCTCAATCAAAACTAAGGTTCAACTCTTTTAGTTGAACAAACAGAACAGAAAGAAGTTTCACACAATTCTTCTGTGTAGTTTTTATTTGTAGACATTCTTTTTCCCAATATAGGCCTCTTAGCGCTCAGAATGTCCAATTGCAGTTTCTACAGAAAGAGTGTTTCAGAACGGCTCAATCAAAAGTCAGGTTCAACTCTGTTAGTTGAATGCAGAGAACAGAAAGAAGTTTCATACAATGCTTCTGTGTAGTTTATATTTGAACATATTCTTTTTTCCACTATTACCCACTTAGCGCTACGAATGTCCAGTTGCATTTTCTACAGACAGAGAGTTTCAAAACTGCTCAATCAAAAGTATGGTTTAACTCTGTTACCTGAATGCTCAGATCAGAAAGAAGTTTCACAGAATGCTTCTGTGTAGTTTATATTTGAATATATTACTTTTTCCACTACTACGCTCTTAGCGCTCCAAATGTCCAGTTGCATTTTCTACAGAAAGAGTGTTCAGATCTGCTCAATCAAAAGTATGGTTTAACTCTGTTAGCTGAATGCACAGATCAGAAAGAAGTTTCACCGAATGATTCTGTTTAGTTTATATTTGAAGACATTCCTTTTTCCACTATTACCCTCTTAGCGCTCCGAATCTCCACTTGCATTTTCTACAAAAAGAGTGTTTCATAACTGCTCAATCAAAAATAAGTTTTATCTCTGTTAACTGAATTTACAGATCAGAAATAAGTTTCACAGAATGCATCTGTGTAGTTTTTATTTGAAGATATTCTTTTTCCCAATGTAGGCCTCTTAGCGCTTAGCATGTCCCATTGCAGTTTCTACAGAAAGAGTGTTTCAGAACGGCTCAATCAAAAGTAAGGTTCAACTCTGTTAGTTGAATGCACAGAACAGAAAGAATTTTCACAGAATGCTACTGTGTAGTTTATATTTGAATATATTCCTTTTTCCACTATTACCCTCTTAGCGCTCCGATTGTCCAGTTGCATTTTCTACAGAAAGAGTGTTCAGAACTGCGCAATCAAAAGTATGGTTTAACTCTGTTAGCTTAATGAACATATCAGAAATAAGTTTCACACAATGCTTCTGTGTAGTTTTTATTTGAAGATATTATTTTTCCCAATATAGGCCTCTTAGCGCTCAGAATGTCCAATTGCAGTTTCTACAGAAAGAGTGTTTCAGAAAGGCTCAATCAAAAGTCAGGTTCAACTCTGTTAGTTGAATGCACAGAACAGAAAGAAGTTTCATACAATGCTTCTGTGTAGTTTATATTTGAACATATTCTTTTTTCCACTATTACCCACTTAGCGCTACGAATGTCCAGTTGCATTTTCTACAGACAGAGTGTTTCAAAACTGCTCAATCAAATGTATGGTTTAACTCTGTTAGCTGAATGCTGAGATCAGAAAGAAGTTTCACAGAATGATTCTGTGTAGTTTATATTTGAATATATTCCTTTTTCCACTACTACGCTCTTAGCGCTCCAAATGTCCAGTTGCATTTTCTACAGAAAGAGTGTGCAGATCTGCTCAATCAAAAGTATGGTTTAACTCTGTTAGCTGAATGCACAGATCAGAAAGAAGTTTCACAGAATGATTCTGTGTAGTTTATATTTGGAGACATTCCTTTTTCCACTATAACCCTCTTAGCGCTCCGAATCTCCACTTGCATTTTCTACAGAAAGAGTGTTTCAGAACGGCTCAATCAAAACTAAGGTTCAACTCTTTTAGTTGAACAAACAGAACAGAAAGAAGTTTCACACAATTCTTCTGTGTAGTTTTTATTTGTAGACATTCTTTTTCCCAATATAGGCCTCTTAGCGCTCAGAATGTCCAATTGCACTTTCTACAGAAAGAGTGTTTCAGAACGGCTCAATCAAAAGTAAGGTTCAACTCTGTTAGTTGAATGCACAGAACAGAAAGAAGTTTCATACAATGCTTCTGTGTAGTTTATATTTCAACATATTCTTTTTTCCACTATTACCCACTTAGCGCTACGAATGTCCAGTTGCATTTTCTACAGACAGAGTGTTTCAAAACTGCTCAATCAAAAGTATGGTTTAACTCTGTTAGCTGAATGCTCAGATCGGAAAGAAGTTTCACAGAATGCTTCTGTGTAGTTTATATTTGAATATATTCCTTTTTCCACTACTACGCTCTTAGCGCTCTAAATGTCCAGTTGCATTTTCTACAGAAAGAGTGTTCAGATCTGCTCAATCAAAAGTATGTTTTAACTCTGTTAGCTGAATGCACAGATCAGAAAGAAGTTTCACCGAATGATTCTGTGTAGTTTATATTTGAAGACATTCCTTTTTCCACTATTACCCTCTTAGCGCTCCGAATCTCCACTTGCATTTTCTACAAAAAGAGTGTTTCATAACTGCTCAATCAAAAATAAGTTTTATCTCTGTTAACTGAATTTACAGATCAGAAATAAGTTTCACAGAATGCATCTGTGTAGTTTTTATTTGAAGATATTCTTTTTCCCAATGTAGGCCTCTTAGCGCTTAGCATGTCCCATTGCAGTTTCTACAGAAAGAGTGTTTCAGAACGGCTCAATCAAAAGTAAGGTTCAACTCTGTTAGTTGAATGCACAGAACAGAAAGAATTTTCACAGAATGCTACTGTGTAGTTTATATTTGAATATATTCCTTTTTCCACTATTACCCTCTTAGCGCTCCGAATGTCCACTTGCATTTTCTACAGAAAGAGTGTTCAGAACTGCGCAATCAAAAGTATGGTTTAACTCTGTTAGCTTAATGAACATATCAGAAATAAGTTTCACACCATGCTTCTGTGTAGTTTTTATTTGAAGATATTATTTTTCCCAATATAGGCCTCTTAGCGCTCAGAATGTCCAATTGCAGTTTCTACAGAAAGAGTGTTTCAGAAAGGCTCAATCAAAAGTCAGGTTCAACTCTGTTAGTTGAATGCACAGAACAGAAGGAAGTTTCATACAATGCTTCTGTGTAGTTTATATTTGAACATATTCTTTTTTCCACTATTACCCACTTAGCGCTACGAATGTCCAGTTGCATTTTCTACAGACAGAGTGTTTCAAAACTGCTCAATCAAATGTATGGTTTAACTCTGTTAGCTGAATGCTGAGATCAGAAAGAAGTTTCACAGAATGATTCTGTGTAGTTTATATTTGAATATATTCCTTTTTCCACTACTACGCTCTTAGCGCTCCAAATGTCCAGTTGCATTTTCTACAGAAAGAGTGTTCAGATCTGCTCAATCAAAAGTATGGTTTAACTCTGTTAGCTGAATGCACAGATCAGAAAGAAGTTTCACAGAATGATTCTGTGTAGTTTATATTTGGAGACATTCCTTTTTCCACTATAACCTTCTTAGCGCTCCGAATCTCCACTTGCATTTTCTACAGAAAGAGTGTTTCAGAACGGCTCAATCAAAACTAAGGTTCAACTCTTTTAGTTGAACAAACAGAACAGAAAGAAGTTTCACACAATTCTTCTGTGTAGTTTTTATTTGTAGACATTCTTTTTCCCAATATAGGCCTCTTAGCGCTCAGAATGTCCAATTGCAGTTTCTACAGAAAGAGTGTTTCAGAACGGCTAAATCAAAAGTAAGGTTCAACTCTGTTAGTTGAATGCACAGAACAGAAAGAAGTTTCATACAATGCTTCTGTGTAGTTTATATTTCAACATATTCTTTTTTCCACTATTACCCACTTAGCGCTACGAATGTCCAGTTGCATTTTCTACAGACAGAGTGTTTCAAAACTGCTCAATCAAAAGTATGGTTTAACTCTGTTAGCTGAATGCTCAGATCGGAAAGAAGTTTCACAGAATGCTTCTGTGTAGTTTATATTTGAATATATTCCTTTTTCCACTACTACGCTCTTAGCGCTCTAAATGTCCAGTTGCATTTTCTACAGAAAGAGTGTTCAGATCTGCTCAATCAAAAGTATGTTTTAACTCTGTTAGCTGAATGCACAGATCAGAAAGAAGTTTCACCGAATGATTCTGTGTAGTTTATATTTGAAGACATTCCTTTTTCCACTATTACCCTCTTAGCGCTCCGAATCTCCACTTGCATTTTCTACAAAAAGAGTGTTTCATAACTGCTCAATCAAAAATAAGTTTTATCTCTGTTAACTGAATTTACAGATCAGAAATAAGTTTCACAGAATGCATCTGTGTAGTTTTTATTTGAAGATATTCTTTTTCCCAATGTAGGCCTCTTAGCGCTTAGCATGTCCCATTGCAGTTTCTACAGAAAGAGTGTTTCAGAACGGCTCAATCAAAAGTAAGGTTCAACTCTGTTAGTTGAATGCACAGAACAGAAAGAATTTTCACAGAATGCTACTGTGTAGTTTATATTTGAATATATTCCTTTTTCCACTATTACCCTCTTAGCGCTCCGAATGTCCACTTGCATTTTCTACAGAAAGAGTGTTCAGAACTGCGCAATCAAAAGTATGGTTTAACTCTGTTAGCTTAATGAACATATCAGAAATAAGTTTCACACCATGCTTCTGTGTAGTTTTTATTTGAAGATATTATTTTTCCCAATATAGGCCTCTTAGCGCTCAGAATGTCCAATTGCAGTTTCTACAGAAAGAGTGTTTCAGAAAGGCTCAATCAAAAGTCAGGTTCAACTCTGTTAGTTGAATGCACAGAACAGAAGGAAGTTTCATACAATGCTTCTGTGTAGTTTATATTTGAACATATTCTTTTTTCCACTATTACCCACTTAGCGCTACGAATGTCCAGTTGCATTTTCTACAGACAGAGTGTTTCAAAACTGCTCAATCAAATGTATGGTTTAACTCTGTTAGCTGAATGCTGAGATCAGAAAGAAGTTTCACAGAATGATTCTGTGTAGTTTATATTTGAATATATTCCTTTTTCCACTACTACGCTCTTAGCGCTCCAAATGTCCAGTTGCATTTTCTACAGAAAGAGTGTTCAGATCTGCTCAATCAAAAGTATGGTTTAACTCTGTTAGCTGAATGCACAGATCAGAAAGAAGTTTCACAGAATGATTCTGTGTAGTTTATATTTGGAGACATTCCTTTTTCCACTATAACCTTCTTAGCGCTCCGAATCTCCACTTGCATTTTCTACAGAAAGAGTGTTTCAGAACGGCTCAATCAAAACTAAGGTTCAACTCTTTTAGTTGAACAAACAGAACAGAAAGAAGTTTCACACAATTCTTCTGTGTAGTTTTTATTTGTAGACATTCTTTTTCCCAATATAGGCCTCTTAGCGCTCAGAATGTCCAATTGCAGTTTCTACAGAAAGAGTGTTTCAGAACGGCTAAATCAAAAGTAAGGTTCAACTCTGTTAGTTGAATGCACAGAACAGAAAGAAGTTTCATACAATGCTTCTGTGTAGTTTATATTTCAACATATTCTTTTTTCCACTATTACCCACTTAGCGCTACGAATGTCCAGTTGCATTTTCTACAGACAGAGTGTTTCAAAACTGCTCAATCAAAAGTATGGTTTAACTCTGTTAGCTGAATGCTCAGATCGGAAAGAAGTTTCACAGAATGCTTCTGTGTAGTTTATATTTGAATATATTCCTTTTTCCACTACTACGCTCTTAGCGCTCTAAATGTCCAGTTGCATTTTCTACAGAAAGAGTGTTCAGATCTGCTCAATCAAAAGTATGTTTTAACTCTGTTAGCTGAATGCACAGATCAGAAAGAAGTTTCACCGAATGATTCTGTGTAGTTTATATTTGAAGACATTCCTTTTTCCACTATTAACCTCTTAGCGCTCCGAATCTCCACTTGCATTTTCTACAAAAAGAGTGTTTCATAACTGCTCAATCAAAAATAAGTTTTATCTCTGTTAACTGAATTTACAGATCAGAAATAAGTTTCACAGAATGCATCTGTGTAGTTTTTATTTGAAGATATTCTTTTTCCCAATGTAGGCCTCTTAGCGCTTAGCATGTCCCATTGCAGTTTCTACAGAAAGAGTGTTTCAGAACGGCTCAATCAAAAGTAAGGTTCAACTCTGTTAGTTGAATGCACAGAACAGAAAGAATTTTCACAGAATGCTACTGTGTAGTTTATATTTGAATATATTCCTTTTTCCACTATTACCCTCTTAGCGCTCCGAATGTCCACTTGCATTTTCTACAGAAAGAGTGTTCAGAACTGCACAATCAAAAGTATGGTTTAACTCTGTTAGCTTAATGAACATATCAGAAATAAGTTTCACACAATGCTTCTGTGTAGTTTTTATTTGAAGATATTATTTTTCCCAATAAAGGCCTCTTAGCGCTCAGAATGTCCAATTGCAGTTTCTACAGAAAGAGTGTTTCAGAAAGGCTCAATCAAATGTCAGGTTCAACTCTGTTAGTTGAATGCACAGAACAGAAAGAAGTTTCATACAATGCTTCTGTGTAGTTTATATTTGAACATATTCTTTTTTCCACTATTACCCACTTAGCGCTACGAATGTCCAGTTGCATTTTCTACAGACAGAGTGTTTCAAAACTGCTCAATCAAAAGTATGGTTTAACTCTGTTAGCTGAATGCTCAGATCAGAAAGAAGTTTCACAGAATGCTTCTGTGTAGTTTATATTTGAATATATTTCTTTTTCCACTACTACTCTCTTAGCGCTCCAAATGTCCAGTTGAATTTTCTACAGAAAGAGTGTTCAAATCTGCTCAATCAAAAGTATGATTTAACACTGTTATCTGAATGCACAGATCAGAAAGAAGTTTCACAGAATGATTCTGTGTAGTTTATATTTGGAGACATTCCTTTTTCCACTATTACCCTCTTAGCGCTCCGAATCTCCACTTGCATTTTCTACAAAAAGAGTGTTTCATAACTGCTCAATCAAAAATATGTTTTATCTCTGTTAACTGAATTTACAGATCAGAAATAAGTTTCACAGAATGCATCTGTGTAGTTTCTATTTGAAGATATTCTTTTTCCCAATGTAGGCCTCTTAGCGCTTAGCATGTCCAATTGCAGTTTCTACAGAAAGAGTGTTTCAGAACGGCTCAATCAAAAGTAAGGTTCAACTCTGTTAGTTGAATGCACAGAACAGAAAGAATTTTCACAGAATGCTACTGTGTAGTTTATATTTGAATATATTCCTTTTCCCACTATTACCCTCTTAGCGCTCCGAATGTCCACTTGCATTTTCTACAGAAAGAGTGTTCAGAACTGCGCAATCAAAAGTATGGTTTAACTCTGTTAGCTTAATGAACATATCAGAAATAAGTTTCACACAATTCTTCTGTGTAGTGTTTATTTGAAGATATTATTTTTACCAATAGAGGCCTCTTAGCGCTCAGAATGTCCAAATGCAGTTTCTACAGAAAGAGTGTTTCAGAAAGGCTCAATCAAAAGTAAGGTTCAACTCTGTTAGTTGAATGCACAGAACAGAAAGAAATTTCATACAATGCTTCTGTGTAGTTTATATTTGAACATATTCTTTTTTCCACTATTACCCACTTAGCGCTACGAATGTCCAGCTGCATTTTCTACAGACAGAGTGTTTCAAAACTGCTCAATCAAAAGTATGGTTTAACTCTGTTAGCTGAATGCTCAGATCAGAAAGAAGTTTCACAGAATGCTTCTGTGTAGTTTATATTTGAATATATTCCTTTTTCCACTACTACTCTCTTAGCGCTCCAAATGTCCAGTTGCATTTTCTACAGAAAGAGTGTTCAGATCTGCTCAATCAAAAGTATGGTTTAACTCTGTTAGCTGAATGCACAGATCAGAAAGAAGTTTCACAGAATGATTCTGTGTAGTTTATATTTGGAGACATTCCTTTTTCCACTATTACCCTCTTAGCGCTCCGAATCTCCACTTGCATTTTCTACAGAAAGAGTGTTTCAGAACGGCTCAATCAAAACTAAGGTTCAACTCTTTTAGTTGAACAAACAGAACAGAAAGAATTTTCACACAATTCTTCTGTGTAGTTTTTATTTGTAGACATTCTTTTTCCCAATATAGGCCTCTTAGCGCTCAGAATGTCCAATTGCAGTTTCTACAGAAAGAGTGTTTCAGAACGGCTCAATCAAAAGTAAGGTTCAACTCTGTTAGTTGAATGCACAGAACAGAAAGAAGTTTCATACAATGCTTCTGTGTAGTTTATATTTGAACATATTCTTTTTTCCACTATTACCCACTTAGCGCTACGAATGTCCAGTTGCATTTTCTACAGACAGAGTGTTTCAAAACTGCTCAATCAAAAGTATGGTTTAACTCTGTTAGCTGAATAATGAGATCAGAAAGAAGTTTCACAGAATGCTTCTGTGTAGTTTATATTTGAATATATTCCTTTTTCCACTACTACGCCCTTAGCGCTCCAAATGTCCAGTTGCATTTTCTACATAAAGAGTGTTCAGATCTGCTCAATCAAAAGTATGTTTTAACTCGGTTAGCTGAATGCACAGATCAGAAAGAAGTTTCACCGAATGATTCTGTGTAGTTTATATTTGAAGACATTCCTTTTTCCACTATTACCCTCTTAGCGCTCCGAATCTCCACTTGCATTTTCTACAAAAAGAGTGTTTCATAACTGCTCAATCAAAAATATGTTTTATCTCTGTTAACTGAATTTACAGATCAGAAATAAGTTTCACAGAATGCATCTGTGTAGTTTTTATTTGAAGATATTCTTTTTCCCAATGTAGGCCTCTTAGCGCTTAGCATGTCCAATTGCAGTTTCTACAGAAAGAGTGTTTCAGAACGGCTCAATCAAAAGTAAGGTTCAACTCTGTTAGTTGAATGCACAGAACAGAAAGAATTTTCACAGAATGCTACTGTGTAGTTTATATTTGAATATATTCCTTTTTCCACTATTACCCTCTTAGCGCTCCGAATGTCCACTTGCATTTTCTACAGAAAGAGTGTTTCAGAACGGCTCAATCAAAACTAAGGTTCAACTCTTTTAGTTGAACAAACAGAACGGAAAGAAGTTTCACACAATTCTTCTGTGTAGTTTTTATTTGTAGACATTCTTTTTCCCAATATAGGCCTCTTAGCGCTCAGAATGTCCAATTGCAGTTTCTACAGAAAGAGTGTTTCAGAAAGGCTCAATCAAAAGTCAGGTTCAACTCTGTTAGTTGAATGCACAGAACAGAAAGAAGTTTCATACAATGCTTCTGTGTAGTTTATATTTGAACATATTCTTTTTTCCACTATTACCCACTTAGCGCTACGAATGTCCAGTTGCATTTTCTACAGACAGAGTGTTTCAAAACTGCTCAATCAAAAGTATGCTTTAACTCTGTTAGCTGAATGCTCAGATCAGAAAGAAGTTTCACAGAATGCTTCTGTGTAGTTTATATTTGAATATATTTCTTTTTCCCCTACTACTCTCTTAGCGCTCCAAATGTCCAGTTGAATTTTCTACAGAAAGAGTGTTCAGATCTGCTCAATCAAAAGTATGGTTTAACTCTGTTAGCTGAATGCACAGGTCAGAAAGAAGTTTCACAGAATGATTCTGTGTAGTTTATATTTGGAGACATTCCTTTTTCCACTATTACCCTCTTAGCGCTCCGAATCTCCACTTGCATTTTCTACAAAAAGAGTGTTTCATAACTGCTCAATCAAAAATATGTTTTATCTCTGTTAACTGAATTTACAGATCAGAAATAAGTTTCACAGAATGCATCTGTGTAGTTTCTATTTGAAGATATTCTTTTTCCCAATGTAGGCCTCTTAGCGCTTAGCATGTCCAATTGCAGTTTCTACAGAAAGAGTGTTTCAGAACGGCTCAATCAAAAGTAAGGTTCAACTCTGTTAGTTGAATGCACAGAACAGAAAGAATTTTCACAGAATGCTACTGTGTAGTTTATATTTGAATATATTCCTTTTCCCACTATTACCCTCTTAGCGCTCCAAATGTCCACTTGCATTTTCTACAGAAAGAGTGTTCAGAACTGCGCAATCAAAAGTATGGTTTAACTCTGTTAGCTTAATGAACATATCAGAAATAAGTTTCACACAATTCTTCTGTGTAGTTTTTATTTGAAGATATTATTTTTCCCAATAGAGGCCTCTTAGCGCTCAGAATGTCCAATTGCAGTTTCTACAGAAAGAGTGTTTCAGAAAGGCTCAATCAAAAGTCAGGTTCAACTCTGTTAGTTGAATGCACAGAACAGAAAGCAGTTTCATACAATGCTTCTGTGTAGTTTATATTTGAACATATTCTTTTTTCCACTATTACCCACTTAGCGCTACGAATGTCCAGTTGCATATTCTACAGACAGAGTGTTTCAAAACTGCTCAATCAAAAGTATGGTTTAACTCTGTTAGCTGAATGCTCAGATCAGAAAGAAGTTTCACAGAATGCTTCGGTGTAGTTTATATTTGAATATATTCCTTTTTCCACTACTAATCTATTAGCGCTCCAAATGTCCAGTTGCATTTTCTACAGAAAGAGTGTTCAGATCTGCTCAATCAAAAGTATGGTTTAAGTCTGTTAGCTGAATGCACAGATCAGAAAGAAGTTTCACAGAATGATTCTGTGTAGTTTATATTTGGAGACATTTCTTTTTCCACTATTACCCTCTTAGCGCTCCGAATCTCCACTTGCATTTTCTACAGAAAGAGTGTTTCAGAACGGCTCAATCAAAAGTAAGGTTCAACTCTGTTAGTTGAATGCACAGAACAGAAAGAATTTTCACAGAATGCTACTGTGTAGTTTATATTTGAATATATTCCTTTTTCCACTATTACCCTCTTAGCGCTCCGAATGTCCACTTGCATTTTCTACAGAAAGAGTGTTCAGAACTGCGCAATCAAAAGTATGGTTTAACTCTGTTAGCTTAATGAACATATCAGAAATAAGTTTCACACAATGCTTCTGTGTAGTTTTTATTTGAAGATATTATTTTTACCAATAGAGGCCTCTTAGCGCTCAGAATGTCCAATTGCAGTTTCTACAGAAAGAGTGTTTCAGAAAGGCTCAATCAAAAGTAAGGTTCAACTCTGTTAGTTGAATGCACAGAACAGAAAGAAATTTCATACAATGCTTCTGTGTAGTTTATATTTGAACATATTCTTTATTCCACTATTTCCCACTTAGCGCTACGAATGTCCAGCTGCATTTTCTACAGACAGAGTGTTTCAAAACTGCTCAATCAAAAGTATGGTTTAACTCTGTTAGCTGAATGCTCAGATCAGAAAGAAGTTTCACAGAATCCTTCTGTGTAGTTTATATTTGAATATATTCCTTTTTCCACTACTACTCTCTTAGCGCTCCAAATGTCCAGTTGCATTTTCTACAGAAAGAGTGTTCAGATCTGCTCAATCAAAAGTATGGTTTAACTCTGTTAGCTGAATGCACAGATCAGAAAGAAGTTTCACAGAATGATTCTGTGTAGTTTGTATTTGGAGACATTCCTTTTTCCACTATTAATCTCTTAGCGCTCCGAATCTCCACTTGCATTTTCTACAGAAAGAGTGTTTCAGAACGGCTCAATCAAAACTAAGGTTCAACTCTTTTAGTTGAACAAACAGAACAGAAAGAATTTTCACACAATTCTTCTGTGTAGTTTTTATTTGTTGACATTCTTTTTCCCAATATAGGCCTCTTAGCGCTCAGAATGTCCAATTGCAGTTTCTACAGAAAGAGTGTTTCAGAACGGCTCAATCAAAAGTAAGGTTCAACTCTGTTAGTTGAATGCACAGAACAGAAAGAAGTTTCATACAATGATTCTGTGTAGTTTATATTTGAACATATTCTTTTTTCCACTATTACCCACTTAGCGCTACGAATGTCCAGTTGCATTTTCTACAGACAGAGTGTTTCAAAACTGCTCAATCAAAAGTATGGTTTAACTCTGTTAGCTGAATGCTGAGATCAGAAAGAAGTTTCACAGAATGCTTCTGTGTAGTTTATATTTG
Source organism: Symphalangus syndactylus (assembly GCF_028878055.3). NCBI lineage: Eukaryota > Metazoa > Chordata > Mammalia > Primates > Hylobatidae > Symphalangus > Symphalangus syndactylus. The sequence continues at coordinate 158,435,099 of NC_072425.2, read as the reverse complement.
AATATATTCCTTTTTCCACTACTACGCTCTTAGCGCTCCAAATGTCCAGTTGCATTTTCTACAGAAAGAGTGTTCAGATCTGCTCAATCAAAAGTATGTTTTAACTCCGTTAGCTGAATGCACAGATCAGAAAGAAGTTTCACCGAATGATTCTGTGTAGTTTATATTTGAAGACATTCCTTTTTCCACTATTACCCTCTTAGCGCTCCGAATCTCCACTTGCATTTTCTACAAAAAGAGTGTTTCATAACTGCTCAATCAAAAATATGTTTTATCTCTGTTAACTGAATTTACAGATCAGAAATAAGTTTCACAGAATGCATCTGTGTAGTTTCTATTTGAAGATATTCTTTTTCCCAATGTAGGCCTCTTAGCGCTTAGCATGTCCAATTGCAGTTTCTACAGAAAGAGTGTTTCAGAACGGCTCAATCAAAAGTAAGGTTCAACTCTGTTAGTTGAATGCACAGAACAGAAAGAATTTTCACAGAATGCTACTGTGTAGTTTATATTTGAATATATTCCTTTTCCCACTATTACCCTCTTAGCGCTCCAAATGTCCACTTGCATTTTCTACAGAAAGAGTGTTCAGAACTGCGCAATCAAAAGTATGGTTTAACTCTGTTAGCTTAATGAACATATCAGAAATAAGTTTCACACAATTCTTCTGTGTAGTTTTTATTTGAAGATATTATTTTTCCCAATAGAGGCCTCTTAGCGCTCAGAATGTCCAATTGCAGTTTCTACAGAAAGAGTGTTTCAGAAAGGCTCAATCAAAAGTCAGGTTCAACTCTGTTAGTTGAATGCACAGAACAGAAAGCAGTTTCATACAATGCTTCTGTGTAGTTTATATTTGAACATATTCTTTTTTCCACTATTACCCACTTAGCGCTACGAATGTCCAGTTGCATATTCTACAGACAGAGTGTTTCAAAACTGCTCAATCAAAAGTATGGTTTAACTCTGTTAGCTGAATGCTCAGATCAGAAAGAAGTTTCACAGAATGCTTCGGTGTAGTTTATATTTGAATATATTCCTTTTTCCACTACTAATCTATTAGCGCTCCAAATGTCCAGTTGCATTTTCTACAGAAAGAGTGTTCAGATCTGCTCAATCAAAAGTATGGTTTAAGTCTGTTAGCTGAATGCACAGATCAGAAAGAAGTTTCACAGAATGATTCTGTGTAGTTTATATTTGGAGACATTTCTTTTTCCACTATTACCCTCTTAGCGCTCCGAATCTCCACTTGCATTTTCTACAGAAAGAGTGTTTCAGAACGGCTCAATCAAAAGTAAGGTTCAACTCTGTTAGTTGAATGCACAGAACAGAAAGAATTTTCACAGAATGCTACTGTGTAGTTTATATTTGAATATATTCCTTTTTCCACTATTACCCTCTTAGCGCTCCGAATGTCCACTTGCATTTTCTACAGAAAGAGTGTTCAGAACTGCGCAATCAAAAGTATGGTTTAACTCTGTTAGCTTAATGAACATATCAGAAATAAGTTTCACACAATGCTTCTGTGTAGTTTTTATTTGAAGATATTATTTTTACCAATAGAGGCCTCTTAGCGCTCAGAATGTCCAATTGCAGTTTCTACAGAAAGAGTGTTTCAGAAAGGCTCAATCAAAAGTAAGGTTCAACTCTGTTAGTTGAATGCACAGAACAGAAAGAAATTTCATACAATGCTTCTGTGTAGTTTATATTTGAACATATTCTTTATTCCACTATTTCCCACTTAGCGCTACGAATGTCCAGCTGCATTTTCTACAGACAGAGTGTTTCAAAACTGCTCAATCAAAAGTATGGTTTAACTCTGTTAGCTGAATGCTCAGATCAGAAAGAAGTTTCACAGAATCCTTCTGTGTAGTTTATATTTGAATATATTCCTTTTTCCACTACTACTCTCTTAGCGCTCCAAATGTCCAGTTGCATTTTCTACAGAAAGAGTGTTCAGATCTGCTCAATCAAAAGTATGGTTTAACTCTGTTAGCTGAATGCACAGATCAGAAAGAAGTTTCACAGAATGATTCTGTGTAGTTTGTATTTGGAGACATTCCTTTTTCCACTATTAATCTCTTAGCGCTCCGAATCTCCACTTGCATTTTCTACAGAAAGAGTGTTTCAGAACGGCTCAATCAAAACTAAGGTTCAACTCTTTTAGTTGAACAAACAGAACAGAAAGAATTTTCACACAATTCTTCTGTGTAGTTTTTATTTGTAGACATTCTTTTTCCCAATATAGGCCTCTTAGCGCTCAGAATGTCCAATTGCAGTTTCTACAGAAAGAGTGTTTCAGAACGGCTCAATCAAAAGTAAGGTTCAACTCTGTTAGTTGAATGCACAGAACAGAAAGAAGTTTCATACAATGCTTCTGTGTAGTTTATATTTGAACATATTCTTTTTTCCACTATTACCCACTTAGCGCTACGAATGTCCAGTTGCATTTTCTACAGACAGAGTGTTTCAAAACTGCTCAATCAAAAGTATGGTTTAACTCTGTTAGCTGAATAATGAGATCAGAAAGAAGTTTCACAGAATGCTTCTGTGTAGTTTATATTTGAATATATTCCTTTTTCCACTACTACGCCCTTAGCGCTCCAAATGTCCAGTTGCATTTTCTACATAAAGAGTGTTCAGATCTGCTCAATCAAAAGTATGTTTTAACTCGGTTAGCTGAATGCACAGATCAGAAAGAAGTTTCACCGAATGATTCTGTGTAGTTTATATTTGAAGACATTCCTTTTTCCACTATTACCCTCTTAGCGCTCCGAATCTCCACTTGCATTTTCTACAAAAAGAGTGTTTCATAACTGCTCAATCAAAAATATGTTTTATCTCTGTTAACTGAATTTACAGATCAGAAATAAGTTTCACAGAATGCATCTGTGTAGTTTTTATTTGAAGATATTCTTTTTCCCAATGTAGGCCTCTTAGCGCTTAGCATGTCCAATTGCAGTTTCTACAGAAAGAGTGTTTCAGAACGGCTCAATCAAAAGTAAGGTTCAACTCTGTTAGTTGAATGCACAGAACAGAAAGAATTTTCACAGAATGCTACTGTGTAGTTTATATTTGAATATATTCCTTTTTCCACTATTACCCTCTTAGCGCTCCGAATGTCCACTTGCATTTTCTACAGAAAGAGTGTTTCAGAACGGCTCAATCAAAACTAAGGTTCAACTCTTTTAGTTGAACAAACAGAACAGAAAGAAGTTTCACACAATTCTTCTGTGTAGTTTTTATTTGTAGACATTCTTTTTCCCAATATAGGCCTCTTAGCGCTCAGAATGTCCAATTGCAGTTTCTACAGAAAGAGTGTTTCAGAAAGGCTCAATCAAAAGTCAGGTTCAACTCTGTTAGTTGAATGCACAGAACAGAAAGAAGTTTCATACAATGCTTCTGTGTAGTTTATATTTGAACATATTCTTTTTTCCACTATTACCCACTTAGCGCTACGAATGTCCAGTTGCATTTTCTACAGACAGAGTGTTTCAAAACTGCTCAATCAAAAGTATGCTTTAACTCTGTTAGCTGAATGCTCAGATCAGAAAGAAGTTTCACAGAATGCTTCTGTGTAGTTTATATTTGAATATATTTCTTTTTCCCCTACTACTCTCTTAGCGCTCCAAATGTCCAGTTGAATTTTCTACAGAAAGAGTGTTCAGATCTGCTCAATCAAAAGTATGGTTTAACTCTGTTAGCTGAATGCACAGGTCAGAAAGAAGTTTCACAGAATGATTCTGTGTAGTTTATATTTGGAGACATTCCTTTTTCCACTATTACCCTCTTAGCGCTCCGAATCTCCACTTGCATTTTCTACAAAAAGAGTGTTTCATAACTGCTCAATCAAAAATATGTTTTATCTCTGTTAACTGAATTTACAGATCAGAAATAAGTTTCACAGAATGCATCTGTGTAGTTTCTATTTGAAGATATTCTTTTTCCCAATGTAGGCCTCTTAGCGCTTAGCATGTCCAATTGCAGTTTCTACAGAAAGAGTGTTTCAGAACGGCTCAATCAAAAGTAAGGTTCAACTCTGTTAGTTGAATGCACAGAACAGAAAGAATTTTCACAGAATGCTACTGTGTAGTTTATATTTGAATATATTCCTTTTCCCACTATTACCCTCTTAGCGCTCCAAATGTCCACTTGCATTTTCTACAGAAAGAGTGTTCAGAACTGCGCAATCAAAAGTATGGTTTAACTCTGTTAGCTTAATGAACATATCAGAAATAAGTTTCACACAATTCTTCTGTGTAGTTTTTATTTGAAGATATTATTTTTCCCAATAGAGGCCTCTTAGCGCTCAGAATGTCCAATTGCAGTTTCTACAGAAAGAGTGTTTCAGAAAGGCTCAATCAAAAGTCAGGTTCAACTCTGTTAGTTGAATGCACAGAACAGAAAGCAGTTTCATACAATGCTTCTGTGTAGTTTATATTTGAACATATTCTTTTTTCCACTATTACCCACTTAGCGCTACGAATGTCCAGTTGCATATTCTACAGACAGAGTGTTTCAAAACTGCTCAATCAAAAGTATGGTTTAACTCTGTTAGCTGAATGCTCAGATCAGAAAGAAGTTTCACAGAATGCTTCGGTGTAGTTTATATTTGAATATATTCCTTTTTCCACTACTAATCTATTAGCGCTCCAAATGTCCAGTTGCATTTTCTACAGAAAGAGTGTTCAGATCTGCTCAATCAAAAGTATGGTTTAAGTCTGTTAGCTGAATGCACAGATCAGAAAGAAGTTTCACAGAATGATTCTGTGTAGTTTATATTTGGAGACATTTCTTTTTCCACTATTACCCTCTTAGCGCTCCGAATCTCCACTTGCATTTTCTACAGAAAGAGTGTTTCAGAACGGCTCAATCAAAAGTAAGGTTCAACTCTGTTAGTTGAATGCACAGAACAGAAAGAATTTTCACAGAATGCTACTGTGTAGTTTATATTTGAATATATTCCTTTTTCCACTATTACCCTCTTAGCGCTCCGAATGTCCACTTGCATTTTCTACAGAAAGAGTGTTCAGAACTGCGCAATCAAAAGTATGGTTTAACTCTGTTAGCTTAATGAACATATCAGAAATAAGTTTCACACAATGCTTCTGTGTAGTTTTTATTTGAAGATATTATTTTTACCAATAGAGGCCTCTTAGCGCTCAGAATGTCCAATTGCAGTTTCTACAGAAAGAGTGTTTCAGAAAGGCTCAATCAAAAGTAAGGTTCAACTCTGTTAGTTGAATGCACAGAACAGAAAGAAATTTCATACAATGCTTCTGTGTAGTTTATATTTGAACATATTCTTTATTCCACTATTTCCCACTTAGCGCTACGAATGTCCAGCTGCATTTTCTACAGACAGAGTGTTTCAAAACTGCTCAATCAAAAGTATGGTTTAACTCTGTTAGCTGAATGCTCAGATCAGAAAGAAGTTTCACAGAATCCTTCTGTGTAGTTTATATTTGAATATATTCCTTTTTCCACTACTACTCTCTTAGCGCTCCAAATGTCCAGTTGCATTTTCTACAGAAAGAGTGTTCAGATCTGCTCAATCAAAAGTATGGTTTAACTCTGTTAGCTGAATGCACAGATCAGAAAGAAGTTTCACAGAATGATTCTGTGTAGTTTGTATTTGGAGACATTCCTTTTTCCACTATTAATCTCTTAGCGCTCCGAATCTCCACTTGCATTTTCTACAGAAAGAGTGTTTCAGAACGGCTCAATCAAAACTAAGGTTCAACTCTTTTAGTTGAACAAACAGAACAGAAAGAATTTTCACACAATTCTTCTGTGTAGTTTTTATTTGTAGACATTCTTTTTCCCAATATAGGCCTCTTAGCGCTCAGAATGTCCAATTGCAGTTTCTACAGAAAGAGTGTTTCAGAACGGCTCAATCAAAAGTAAGGTTCAACTCTGTTAGTTGAATGCACAGAACAGAAAGAAGTTTCATACAATGCTTCTGTGTAGTTTATATTTGAACATATTCTTTTTTCCACTATTACCCACTTAGCGCTACGAATGTCCAGTTGCATTTTCTACAGACAGAGTGTTTCAAAACTGCTCAATCAAAAGTATGGTTTAACTCTGTTAGCTGAATGCTGAGATCAGAAAGAAGTTTCACAGAATGCTTCTGTGTAGTTTATATTTGAATATATTCCTTTTTCCACTACTACGCTCTTAGCGCTCCAATTGTCCAGTTGCATTTTCTACAGAAAGAGTGTTCAGATCTGCTCAATCAAAAGTATGTTTTAACTCCGTTAGCTGAATGCACAGATCAGAAAGAAGTTTCACCGAATGATTCTGTGTAGTTTATATTTGAAGACATTCCTTTTTCCACTATTACCCTCTTAGCGCTCCGAATCTCCACTTGCATTTTCTACAAAAAGAGTGTTTCATAACTGCTCAATCAAAAATATGTTTTATCTCTGTTAACTGAATTTACAGATCAGAAATAAGTTTCACAGAATGCATCTGTGTAGTTTCTATTTGAAGATATTCTTTTTCCCAATGTAGGCCTCTTAGCGCTTAGCATGTCCAATTGCAGTTTCTACAGAAAGAGTGTTTCAGAACGGCTCAATCAAAAGTAAGGTTCAACTCTGTTAGTTGAATGCACAGAACAGAAAGAATTTTCACAGAATGCTACTGTGTAGTTTATATTTGAATATATTCCTTTTCCCACTATTACCCTCTTAGCGCTCCAAATGTCCACTTGCATTTTCTACAGAAAGAGTGTTCAGAACTGCGCAATCAAAAGTATGGTTTAACTCTGTTAGCTTAATGAACATATCAGAAATAAGTTTCACACAATTCTTCTGTGTAGTTTTTATTTGAAGATATTATTTTTCCCAATAGAGGCCTCTTAGCGCTCAGAATGTCCAATTGCAGTTTCTACAGAAAGAGTGTTTCAGAAAGGCTCAATCAAAAGTCAGGTTCAACTCTGTTAGTTGAATGCACAGAACAGAAAGCAGTTTCATACAATGCTTCTGTGTAGTTTATATTTGAACATATTCTTTTTTCCACTATTACCCACTTAGCGCTACGAATGTCCAGTTGCATATTCTACAGACAGAGTGTTTCAAAACTGCTCAATCAAAAGTATGGTTTAACTCTGTTAGCTGAATGCTCAGATCAGAAAGAAGTTTCACAGAATGCTTCGGTGTAGTTTATATTTGAATATATTCCTTTTTCCACTACTAATCTATTAGCGCTCCAAATGTCCAGTTGCATTTTCTACAGAAAGAGTGTTCAGATCTGCTCAATCAAAAGTATGGTTTAAGTCTGTTAGCTGAATGCACAGATCAGAAAGAAGTTTCACAGAATGATTCTGTGTAGTTTATATTTGGAGACATTTCTTTTTCCACTATTACCCTCTTAGCGCTCCGAATCTCCACTTGCATTTTCTACAGAAAGAGTGTTTCAGAACGGCTCAATCAAAAGTAAGGTTCAACTCTGTTAGTTGAATGCACAGAACAGAAAGAATTTTCACAGAATGCTACTGTGTAGTTTATATTTGAATATATTCCTTTTTCCACTATTACCCTCTTAGCGCTCCGAATGTCCACTTGCATTTTCTACAGAAAGAGTGTTCAGAACTGCGCAATCAAAAGTATGGTTTAACTCTGTTAGCTTAATGAACATATCAGAAATAAGTTTCACACAATGCTTCTGTGTAGTTTTTATTTGAAGATATTATTTTTACCAATAGAGGCCTCTTAGCGCTCAGAATGTCCAATTGCAGTTTCTACAGAAAGAGTGTTTCAGAAAGGCTCAATCAAAAGTAAGGTTCAACTCTGTTAGTTGAATGCACAGAACAGAAAGAAATTTCATACAATGCTTCTGTGTAGTTTATATTTGAACATATTCTTTATTCCACTATTTCCCACTTAGCGCTACGAATGTCCAGCTGCATTTTCTACAGACAGAGTGTTTCAAAACTGCTCAATCAAAAGTATGGTTTAACTCTGTTAGCTGAATGCTCAGATCAGAAAGAAGTTTCACAGAATCCTTCTGTGTAGTTTATATTTGAATATATTCCTTTTTCCACTACTACTCTCTTAGCGCTCCAAATGTCCAGTTGCATTTTCTACAGAAAGAGTGTTCAGATCTGCTCAATCAAAAGTATGGTTTAACTCTGTTAGCTGAATGCACAGATCAGAAAGAAGTTTCACAGAATGATTCTGTGTAGTTTGTATTTGGAGACATTCCTTTTTCCACTATTAATCTCTTAGCGCTCCGAATCTCCACTTGCATTTTCTACAGAAAGAGTGTTTCAGAACGGCTCAATCAAAACTAAGGTTCAACTCTTTTAGTTGAACAAACAGAACAGAAAGAATTTTCACACAATTCTTCTGTGTAGTTTTTATTTGTAGACATTCTTTTTCCCAATATAGGCCTCTTAGCGCTCAGAATGTCCAATTGCAGTTTCTACAGAAAGAGTGTTTCAGAACGGCTCAATCAAAAGTAAGGTTCAACTCTGTTAGTTGAATGCACAGAACAGAAAGAAGTTTCATACAATGCTTCTGTGTAGTTTATATTTGAACATATTCTTTTTTCCACTATTACCCACTTAGCGCTACGAATGTCCAGTTGCATTTTCTACAGACAGAGTGTTTCAAAACTGCTCAATCAAAAGTATGGTTTAACTCTGTTAGCTGAATGCTGAGATCAGAAAGAAGTTTCACAGAATGCTTCTGTGTAGTTTATATTTGAATATATTCCTTTTTCCACTACTACGCTCTTAGCGCTCCAAATGTCCAGTTGCATTTTCTACAGAAAGAGTGTTCAGATCTGCTCAATCAAAAGTATGTTTTAACTCCGTTAGCTGAATGCACAGATCAGAAAGAAGTTTCACCGAATGATTCTGTGTAGTTTATATTTGAAGACATTCCTTTTTCCACTATTACCCTCTTAGCGCTCCGAATCTCCACTTGCATTTTCTACAAAAAGAGTGTTTCATAACTGCTCAATCAAAAATATGTTTTATCTCTGTTAACTGAATTTACAGATCAGAAATAAGTTTCACAGAATGCATCTGTGTAGTTTTTATTTGAAGATATTCTTTTTCCCAATGTAGGCCTCTTAGCGCTTAGCATGTCCAATTGCAGTTTCTACAGAAAGAGTGTTTCAGAACGGCTCAATCAAAAGTAAGGTTCAACTCTGTTAGTTGAATGCACAGAACAGAAAGAATTTTCACAGAATGCTACTGTGTAGTTTATATTTGAATATATTCCTTTTTCCACTATTACCCTCTTAGCGCTCGGAATGTCCACTTGCATTTTCTACAGAAAGAGTGTTCAGAACTGCGCAATCAAAAGTATGGTTTAACTCTGTTAGCTTAATCAACATATCAGAAATAAGTTTCACACAATGCTTCTGTGTAGTTTTTATTTGAAGATATTATTTTTACCAATAGAGGCCTCTTAGCGCTCAGAATGTCCAATTGCAGTTTCTACAGAAAGAGTGTTTCAGAAAGGCTCAATCAAAAGTAAGGTTCAACTCTGTTAGTTGAATGCACAGAACAGAAAGTAGTTTCATACAATGCTTCTGTGTAGTTTATATTTGAACATATTCTTTTTTCCACTATTACCCACTTAGCGCTACGAATGTCCAGTTGCATTTTCTACAGACAGAGTGTTTCAAAACTGCTCAATCAAATGTATGGTTTAACTCTGTTAGCTGAATGCTCAGATCAGAAAGAAGTTTCACAGAATGCTTCGGTGTAGTTTATATTTGAATATATTCCTTTTTCCACTACTACTCTCTTAGCGCTACAATTGTCCAGTTGCATTTTCTACAGAAAGAGTGTTCAGATCTGCTCAATCAAAAGTATGGTTTAACTATGTTAGTTGAATGCACAGATCAGAAAGAAGTTTCACAGAATGATTCTGTGTAGTTTATATTTGGAGACATTCCTTTTTCCACTATTACCCTCTTAGCGCTCTGAATCTCCACTTGCATTTTCTACAGAAAGAGTGTTTCAGAACGGCTCAATCAAAACTAAGGTTCAACTCTTTTAGTTGAACAAACAGAACAGAAAGAAGTTTCACACAATTCTTCTGTGTAGTTTTTATTTGTAGACATTCTTTTTCCCAATATAGGCCTCTTAGCGCTCAGAATGTCCAATTGCAGTTTCTACAGAAAGAGTGTTTCAGAACGGCTCAATCAAAAGTAAGGTTCAACTCTGTTAGTTGAATGCACAGAACAGAAAGAAGTTTCATACAATGCTTCTGTGTAGTTTATATTTGAACATATTCTTTTTTCCACTATTACCCACTTAGCGCTACGAATGTCCAGTTGCATTTTCTACAGACAGAGTGTTTCAAAACTGCTCAATCAAAAGTATGGTTTAAATCTGTTAGCTGAATGCTCAGATCAGAAAGAAGTTTCACAGAATGCTTCTGTGTAGTTTATATTTGAATATATTCCTTTTTCCACTGCTACGCTCTTAGCGCTCCAAATGTCCAGTTGCATTTTCTACAGAAAGAGTGTTCAGATATGCTCAATCAAAAGTATGGTTTAACTCTGTTAGCTGAATGCACAGATCAGAAAGAAGTTTCACCGAATGATTCTGTGTAGTTTATATTTGAAGACATTCCTTTTTCCACTATTACCCTCTTAGCGCTCCGAATCTCCACTTGCATTTTCTACAAAAAGAGTGTTTCATAACTGCTCAATCAAAAATATGTTTTATATCTGTTAACTGAATTTACAGATCAGAAATAAGTTTCACAGAATGCATCTGTGTAGTTTCTATTTGAAGATATTCTTTTTCCCAATGTAGGCCTCTTAGAGCTTAGCATGTCCAATTGCAGTTTCTACAGAAAGAGTGTTTCAGAACGGCTCAATCAAAAGTAAGGTTCAACTCTGTTAGTTGAATGCACAGAACAGAAAGTATTTTCACAGAATGCTACTGTGTAGTTTATATTTGAATATATTCCTTTTTCCACTATTACCCTCTTAGCGCTCCGAATGTCCACTTGCATTTTCTACAGAAAGAGTGTTCAGAACTGCGCAATCAAAAGTATGGTTTAACTCTGTTAGCTTAATGAACATATCAGAAATAAGTTTCACACAATGCTCCTGTGTAGTTTTTATTTGTAGATATTATTTTTCCCAGTATAGGCCTCTTAGCGCTCAGAATGTCCAATTGCAGTTTCTACAGAAAGAGTGTTTCAGAAAGACTCAATCAAAAGTCAAGTTCAACTCTGTTAGTTGAATGCACAGAACAGAAAGAAGTTTCATACAATGCTTCTGTGAAGTATATATTTGAACATATTCTTTTTTCCACTATTACCCACTTAGCGCTACGAATGTCCAGTTGCATTTTATACAGACATAGTGTTTCAAAACTGCTCAATCAAAAGTATGGTTTAACTCTGTTAGCTGAATGCTCAGATCGGAAAGAAGTTTCACAGAATGCTTCTGTGTAGTTTATATTTGAATATATTCCTTTTTCCACTACTACTCTCTTAGCGCTCCAAATGTCCAGTTGCATTTTCTACAGAAAGAGTGTTCAGATCTGCCCAATCAAAAGTATGGTTTAACTCTGTTAGCTGAATGCACAGAACAGAAAGAAGTTTCACAGAATGATTCTGTGTAGTTTATATTTGGAGACATTCCTTTTTCCACTATTACCCTCTTAGCGCTCCGAATCTCCACTTGCATTTTCTACAGAAAGAGTGTTTCAGAACGGCTCAATCAAAACTAAGGTTCAACTCTTTTAGTTGAACAAACAGAACAGAAAGAAGTTTCACACAATTCTTCTGTGTAGTTTTTATTTGTAGACATTCTTTTTCCCAATATAGGCCTCTTAGCGCTCAGAATGTCCAATTGCAGTTTCTACAGAAAGAGTGTTTCAGAACGGCTCAATCAAAAGTAAGGTTCAACTCTGTTAGTTGAATGCACAGAACAGAAAGAAGTTTCATACAATGCTTCTGTGTCGTTTATATTTGAACATATTATTTTTTCCACTATTACCCACTTAGCACTACGAATGTCCAGTTGCATTTTCTACAGACAGAGTGTTTCAAAACTGCTCAATCAAAAGTATGGTTTAAATCTGTTAGCTGAATGCTCAGATCAGAAAGAAGTTTCACAGAATGCTTCTGTGTAGTTTATATTTGAATATATTCCTTTTTCCACTACTACGCTCTTAGCGCTCCAAATGTCCAGTTGCATTTTCTACAGAAAGAGTGTTCAGATCTGCTCAATCAAAAGTATGGTTTAACTCTGTTAGCTGAATGCACAGATCAGAAAGAAGTTTCACCGAATGATTCAGTGTAGTTTATATTTGAAGACATTCCTTTTTCCACTATTACCCACTTAGCGCTCCGAATCTCCACTTGCATTTTCTACAAAAAGAGTGTTTCATAACTGCTCAATCAAAAATATGTTTTATCTCTGTTAACTGAATTTACAGATCAGAAATAAGTTTCACAGAATGCATCTGTGTAGTTTTTATTTGAAGATATTCTTTTTCCCAATGTAGGCCTCTTAGCGCTTAGCATGTCCAATTGCAGTTTCTACAGAAAGAGTGTTTCAGAACGGCTCAATCAAAAGTAAGGTTCAACACTGTTAGTTGAATGCACAGAACAGAAAGAATTTTCACAGAATGCTACTGTGTAGTTTATATTTGAATATATTCCTTTTTCCACTATTACCCTCTTAGCGCTCCGAATGTCCACTTGCATTTTCTACAGAAAGAGTGTTCAGAACTGCGCAATCAAAAGTATGGTTTAACTCTGTTAGCTTAATGAACATATCAGAAATAAGTTTCACACAATTCTTCCGTGTAGTTTTTATTTGAAGTTATTATTTTTCCCAATAGATGCCTCTTAGCGCTCAGAATGTCCAATTGCAGTTTCTACAGAAAGAGTGTTTCAGAAAGGCTCAATCAAATGTAAGGTTCAACTCTGTTAGTTGAATGCACAGAACAGAAAGAAGTTTCATACAATGCTTCTGTGTAGTTTATATTTGAACATATTCTTTTTTCCACTATTACCCACTTAGCGCTACGAATGTCCAGTTGCATTTTCTACAGACAGAGTGTTTCAAAACTGCTCAATCAAAAGTATGGTTTAACTCTGTTAGCTGAATGCTCAGATCGGAAAGAAGTTTCACAGAATGCTTCTGTGTAGTTTATAGTTGAATATATTCCTTTTTCCACTACTACTCTCTTAGCGCTCCAAATGTCCAGTTGCATTTTCTACAGAAAGAGTGTTCAGATCTGCTCAATCAAAAGTATGGTTTAACTCTGTTAGCTGAATGCACAGATCAGAAAGAAGTTTCACAGAATGATTCTGTGTAGTTTATATTTGGAGACATTCCTTTTTCCACTATTACCCTCTTAGCGCTCCGAATCTCCACTTGCATTTTCTACAGAAAGAGTGTTTCAGAACGGCTCAATCAAAACTAAGGTTCAACTCTTTTAGTTGAACAAACAGAACAGAAAGAAGTTTCACACAATTCTTCTGTGTAGTTTTTATTTGTAGACATTCATTTTCCCAACATAGGCCTCTTAGCGCTCAGAATGTCCAATTGCAGTTTCTACAGAAAGAGTGTTTCAGAACGGCTCAATCAAAAATATGTTTTATCTCTGTTAACTGAATTTACAGATCAGAAATAAGTTTCACAGAATGCATCTGTGTAGTTTCTATTTGAAGATACTCTTTTTCCCAATGTAGGCCTCTTAGCGCTTAGCATGTCCAATTGCAGTTTCTACAGAAAGAGTGTTTCAGAGCGGCTCAATCAAAAGTAAGGTTCAACTCTGTTAGTTGAATGCACAGAAAAGAAAGAATTTTCACAGAATGCTACTGTGTAGTTTATATTTGAATATATTCCTTTTTCCACTATTACCCTCTTAGCGCTCCGAATGTCAACTTGCATTTTCTACAGAAAGAGTGTTCGGAACTGCGCAATCAAAAGTATGGTTTAACTCTGTTAGCTTAATGAACATATCAGAAATAAGTTTCACACAAAGCTTCTGTGTAGTTTTTATTTGTAGATATTATTTTTCCCAGTATAGGCCTCTTAGCGCTCAGAATGTCCAATTGCAGTTTCTACAGAAAGAGTGTTTCAGAAAGGCTCAATCAAAAGTCAAGTTCAACTCTGTTAGTTGAATGCACAGAACAGAAAGAAGTTTCATACAATGCTTCTGTGAAGTATATATTTGAACATATTCTTTTTTCCACTATTACCCACTTAGCGCTACGAATGTCCAGTTGCATTTTCTACAGACAGAGTGTTTCAAAACTGCTCAATCAAAAGTATGGTTTAACTCTGTTAGCTGAATGCTCAGATCGGAAAGAAGTTTCACAGAATGCTTCTGTGTAGTTTATATTTGAATATATTCCTTTTTCCACTACTACTCTCTTAGCGCTCCAAATGTCCAGTTGCATTTTCTACAGAAAGAGTGTTCAGATCTGCTCAATCAAAAGTATGGTTTAACTCTGTTAGCTGAATGCACAGATCAGAAAGAAGTTTCACAGAATGATTCTGTGTAGTTTATATTTGGAGACATTCCTTTTTCCACTATTACCCTCTTAGCGCTCCGAATCTCCACTTGAATTTTCTACAGAAAGAGTGTTTCAGAACGGCTCAATCAAAACTAAGGTTCAACTCTTTTAGTTGAACAAACAGAACAGAAAGAATTTTCACAGAATGCTACTGTGTAGTTTATATTTGAATATATTCCTTTTTCCACTATTACCCTCTTAGCGCTCCGAATGTCCACTTGCATTTTCTACAGAAAGAGTGTTCAGAACTGCGCAATCAAAAGTATGGTTTAACTCTGTTAGCTTAATGAACATATCAGAAATAAGTTTCACACAATGCTTCTGTGTAGTTTTTATTTGAAGATATTATTTTTACCAATAGAGGCCTCTTAGCGCTCAGAATGTCCAATTGCAGTTTCTACAGAAAGAGTGTTTCAGAAAGGCTCAATCAAAAGTAAGGTTCAACTCTGTTAGTTGAATGCACAGAACAGAAAGAAATTTCATACAATGCTTCTGTGTAGTTTATATTTGAACATATTCTTTTTTCCACTATTACCCACTTAGCGCTACGAATGTCCAGCTGCATTTTCTACAGACAGAGTGTTTCAAAACTGCTCAATCAAAAGTATGGTTTAACTCTGTTAGCTGAATGCTCAGATCAGAAAAAAGTTTCACAGAATGCTTCTGTGTAGTTTATATTTGAATATATTCCTTTTTCCACTACTACTCTCTTAGCGCTCCAAATGTCCAGTTGCATTTTCTACAGAAAGAGTGTTCAGATCTGCTCAATCAAAAGTATGGTTTAACTCTGTTAGCTGAATGCACAGATCAGAAAGAAGTTTCACAGAATGATTCTGTGTAGTTTGTATTTGGAGACATTCCTTTTTCCACTATTAATCTCTTAGCGCTCCGAATCTCCACTTGCATTTTCTACAGAAAGAGTGTTTCAGAACGGCTCAATCAAAACTAAGGTTCAACTCTTTTAGTTGAACAAACAGAACAGAAAGAATTTTCACACAATTCTTCTGTGTAGTTTTTATTTGTAGACATTCTTTTTCCCAATATAGGCCTCTTAGCGCTCAGAATGTCCAATTGCAGTTTCTACAGAAAGAGTGTTTCAGAACGGCTCAATCAAAAGTAAGGTTCAACTCTGTTAGTTGAATGCACAGAACAGAAAGAAGTTTCATACAATGCTTCTGTGTAGTTTATATTTGAACATATTCTTTTTTCCACTATTACCCACTTAGCGCTACGAATGTCCAGTTGCATTTTCTACAGACAGAGTGTTTCAAAACTGCTCAATCAAAAGTATGGATTAACTCTGTTAGCTGAATGCTGAGATCAGAAAGAAGTTTCACAGAATGCTTCTGTGTAGTTTATATTTGAATATATTCCTTTTTCCACTACTACGCTCTTAGTGCTCCAAATGTCCAGTTGCATTTTCTACAGAAAGAGTGTTCAGATCTGCTCAATCAAAAGTATGGTTTAACTCCGTTAGCTGAATGCACAGATCAGAAAGAAGTTTCACCGAATGATTCTGTGTAGTTTATATTTGAAGACATTCCTTTTTCCACTATTACCCTCTTAGCGCTCCGAATCTCCACTTGCATTTTCTACAAAAAGAGTGTTTCATAACTGCTCAATCAAAAATATGTTTTATCTCTGTTAACTGAATTTACAGATCAGAAATAAGTTTCACAGAATGCATCTGTGTAGTTTTTATTTGAAGATATTCTTTTTCCCAATGTAGGCCTCTTAGCGCTTAGCATGTCCAATTGCAGTTTCTACAGAAAGAGTGTTTCAGAACGGCTCAATCAAAAGTAAGGTTCAACTCTGTTAGTTGAATGCACAGAACAGAAAGAATTTTCACAAAATGCTACTGTGTAGTTTATATTTGAATATATTCCTTTTTCCACTATTACCCTCTTAGCGCTCGGAATGTCCACTTGCATTTTCTACAGAAAGAGTGTTCAGAACTGCGCAATCAAAAGTATGGTTTAACTCTGTTAGCTTAATCAACATATCAGAAATAAGTTTCACACAATGCTTCTGTGTAGTTTTTATTTGAAGATATTATTTTTACCAATAGAGGCCTCTTAGCGCTGAGAATGTCCAATTGCAGTTTCTACAGAAAGAGTGTTTCAGAAAGGCTCAATCAAAAGTAAGGTTCAACTCTGTTAGTTGAATGCACAGAACAGAAAGTAGTTTCATACAATGCTTCTGTGTAGTTTATATTTGAACATATTCTTTTTTCCACTATTACCCACTTAGCGCTACGAATGTCCAGTTGCATTTTCTACAGACAGAGTGTTTCAAAACTGCTCAATCAAATGTATGGTTTAACTCTGTTAGCTGAATGCTCAGATCAGAAAGAAGTTTCACAGAATGCTTCGGTGTAGTTTATATTTGAATATATTCCTTTTTCCACTACTACTCTCTTAGCGCTACAAATGTCCAGTTGCATTTTCTACAGAAAGAGTGTTCAGATCTGCTCAATCAATAGTATGGTTTAACTATGTTAGTTGAATGCACAGATCAGAAAGAAGTTTCACAGAATGATTCTGTGTAGTTTATATTTGGAGACATTCCTTTTTCCACTATTACCCTCTTAGCGCTCTGAATCTCCACTTGCATTTTCTACAGAAAGAGTGTTTCAGAACGGCTCAATCAAAACTAAGGTTCAACTCTTTTAGTTGAACAAACAGAACAGAAAGAAGTTTCACACAATTCTTCTGTGTAGTTTTTATTTGTAGACATTCTTTTTCCCAATATAGGCCTCTTAGCGCTCAGAATGTCCAATTGCAGTTTCTACAGAAAGAGTGTTTCAGAACGGCTCAATCAAAAGTAAGGTTCAACTCTGTTAGTTGAATGCACAGAACAGAAAGAAGTTTCATACAATGCTTCTGTGTAGTTTATATTTGAACATATTCTTTTTTCCACTATTACCCACTTAGCGCTACGAATGTCCAGTTGCATTTTCTACAGACAGAGTGTTTCAAAACTGCTCAATCAAAAGTATGGTTTAACTCTGTTAGCTGAATGCTCAGATCAGAAAGAAGTTTCACAGAATGCTTCTGTGTAGTTTATATTTGAATATATTCCTTTTTCCACTGCTACGCTCTTAGCGCTCCAAATGTCCAGTTGCATTTTCTACAGAAAGAGTGTTCAGATATGCTCAATCAAAAGTATGGTTTAACTCTGTTAGCTGAATGCACAGATCAGAAAGAAGTTTCACCGAATGATTCTGTGTAGTTTATATTTGAAGACATTCCTTTTTCCACTATTACCCTCTTAGCGCTCCGAATCTCCACTTGCATTTTCTACAAAAAGAGTGTTTCATAACTGCTCAATCAAAAATATGTTTTATATCTGTTAACTGAATTTACAGATCAGAAATAAGTTTCACAGAATGCATCTGTGTAGTTTCTATTTGAAGACATTCTTTTTCCCAATGTAGGCCTCTTAGAGCTTAGCATGTCCAATTGCAGTTTCTACAGAAAGAGTGTTTCAGAACGGCTCAATCAAAAGTAAGGTTCAACTCTGTTAGTTGAATGCACAGAACAGAAAGTATTTTCACAGAATGCTACTGTGTAGTTTATATTTGAATATATTCCTTTTTCCACTATTACCCTCTTAGCGCTCCGAATGTCCACTTGCATTTTCTACAGAAAGAGTGTTCAGAACTGCGCAATCAAAAGTATGGTTTAACTCTGTTAGCTTAATGAACATATCAGAAATAAGTTTCACACAATGCTCCTGTGTAGTTTTTATTTGTAGATATTATTTTTCCCAGTATAGGCCTCTTAGCGCTCAGAATGTCCAATTGCAGTTTCTACAGAAAGAGTGTTTCAGAAAGACTCAATCAAAAGTCAAGTTCAACTCTGTTAGTTGAATGCACAGAACAGAAAGAAGTTTCATACAATGCTTCTGTGAAGTATATATTTGAACATATTCTTTTTTCCACTATTACCCACTTAGCGCTACGAATGTCCAGTTGCATTTTCTACAGACAGAGTGTTTCAAAACTGCTCAATCAAAAGTATGGTTTAACTCTGTTAGCTGAATGCTCAGATCGGAAAGAAGTTTCACAGAATGCTTCTGTGTAGTTTATATTTGAATATATTCCTTTTTCCACTACTACTCTCTTAGCGCTCCAAATGTCCAGTTGCATTTTCTACAGAAAGAGTGTTCAGATCTGCTCAATCAAAAGTATGGTTTAACTCTGTTAGCTGAATGCACAGATCAGAAAGAAGTTTCACAGAATGATTCTGTGTAGTTTATATTTGGAGACATTCCTTTTTCCAATATTACCCTCTTAGCGCTCCGAATCTCCACTTGCATTTTCTACAGAAAGAGTGTTTCAGAACGGCTCAATCAAAACTAAGGTTCAACTCTTTTAGTTGAACAAACAGAACAGAAAGATGTTTCACACAATTCTTCTGTGTAGTTTTTATTTGTAGACATTCATTTTCCCAACATAGGCCTCTTAGCGCTCAGAATGTCCAATTGCAGTTTCTACAGAAAGAGTGTTTCAGAACGGCTCAATCAAAAGTAAGGTTCAACTCTGTTAGTTGAATGCACAGAACAGAAAGAAGTTTCATACAATGCTTCTGTGTAGTTTATATTTGAACATATTCTTTTTTCCACTATTACCCACTTAGCGCTACGAATGTCCAGTTGCATTTTCTACAGACAGAGTGTTTCAAAACTGCTCAATCAAAAGTATGGTTTATCTCTGTTAGCTGAATGCTCAGATCAGAAAGAAGTTTCACAGAATGCTTCTGTGTAGTTTATATTTGAATATATTGCTTTTTCCACTACTACGCTCTTAGCGCTCCAAATGTCCAGTTCATTTTCTACAGAAAGAGTGTTCAGATCTGCTCAATCAAAAGTATGGTTTAACTCTGTTAGCTGAATGCACAGATCAGAAAGAAGTTTCACCGAATGATTCTGTGTAGTTTATATTTGAAGACATTCCTTTTTCCACTACTACCCTCTTAGCGCTCCGAATCTCCACTTGCATTTTCTACAAAAAGAGTGTTTCATAACTGCTCAATCAAAAATATGTTTTATCTCTGTTAACTGAATTTACAGATCAGAAATAAGTTTCACAGAATGCTTCTGTGTAGATTTTATTTGAAGATATTCTTTTTCCCAATGTAGGCCTCTTAGCGCTTAGCATGTCCAATTGCAGTTTCTACAGAAAGAGTGTTTCAGAACGGCTCAATCAAAAGTAAGGTTCAACTCTGTTAGTTGAATGCACAGAACAGAAATAATTTTCACAGAATGCTACTGTGTAGTTTATATTTGAATATATTCCTTTTTCCACTATTACCCTCTTAGCGCTCCGAATGTCCACTTGCATTTTCTACAGAAAGAGTGTTCAGAACTGCGCAATCAAATGTATGGTTTAACTCTGTTAGCTTAATGAACATATCAGAAATAAGTTTCACACAATGCTTCTGTGTAGTTTTTATTTGAAGATATTATTTTTCCCAATAGAGGCCTCTTAGCGCTCAGAATGTCCAATTGCAGTTTCTACAGAAAGAGTGTTTCAGAAAGGCTCAATCAAAAGTCAGGTTCAACTCTGTTAGTTGAATGCACAGAACAGAAAGAAGTTTCATACAATGCTTCTGTGTAGTTTATATTTGAACATATTCTTTTTTCCACTATTACCCACTTAGCGCTACGAATGTCCAGTTGCATTTTCTACAGACAGAGTGTTTCAAAACTGCTCAATCAAAAGTATGGTTTACCTCTGTTAGCTGAATGCTCAGATCAGAAAGAAGTTTCACAGAATGCTTCTGTGTAGTTTATATTTGAATATATTCCTTTTTCCACTACTACTCTCTTAGCGCTCCAAATGTCCAGTTGCACTTTCTACAGAAAGAGTGTTCAGATCTGCTCAATCAAAAGTATGGTTTAACTCTGTTAGCTGAATGCACAGATCAGAAAGAAGTTTCACAGAATGATTCTGTGTAGTTTATATTTGGAGACATTCCTTTTTCCACTATTACCCTCTTAGCGCTCCGAATCTCCACTTGCATTTTCTACAAAAAGAGTGTTTCATAACTGCTCAATCAAAAATATGTTTTATCTCTGTTAACTGAATTTACAGATCAGAAATAAGTTTCACAGAATGCATCTGTGTAGTTTCTATTTGAAGATACTCTTTTTCCCAATGTAGGCCTCTTAGCGCTTAGCATGTCCAATTGCAGTTTCTACAGAAAGAGTGTTTCAGAGCGGCTCAATCAAAAGTAAGGTTCAAATCTGTTAGTTGAATGCACAGAACAGAAAGAATTTTCACAGAATGCTACTGTGTAGTTTATATTTGAATATATTCCTTTTTCCACTATTACCCTCTTAGCGCTCCGAATGTCAACTTGCATTTTCTACAGAAAGAGTGTTCGGAACTGCGCAATCAAAAGTATGGTTTAACTCTGTTAGCTTAATGAACATATCAGAAATAAGTTTCACACAAAGCTTCTGTGTAGTTTTTATTTGTAGATATTATTTTTCCCAGTATAGGCCTCTTAGCGCTCAGAATGTCCAATTGCAGTTTCTACAGAAAGAGTGTTTCAGAAAGGCTCAATCAAAAGTCAAGTTCAACTCTGTTAGTTGAATGCACAGAACAGAAAGAAGTTTCATACAATGCTTCTGTGAAGTATATATTTGAACATATTCTTTTTTCCACTATTACCCACTTAGCGCTACGAATGTCCAGTTGCATTTTCTACAGACAGAGTGTTTCAAAACTGCTCAATCAAAAGTATGGTTTAACTCTGTTAGCTGAATGCTCAGATCGGAAAGAAGTTTCACAGAATGCTTCTGTGTAGTTTATATTTGAATATATTCCTTTTTCCACTACTACTCTCTTAGCACTCCAAATGTCCAGTTGCATTTTCTACAGAAAGAGTGTTCAG
Organism: Symphalangus syndactylus; assembly: GCF_028878055.3. Classification (NCBI taxonomy): domain Eukaryota; kingdom Metazoa; phylum Chordata; class Mammalia; order Primates; family Hylobatidae; genus Symphalangus; species Symphalangus syndactylus. Next base: position 158,413,687 of record NC_072425.2, on the reverse strand, counting down.
ATCTGCTCAATCAAAAGTATGGTTTAACTCTGTTAGCTGAATGCACAGATCAGAAAGAAGTTTCACAGAATGATTCTGTGTAGTTTATATTTGGAGACATTCCTTTTTCCACTATTACCCTCTTAGCGCTCCGAATCTCCACTTGCATTTTCTACAGAAAGAGTGTTTCAGAACGGCTCAATCAAAACTAAGGTTCAACTCTTTTAGTTGAACAAACAGAACAGAAAGAAGTTTCACACAATTCTTCTGTGTAGTTTTTATTTGTAGACATTCATTTTCCCAACATAGGCCTCTTAGCGCTCAGAATGTCCAATTGCAGTTTCTACAGAAAGAGTGTTTCAGAACGGCTCAATCAAAAGTAAGGTTCAACTCTGTTAGTTGAATGCACAGAACAGAAAGAAGTTTCATACAATGCTTCTGTGTAGTTTATATTTGAACATATTCTTTTTTCCACTATTACCCACTTAGCGCTACGAATGTCCAGTTGCATTTTCTACAGACAGAGTGTTTCAAAACTGCTCAATCAAAAGTATGGTTTATCTCTGTTAGCTGAATGCTCAGATCAGAAAGGACTTTCACAGAATGCTTCTGTGTAGTTTATATTTGAATATATTGCTTTTTCCACTACTACGCTCTTAGCGCTCCAAATGTCCAGTTCATTTTCTACAGAAAGAGTGTTCAGATCTGCTCAATCAAAAGTATGGTTTAACTCTGTTAGCTGAATGCACAGATCAGAAAGAAGTTTCACCGAATGATTCAGTGTAGTTTATATTTGAAGACATTCCTTTTTCCACTATTACCCACTTAGCGCTCCGAATCTCCACTTGCATTTTCTACAAAAAGAGTGTTTCATAACTGCTCAATCAAAAATATGTTTTATCTCTGTTAACTGAAATTACAGATCAGAAATAAGATTCACAGAATGCATCTGTGTAGTTTTTATTTGAAGATATTCTTTTTCCCAATGTAGGCCTCTTAGGTCTTAGCATGTCCAATTGCAGTTACTACAGAAAGAGTGTTTCAGAACGGCTCAATCAAAAGTAAGGTTCAACACTGTTAGTTGAATGCACAGAACAGAAAGAATTTTCACAGAATGCTACTGTGTAGTTTATATTTGAATATATTCCTTTTTCCACTATTACCCTCTTAGCGCTCCGAATGTCCACTTGCATTTTCTACAGAAAGAGTGTTCAGAACTGCGCAATCAAAAGTATGGTTTAAATCTGTTAGCTTAATGAACATATCAGAAATAAGTTTCACACAATGCTTCTGTGTAGTTTTTATTTGAAGATATTTTTTTTCCCAATAGAGGCCTCTTAGCGCTCAGAATGTCCAATTGCAGTTTCTACAGAAAGAGTGTTTCAGAAAGGCTCAATCAAATGTAAGGTTCAACTCTGTTAGTTGAATGCACAGAACAGAAAAAAATTTCATACAATGCTTCTGTGTAGTTTATATTTGAACATATTCTTTTTTCCACTATTACCCACTTAGCGCTACGAATGTCCAGTTGCATTTTCTACAGACAGAGTGTTTCAAAACTGCTCAATCAAAAGTATGGTTTAACTCTGTTAGCTGAATGCTCAGATCGGAAAGAAGTTTCACAGAATGCTTCTGTGTAGTTTATATTTGAATATATTCCTTTTTCCACTACTACACTCTTAGCGCTCCAAATGTCCAGTTGCATTTTCTACAGAAAGAGTGTTCAGATCTGCTCAATCAAAAGTATGGTTTAACTCTGTTAGCTGAATGCACAGATCAGAAAAAAGTTTCACAGAATGATTCTGTGTAGTTTATATTTGGAGACATTCCTTTTTCCACTATTACCCTCTTAGCGCTCCGAATATCCACTTGCATTTTCTACAGAAAGAGTGTTTCAGAACGGCTCAATCAAAACTAAGGTTCAACTCTTTTAGTTGAACAAACAGAACAGAACGAAGTTTCACACAATTCTTCTGTGTAGTTTTTATTTGTAGACATTCTTTTTCCCAATATAGGCCTCTTAGCGCTCAGAATGTCCAATTGCAGTTTCTACAGAAAAAGTGTTTCAGAACGGCTCAATCAAAAGTAAGGTTCAACTCTGTTAGTTGAATGCACAGAACAGAAAGTAGTTTCATACAATGCTTCTGTGTAGTTTATATTTGAACATATTCTTTTTTCCACTATTACCCACTTAGCGCTACGAATGTCCAGTTGCATTTTCTACAGACAGAGTGTTTCAAAACTGCTCAATCAAAAGTATGGTTTAACTCTGTTAGCTGAATGCTCAGATCAGAAAGAAGTTTCACAGAATGCTTCTGTGTAGTTTATATTTGAATATATTCCTTTTTCCACTACTACGCTCTTAGCGCTCCAAATGTCCAGTTGCATTTTCTACAGAAAGTGTGTTCAGATCTGCTCAATCAAAATTATGTTTTAACTCTGTTAGCTGAATGCACAGATCAGAAAGAAGTTTCACCGAATGATTCTGTGTAGTTTATATTTGAAGACATTCCTTTTTCCACTATTACCCTCTTAGCGCTCCGAATCTCCACTTGCATTTTCTACAAAAAGAGTGTTTCATAACTGCTCAATCAAAAATATGTTTTATCTCTGTTAACTGAATTTACCGATCAGAAATAAGTTTCACAGAATGCATCTGTGTAGTTTTTATTTGAAGATATTCTTTTTCCCAATGTAGGCCTCTTAGCGCTTAGCATGTCCAATTGCAGTTTCTACAGAAAGAGTGTTTCAGAACGGCTCAATCAAAAGTAAGGTTCAACTCTGTTAGTTGAATGCACAGAACAGAAAGAATTTTCACAGAATGCTACTGTGTAGTTTATATTTGAATATATTCCTTTTTCCACTATTACCCTCTTAGCGCTCCGAATGTTCACTTGCATTTTCTACAGAAAGAGTGTTCAGAACTGCGCAATCAAAAGTATGGTTTAACTCTGTTAGCTTAATGAACATATCAGAAATAAGTTTCACACAATGCTTCTGTGTAGTTTTTATTTGAAGATATTATTTTTCCCAATAGATGCCTCTTAGCGCTCAGAATGTCCAACTGCAGTTTCTACAGAAAGAGTGTTTCAGAAAGGCTCAATCAAATGTAAGGTTCAACTCTGTTAGTTGAATGCACAGAACAGAAAGGAATTTCATACAATGCTTCTGTGTAGTTTATATTTGAACATATTCTTTTTTCCACTATTACCCACTTAGCGCTACGAATGTCCAGTTGCATTTTCTACAGACAGAGTGTTTCAAAACTGCTCAATCAAAAGTATGGTTTAACTCTGTTAGCTGAATGCTCAGATCGGAAAGAACTTTCACAGAATGCTTCTGTGTAGTTTATATTTGAATATATTCCTTTTTCCACTACTACTCTCTTAGCGCTCCAAATGTCCAGTTGCATTTTCTACAGAAAGAGTGTTCAGATCTGCTCAATCAAAAGTATGGTTTAACTCTGTTAGCTGAATGCACAGATCAGAAAGAAGTTTCACAGAATGATTCTGTGTAGTTTATATTTGGAGACATTCCTTTTTCCACTATTACCCTCTTAGCGCTCCGAATCTCCACTTGCATTTTCTACAGAAAGAGTGTTTCAGAACGGCTCAATCAAAACTAAGGTTCAACTCTTTTAGTTGAACAAACAGAACAGAACGAAGTTTCACACAATTCTTCTGTGTAGTTTTTATCTGTAGACATTCTTTTTCCCAATATAGGCCTCTTAGCGCTCAGAATGTCCAATTGCAGTTTCTACAGAAAGAGTGTTTCAGAACGGCTCAATCAAAAGTAAGGTTCAAGTCTGTTAGTTGAATGCACAGAACAGAAAGAAGTTTCATACAATGCTTCTGTGTAGTTTATATTTGAACATATTCTTTTTTCCACTATTACCCACTTAGCGCTACGAATGTCCAGTTGCATTTTCTACAGACAGAGTGTTTCAAAACTGCTCAATCAAAAGTATGGTTTAACTCTGTTAGCTGAATGCTCAGATCAGAAAGAAGTTTCACAGAATGCTTCTGTGTAGATTATATTTGAATATATTCCTTTTTCCACTACTACGCTCTTAGCGCTCCAAATGTCCATTTACATTTTCTACAGAGAGAGTGTTCAGATCTGCTCAATCAAAAGAATGTTTTAACTCTGTTAGCTGAAAGCACAGATCAGAAAGAAGTTTCACCGAATGATTCTGTGTAGTTTATATTTGAAGACATTCCTTTTTCCACTATTACCCTCTTAGCGCTCCGAATCTCCACTTGCATTTTCTACAAAAAGAGTGTTTCATAACTGCTCAATCAAAAATATGTTTTATGTCTGTTAACTGAATTTACAGATAAGAAATAAGTTTCACAGAATGCATCTGTGTAGTTTTTATTTGAAGATATTCTTTTTCCCAATGTAGGCCTCTTAGCGCTTAGCATGTAAAATTGCAGTTTCTACAGAAAGAGTGTTTCAGAACGGCTCAATCAAAAGTAAGGTTCAACTCTGTTAGTTGAATGCACAGAACAGAAAGAATTTTCACAGAATGCTACTGTGTAGTTTATATTTGAATATATTCCTTTTTCCACTATTACACTCTTAGCGCTCCGAATGTCCACTTGCATTTTCTACAGAAAGAGTGTTCAGAACTGCGCAATCAAAAGTATGGTTTAACTCTGTTAGCTTAATGAACATATCAGAAATAAGTTTCACACAATGCTTCTGTGTAGTTTTTATTTGAAGATATTATTTTTCCCAATAGAGGCCTCTTAGCGCTCAGAATGTCCAATTGCAGTTTCTACAGAAAGAGTGTTTCAGAAAGGCTCAATCAAAAGTCAGGTTCAACTCTGTTAGTTGAATGCACAGAACAGAAAGTAGTTTCATACAATGCTTCTGTGTAGTTTATATTTGAACATATTCTTTTTTCCACTATTACCCACTTAGCGCTACGAATGTCCAGTTGCATTTTCTACAGACAGAGTGTTTCAAAACTGCTCAATCAAAAGTATGGTTTAACTCTGTTAGCTGAATGCTCAGATCAGAAAGAAGTTTCACAGAATGCTTCTGTGTAGTTTATATTTGAATATATTCCTTTTTCCACTACTACTCTCTTAGCGCTCCAAATGTCCAGTTGCATTTTCTACAGAAAGAGTGTTCAGATCTGCTCAATCAAAAGTATGGTTTAACTCTGTTAGCTGAATGCACAGATCAGAAAGAAGTTTCACAGAATGATTCTGTGTAGTTTATATTTGGAGACATTCCTTTTTCCACTATTACCCTCTTAGCGCTCCGAATCTCCACTTGCCTTTTCTACAAAATAGTGTTTCATAACTGCTCAATCAAAACTAAGGTTCAACTCTTTTAGTTGAACAAACAGAACAGAAAGAAGTTTCACACAATTCTTCTGTGTAGTTTTTATTTGTAGACATTCTTTTTCCCAATATAGGCCTCTTAGCGCTCAGAATGTCCAATTGCAGTTTCTACAGAAAGAGTGTTTCAGAACGGCTCAATCAAAAGTAAGGTTCAACTCTGTTAGTTGAATGCACAGAACAGAAAGAAGTTTCATACAATGCTTCTGTGTAGTTTATATTTGAACATATTCTTTTTTCCACTATTACCCACTTAGCGCTACGAATGTCCAGTTGCATTTTCTACAGACAGAGTGTTTCAAAACTGCTCAATCAAAAGTATGGTTTAACTCTGTTAGCTGAATGCTCAGATCAGAAAGAAGTTTCACAGAATGCTTCTGTGTAGATTATATTTGAATATATTCCTTTTTCCACTACTACGCTCTTAGCGCTCCAAATGTCCAGTTGCATTTTCTACAGAAAGAGTGTTCAGATCTGCTCAATCAAATGTATGTTTTAACTCTGTTAGCTGAATGCACAGATCAGAAAGAAGTTTCACCGAATGATTCTGTGTAGTTTATATTTGAAGACATTCCTTTTTCCACTATTACCCTCTTAGCGCTCCGAATCTCCACTTGCATTTTCTACAAAAAGAGTGTTTCATAACTGCTCAATCAAAAATATGTTTTATCTCTGTTAACTGAATTTACAGATCAGAAATAAGTTTCACAGAATGCATCTGTGTAGTTTTTATTTGAAGATATTCTTTTTCCCAATGTAGGCCTCTTAGCGCTTAGCATGTCCAATTGCAGTTTCTACAGAAAGAGTGTTTCAGAACGGCTCAATCAAAAGTAAGGTTCAACTCTGTTAGTTGAATGCACAGAACAGAAAGAATTTTCACAGAATGCTACTGTGTAGTTTATATTTGAATATATTCCTTTTTCCAATATTACCCTCTTAGCGCTCCGAATGTCCACTTGCATTTTCTACAGAAAGAGTGTTCAGAACTGCGCAATCAAAAGTATGGTTTAACTCTGTTAGCTTAATGAACATATCAGAAATAAGTTTCACACAATGCTTCTGTGTAGTTTTTATTTGAAGATATTATTTTTCCCAATAGAGGCCTCTTAGCGCTCAGAATGTACAATTGCAGTTTCTACAGAAAGAGTGTTTCAGAAAGGCTCAATCAAAACTCAGGTTCAACTCTGTTAGTTGAATGCACAGAACAGAAAGAAGTTTCATACAATGCTTCTGTGTAGTTTATATTTGAACATATTCTTTTTTCCACTATTACCCACTTAGCGCTACGAATGTCCAGTTGCATTTTCTACAGACAGAGTGTTTCAAACCTGCTCAATCAAAAGTATGGTTTAACTCTGTTAGCTGAATGCTCAGATCAGAAAGAAGTTTCACAGAATGCTTCTGTTTAGTTTATATTTGAATATATTCCTCTTTCCACTACTACGCTCTTAGCGCTCCAAATATCCAGTTGCATTTTCTAGAGAAAGAGTGTTCAGATCTGCTCCATCAAAAGTACGGTTTAACTCTGTTAGCTGAATGCACAGATCAGAAAGAAGTTTCACCGAATGATTCTGTGTAGTTTATATTTGAAGACATTCCTTTTTCCACTATTACCCTCTTAGCGCTCCGAATCTCCACTTGCATTTTCTACAAAAAGTGTGTTTCATAACTGCTCAATCAAAAATATGTTTTATCTCTGTTAACTGAATTTACAGATCAGAAATAAGTTTCACAGAATGCATCTGTGTAGTTTTTATTTGAAGATATTCTTTTTCCCAATGTAGGCCTCTTAGCGCTTAGCATGTCCAATTGCAGTTTCTACAGAAAGAGTGTTTCAGAACGGCTCAATCAAAAGTAAGGTTCAACTCTGTTAGTTGAATGCACAGAACAGAAAGAATTTTCACAGAATGCTACTGTGTAGTTTATATTTGAATATATTCCTTTTTCCACTATTACCCTCTTAGCGCTCCGAATGTCCACTTGCATTTTCTACAGAAAGAGTGTTCAGAACTGCGCAATCAAAAGTATGGTTTAACTCTGTTAGCTTAATGAACATATCAGAAATAAGTTTCACACAATGCTTCTGTGTAGTTTTTATTTGAAGATATTATTTTTCCCAATAGAGGCCTCTTAGCGCTCAGAATGTCCAATTGCAGTTTCTACAGAAAGAGTGTTTCAGAAAGGCTCAATCAAATGTAAGGTTCAACTCTGTTAGTTGAATGCACAGAATAGAAAGAAATTTCATACAATGCTTCTGTGTAGTTTATATTTGAACATATTCTTTTTTCCACTATTACCCACTTAGCGCTACGAATGTCCAGTTGCATTTCCTTCAGACAGAGTGTTTCAAAACTGCTCAATCAAAAGTATGGTTTAACTCTGTTAGCTGAATGCTCAGATCAGAAAGAAGTTTCACAGAATGCTTCTGTGTAGTTTATATTTGAATATATTCCTTTTTCCACTACTAATCTCTTAGCGCTCCAAATGTCCAGTTGCATTTTCTACAGAAAGAGTGTTCAGATCTGCTCAATCAAAAGTATGGTTTAACTCTGTTAGCTGAATGCACAGATCAGAAAGAAGTTTCACAGAATGATTCTGTGTAGTTTATATTTGGAGACATTCCTTTTTCCACTATTACCCTCTTAGCGCTCCGAATCTCCACTTGCATTTTCTACAGAAACAGTGTTTCAGAACGGCTCAATCAAAACTAAGGTTCAACTCTTTTAGTTGAACAAACAGAACAGAAAGAAGTTTCACACAATTCTTCTGTGTATTTTTTATTTGTAGACATTCTTTTTCCCAATATAGGCCTCTTAGCACTCAGAATGTCCAATTGCAGTTTCTACAGAAAGAGTGTTTCAGAACGGCTCAATCAAAAGTAAGGTTCAACTCTGTTAGTTGAATGCACAGAACAGAAATAAGTTTCATACAATGCTTCTGTGTAGTTTATATTTGAACATATTCTTTTTTCCACTATTACCCACTTAGCGCTACGAATGTCCAGTTGCATTTACTACAGACAGAGTGTTTCAAAACTGCTCAATCAAAAGTATGGTTTAACTCTGTTAGCTGAATGCTCAGATGAGAAAGAAGTTTCACAGAATGCTTCTGTGTAGTTTATATTTGAATATATTCCTTTTTCCACTACTACGCTCTTAGCGCTCCAAATGTCCAGTTGCATTTTCTACAGAAAGAGTGTTCAGATCTGCTCAATCAAAAGTATGGTTTAAATCTGTTAGCTGAATGCTCAGATCAGAAAGAAGTTTCACAGAATGCATCTGTGTAGTTTTTATTTGAAGATATTCTTTTTCCCAATGTAGGCCTCTTAGCGCTTAGCATGTCCAATTGCAGTTTCTACAGAAAGAGTGTTTCAGAACGGCTCAATCAAAAGTAAGGTTCAAATCTGTTAGTTGAATGCACAGAACAGAAAGAATTTTCACAGAATGCTACTGTGTAGTTTATATTTGAATATATTCCTTTTTCCTCTAATACCCTCTTAGCGCTCCGAATGTCCACTTGCATTTTCTACAGAAAGAGTGTTCAGAACTGCGCAATCAAAAGTATGGTTTAACTCTGTTAGCTTAATGAACATATCAGAAATAAGTTTCACACAATGCTTCTGTGTAGTTTTTATTTGAAGATATTATTTTTCCCAATATAGGCCTCTTATCGCTCAGAATGTCCAATTGCAGTTTCTACAGAAAGAGTGTTTCAGAAAGGCTCAATCAAAGTAAGGTTCAACTCTGTTAGTTGAATGCACAGAACAGAAAGAAGTTTCATACAATGCTTCTGTGTAGTTTATATTTGAACATATTCTTTTTTCCACTATTACCCACTTAGCGCTACGAATGTCCAGTTGCATTTTCTACAGACAGAGTGTTTCAAAACTGCTCAATCAAAAGTATGGTTTAACTCTGTTAGCTGAATGCTGAGATCAGAAAGAAGTTTCACAGAATGCTTCTGTGTAGTTTATATATGAATATATTCCTTTTTCCACTACTACGCTCTTAGCGCTCCAAATGTCCAGTTGCATTTTCTACAGAAAGAGTGTTCAGATCTGCTCAATCAAAAGTATGGTTTAACTCTGTTAGCTGAATGCACAGATCAGAAAGAAGTTTCACCGAATGATTCTGTGTAGTTTATATTTGAAGACATTCCTTTTCCCACTATTACCCTCTTAGCGCTCCGAATCTCCACTTGCATTTTCTACAAAAAGAGTGTTTCATATCTGCTCAATCAAAAATATGTTTTATCTCTGTTAACTGAATTTACAGAACAGAAATAAGTTTCACAGAATGCATCTGTGTAGTTTTATTTGAAGATATTCTTTTTCCCAATGTAGGCCTCTTAGCGCTTAGCATGTCCAATTGCAGTTTCTACAGAAAGAGTGTTTCAGAACGGCTCAATCAAAAGTAAGGTTCAACTCTGTTAGTTGAATGCACAGAACAGAAAGAATTTTCACAGAATGCTACTGTGTAGTTTATATTTGAATATATTCCTTTTTCCACTATTACCCACTTAGCGCTCAGATTGTCCACTTGCATTTTCTACAGAAAGAGTGTTCAGAACTGCGCAATCAAAAGTATGGTTTAACTCTGTTAGCTTAATGAACATATCAGAAATAAGTTTCACACAATGCTTCTGTGTAGTTTTTATTTGAAAATATTATTTTTCCCAATAGAGGCCTCTTAGCGCTCAGAATGTCCAATTGCAGTTTCTACAGAAAGAGTGTTTCAGAAAGGCTCAATCAAAAGTAAGGTTCAACTCTGTTAGTTGAATGCACAGAACAGAAAGAAGTTTCATACAATGCTTCTGTGTAGTTTATATTTGAACATATTCTTTTTTCCACTATTACCCACTTAGCGCTACGAATGTCCAGTTGCATTTTCTACAGACAGAGTGTTTCAAAACTGCTCAATCAAAAGTATGGTTTAACTCTGTTAGCTGAATGCTCAGATCAGAAAGAAGTTTCACAGAATGCTTCTGTGTAGATTATATTTGAATATATTCCTTTTTCCACTACTACGCTCTTAGCGCTCCAAATGTCCAGTTGCATTTTCTACAGAAAGAGTGTTCAGATCTGCTCAATCAAATGTATGTTTTAACTCTGTTAGCTGAATGCACAGATCAGAAAGAAGTTTCACCAAATGATTCTGTGTAGTTTATATTTGAAGACATTCCTTTTTCCACTATTACCCTCTTAGCGCTCCGAATCTCCACTTGCATTTTCTACAAAAAGAGTGTTTCATAACTGCTCAATCAAAAATATGTTTTATCTCTGTTAACTGAATTTACAGATCAGAAATAAGTTTCACAGAATGCATCTGTGTAGTTTTTATTTGAAGATATTCTTTTTCCCAATGTAGGCCTCTTAGCGCTTAGCATGTCCAATTGCAGTTTCTACAGAAAGAGTGTTTCAGAACGGCTCAATCAAAAGTAAGGTTCAACTCTGTTAGTTGAATGCACAGAACAGAAAGAATTTTCACAGAATGCTACTGTGTAGTTTATATTTGAATATAATCCTTTTTCCACTATTACCCTCTTAGCGCTCCGAATGTCCACTTGCATTTTCTACAGAAAGAGTGTTCAGAACTGCGCAATCAAAAGTATGGTTTAACTCTGTTAGCTTAATGAACATATCAGAAATAAGTTTCACACAATGCTTCTGTGTAGTTTTTATTTGAAGATATTATTTTTCCCAATAGAGGCCTCTTAGCGCTCAGAATGTACAATTGCAGTTTCTACAGAAAGAGTGTTTCAGAAAGGCTCAATCAAAAGTCAGGTTCAACTCTGTTAGTTGAATGCACAGAACAGAAAGAAGTTTCATACAATGCTTCTGTGTAGTTTATATTTGAACATATTCTTTTTTCCACTATTACCCACTTAGCGCTACGAATGTCCAGTTGCATTTTCTACAGACAGAGTGTTTCAAACCTGCTCAATCAAAAGTATGGTTTAACTCTGTTAGCTGAATGCTCAGATCAGAAAGAAGTTTCACAGAATGCTTCTGTTTAGTTTATATTTGAATATATTCCTCTTTCCACAACTACGCTCTTAGCGCTCCAAATATCCAGTTGCATTTTCTAGAGAAAGAGTGTTCAGATCTGCTCCATCAAAAGTACGGTTTAACTCTGTTAGCTGAATGCACAGATCAGAAAGAAGTTTCACCGAATGATTCTGTGTAGTTTATATTTGAAGACATTCCTTTTTCCACTATTACCCTCTTAGCGCTCCGAATCTCCACTTGCATTTTCTACAAAAAGTGTGTTTCATAACTGCTCAATCAAAAATATGTTTTATCTCTGTTAACTGAATTTACAGATCAGAAATAAGTTTCACAGAATGCATCTGTGTAGTTTTTATTTGAAGATATTCTTTTTCCCAATGTAGGCCTCTTAGCGCTTAGCATGTCCAATTGCAGTTTCTACAGAAAGAGTGTTTCAGAACGGCTCAATCAAAAGTAAGGTTCAACTCTGTTAGTTGAATGCACAGAACAGAAAGAATTTTCACAGAATGCTACTGTGTAGTTTATATTTGAATATATTCCTTTTTCCACTATTACCCTCTTAGCGCTCCGAATGTCCACTTGCATTTTCTACAGAAAGAGTGTTCAGAACTGCGCAATCAAAAGTATGGTTTAACTCTGTTAGCTTAATGAACATATCAGAAATAAGTTTCACACAATGCTTCTGTGTAGTTTTTATTTGAAGATATTATTTTTCCCAATAGAGGCCTCTTAGCGCTCAGAATGTCCAATTGCAGTTTCTACAGAAAGAGTGTTTCAGAAAGGCTCAATCAAATGTAAGGTTCAACTCTGTTAGTTGAATGCACAGAATAGAAAGAAATTTCATACAATGCTTCTGTGTAGTTTATATTTGAACATATTCTTTTTTCCACTATTACCCACTTAGCGCTACGAATGTCCAGTTGCATTTCCTTCAGACAGAGTGTTTCAAAACTGCTCAATCAAAAGTATGGTTTAACTCTGTTAGCTGAATGCACAGATCAGAAAGAAGTTTCACAGAATGATTCTGTGTAGTTTATATTTGGAGACATTCCTTTTTCCACTATTACCCTCTTAGCGCTCCGAATCTCCACTTGCATTTTCTACAGAAAGAGTGTTTCAGAACGGCTCAATCAAAACTAAGGTTCAACTCTTTTAGTTGAACAAACAGAACAGAAAGAAGTTTCACACAATTCTTCTGTGTATTTTTTATTTGTAGACATTCTTTTTCCCAATATAGGCCTCTTAGCACTCAGAATGTCCAATTGCAGTTTCTACAGAAAGAGTGTTTCAGAACGGCTCAATCAAAAGTAAGGTTCAACTCTGTTAGTTGAATGCACAGAACAGAAATAAGTTTCATACAATGCTTCTGTGTAGTTTATATTTGAACATATTCTTTTTTCCACTATTACCCACTTAGCGCTACGAATGTCCAGTTGCATTTACTACAGACAGAGTGTTTCAAAACTGCTCAATCAAAAGTATGGTTTAACTCTGTTAGCTGAATGCTCAGATCAGAAAGAAGTTTCACAGAATGCTTCTGTGTAGTTTATATTTGAATATATTCCTTTTTCCACTACTACGCTCTTAGCGCTCCAAATGTCCAGTTGCATTTTCTACAGAAAGAGTGTTCAGATCTGCTCAATCAAAAGTATGGTTTAACTCTGTTAGCTGAATGCACAGATGAGAAAGAAGTTTCACCGAATAATTCTGTGTAGTTTATATTTGAAGACATTCCTTTTTCCACTATTACCCTCTTAGCGCTCCGAATCTCCACTTGCATTTTCTACAAAAAGAGTGTTTCAAAACTGCTCAATCAAAAGTATGGTTTAACTCTGTTAGCTGAATGCTCAGATCAGAAAGAAGTTTCACAGAATGCATCTGTGTAGTTTTTATTTGAAGATATTCTTTTTCCCAATGTAGGCCTCTTAGCGCTTAGCATGTCCAATTGCAGTTTCTACAGAAAGAGTGTTTCAGAACGGCTCAATCAAAAGTAAGGTTCAACTCTGTTAGTTGAATGCACAGAACAGAAAGAATTTTCACAGAATGCTACTGTGTAGTTTATATTTGAATATATTCCTTTTTCCTCTAATACCCTCTTAGCGCTCCGAATGTCCACTTGCATTTTCTACAGAAAGAGTGTTCAGAACTGCGCAATCAAAAGTATGGTTTAACTCTGTTAGCTTAATGAACATATCAGAAATAAGTTTCACACAATGCTTCTGTGTAGTTTTTATTTGAAGATATTATTTTTCCCAATATAGGCCTCTTATCGCTCAGAATGTCCAATTGCAGTTTCTACAGAAAGAGTGTTTCAGAAAGGCTCAATCAAAGTAAGGTTCAACTCTGTTAGTTGAATGCACAGAACAGAAAGAAGTTTCATACAATGCTTCTGTGTAGTTTATATTTGAACAAATTCTTTTTTCCACTATTACCCACTTAGCGCTACGAATGTCCAGTTGCATTTTCTACAGACAGAGTGTTTCAAAACTGCTCAATCAAAAGTATGGTTTAACTCTGTTAGCTGAATGCTGAGATCAGAAAGAAGTTTCACAGAATGCTTCTGTGTAGTTTATATATGAATATATTCCTTTTTCCACTACTACGCTCTTAGCGCTCCAAATGTCCAGTTGCATTTTCTACAGAAAGAGTGTTCAGATCTGCTCAATCAAAAGTATGGTTTAACTCTGTTAGCTGAATGCACAGATCAGAAAGAAGTTTCACCGAATGATTCTGTGTAGTTTATATTTGAAGACATTCCTTTTTCCACTATTACCCTCTTAGCGCTCCGAATCTCCACTTGCATTTTCTACAAAAAGAGTGTTTCATATCTGCTCAATCAAAAATATGTTTTATCTCTGTTAACTGAATTTACAGATCAGAAATAAGTTTCACAGAATGCATCTGTGTAGTTTTATTTGAAGATATTCTTTTTCCCAATGTAGGCCTCTTAGCGCTTAGCATGTCCAATTGCAGTTTCTACAGAAAGAGTGTTTCAGAACGGCTCAATCAAAAGTAAGGTTCAACTCTGTTAGTTGAATGCACAGAACAGAAAGAATTTTCACAGAATGCTACTGTGTAGTTTATATTTGAATATATTCCTTTTTCCACTATTACCCACTTAGCGCTCCGATTGTCCACTTGCATTTTCTACAGAAAGAGTGTTCAGAACTGCGCAATCAAAAGTATGGTTTAACTCTGTTAGCTTAATGAACATATCAGAAATAAGTTTCACACAATGCTTCTGTGTAGTTTTTATTTGAAAATATTATTTTTCCCAATAGAGGCCTCTTAGCGCTCAGAATGTCCAATTGCAGTTTCTACAGAAAGAGTGTTTCAGAAAGGCTCAATCAAAAGTAAGGTTCAACTCTGTTAGTTGAATGCACAGAACAGAAAGAAGTTTCATACAATGCTTCTGTGTAGTTTATATTTGAACATATTCTTTTTTCCACTATTACCCACTTAGCGCTACGAATGTCCAGTTGCATTTTCTACAGACAGAGTGTTTCAAAACTGCTCAATCAAAAGTATGGTTTAACTCTGTTAGCTGAATGCTCAGATCAGAAAGAAGTTTCACAGAATGCTTCTGTGTAGATTATATTTGAATATATTCCTTTTTCCACTACTACGCTCTTAGCGCTCCAAATGTCCAGTTGCATTTTCTACAGAAAGAGTGTTCAGATCTGCTCAATCAAATGTATGTTTTAACTCTGTTAGCTGAATGCACAGATCAGAAAGAAGTTTCACCGAATGATTCTGTGTAGTTTATATTTGAAGACATTCCTTTTTCCACTATTACCCTCTTAGCGCTCCGAATCTCCACTTGCATTTTCTACAAAAAGAGTGTTTCATAACTGCTCAATCAAAAATATGTTTTATCTCTGTTAACTGAATTTACAGATCAGAAATAAGTTTCACAGAATGCATCTGTGTAGTTTTTATTTGAAGATATTCTTTTTCCCAATGTAGGCCTCTTAGCGCTTAGCATGTCCAATTGCAGTTTCTACAGAAAGAGTGTTTCAGAACGGCTCAATCAAAAGTAAGGTTCAACTCTGTTAGTTGAATGCACAGAACAGAAAGAATTTTCACAGAATGCTACTGTGTAGTTTATATTTGAATATATTCCTTTTTCCACTATTACCCTCTTAGCGCTCCGAATGTCCACTTGCATTTTCTACAGAAAGAGTGTTCAGAACTGCGCAATCAAAAGTATGGTTTAACTCTGTTAGCTTAATGAACATATCAGAAATAAGTTTCACACAATGCTTCTGTGTAGTTTTTATTTGAAGATATTATTTTTCCCAATAGAGGCCTCTTAGCGCTCAGAATGTACAATTGCAGTTTCTACAGAAAGAGTGTTTCAGAAAGGCTCAATCAAAAGTCAGGTTCAACTCTGTTAGTTGAATGCACAGAACAGAAAGAAGTTTCATACAATGCTTCTGTGTAGTTTATATTTGAACATATTCTTTTTTCCACTATTACCCACTTAGCGCTACGAATGTCCAGTTGCATTTACTACAGACAGAGTGTTTCAAAACTGCTCAATCAAAAGTATGGTTTAACTCTGTTAGCTGAATGCTCAGATCAGAAAGAAGTTTCACAGAATGCTTCTGTGTAGTTTATATTTGAATATATTCCTTTTTCCACTACTACGCTCTTAGCGCTCCAAATGTCCAGTTGCATTTTCTACAGAAAGAGTGTTCAGATCTGCTCAATCAAAAGTATGGTTTAACTCTGTTAGCTGAATGCACAGATGAGAAAGAAGTTTCACCGAATAATTCTGTGTAGTTTATATTTGAAGACATTCCTTTTTCCACTATTACCCTCTTAGCGCTCCGAATCTCCACTTGCATTTTCTACAAAAAGAGTGTTTCAAAACTGCTCAATCAAAAGTATGGTTTAACTCTGTTAGCTGAATGCTCAGATCAGAAAGAAGTTTCACAGAATGCATCTGTGTAGTTTTTATTTGAAGATATTCTTTTTCCCAATGTAGGCCTCTTAGCGCTTAGCATGTCCAATTGCAGTTTCTACAGAAAGAGTGTTTCAGAACGGCTCAATCAAAAGTAAGGTTCAACTCTGTTAGTTGAATGCACAGAACAGAAAGAATTTTCACAGAATGCTACTGTGTAGTTTATATTTGAATATATTCCTTTTTCCTCTAATACCCTCTTAGCGCTCCGAATGTCCACTTGCATTTTCTACAGAAAGAGTGTTCAGAACTGCGCAATCAAAAGTATGGTTTAACTCTGTTAGCTTAATGAACATATCAGAAATAAGTTTCACACAATGCTTCTGTGTAGTTTTTATTTGAAGATATTATTTTTCCCAATATAGGCCTCTTATCGCTCAGAATGTCCAATTGCAGTTTCTACAGAAAGAGTGTTTCAGAAAGGCTCAATCAAAGTAAGGTTCAACTCTGTTAGTTGAATGCACAGAACAGAAAGAAGTTTCATACAATGCTTCTGTGTAGTTTATATTTGAACATATTCTTTTTTCCACTATTACCCACTTAGCGCTACGAATGTCCAGTTGCATTTTCTACAGACAGAGTGTTTCAAAACTGCTCAATCAAAAGTATGGTTTAACTCTGTTAGCTGAATGCTGAGATCAGAAAGAAGTTTCACAGAATGCTTCTGTGTAGTTTATATATGAATATATTCTTTTTCCACTACTACGCTCTTAGCGCTCCAAATGTCCAGTTGCATTTTCTACAGAAAGAGTGTTCAGATCTGCTCAATCAAAAGTATGGTTTAACTCTGTTAGCTGAATGCACAGATCAGAAAGAAGTTTCACCGAATGATTCTGTGTAGTTTATATTTGAAGACATTCCTTTTTCCACTATTACCCTCTTAGCGCTCCGAATCTCCACTTGCATTTTCTACAAAAAGAGTGTTTCATATCTGCTCAATCAAAAATATGTTTTATCTCTGTTAACTGAATTTACAGATCAGAAATAAGTTTCACAGAATGCATCTGTGTAGTTTTATTTGAAGATATTCTTTTTCCCAATGTAGGCCTCTTAGCGCTTAGCATGTCCAATTGCAGTTTCTACAGAAAGAGTGTTTCAGAACGGCTCAATCAAAAGTAAGGTTCAACTCTGTTAGTTGAATGCACAGAACAGAAAGAATTTTCACAGAATGCTACTGTGTAGTTTATATTTGAATATATTCCTTTTTCCACTATTACCCACTTAGCGCTCCGATTGTCCACTTGCATTTTCTACAGAAAGAGTGTTCAGAACTGCGCAATCAAAAGTATGGTTTAACTCTGTTAGCTTAATGAACATATCAGAAATAAGTTTCACACAATGCTTCTGTGTAGTTTTTATTTGAAAATATTATTTTTCCCAATAGAGGCCTCTTAGCGCTCAGAATGTCCAATTGCAGTTTCTACAGAAAGAGTGTTTCAGAAAGGCTCAATCAAAAGTAAGGTTCAACTCTGTTAGTTGAATGCACAGAACAGAAAGTAGTTTCATACAATGCTTTTGTGTAGTTTATATTTGAACATATTCTTTTTTCCACTATTACCCACTTAGCGCTACGAATGTCCAGTTGCATTTTCTACAGACAGAGTGTTTCAAAACTGCTCAATCAAAAGTATGGTTTAACTCTGTTAGCTGAATGCTCAGATCAGAAAGAAGTTTCACAGAATGCTTCTGTGTAGTTTATATTTGAATATATTCCTTTTTCCACTACTACTCTCTTAGCGCTCCAAATGTCCAGTTGCATTTTCTACAGAAAGAGTGTTCAGATCTGCTCAATCAAAAGTATGGTTTAACTCTGTTTGCTGAATGCACAGATCAGAAAGAAGTTTCACAGAATGATTCTGTGTAGTTTATATTTGGAGACATTCCTTTTTCCACTATTACCCTCTTAGCGCTCCGAATCTCCACTTGCATTTTCTACAGAAAGAGTGTTTCAGAACGGCTCAATCAAAACTAAGGTTCAACTCTTTTAGTTGAACAAACAGAACAGAAAGAAGTTTCACACAATTCCTCTCTGTAGTTTTTATTTGTAGACACTCTTTTTCCCAATATAGGCCTCTTAGCGTTCAGAATGTCCAATTGCAGTTTCTACAGAAAGAGTGTTTCAGAACGGCTCAATCAAAAGTAAGGTTCAACTCTGTTAGTTGAATGCACAGAACAGAAAGAAGTTTCATACAATGCTTCTGTGTAGTTTATATTTGAACATATTCTTTTTTCCACTATTACCCACTTAGCGCTACGAATGTCCAGTTGCATTTTCTACAGACAGAGTGTTTCAAAACTGCTCAATCAAAAGTATGGTTTAACTCTGTTAGCTGAATGCTCAGATCAGAAAGAAGTTTCACAGAATGCTTTTGTGTAGTTTATATTTGAATATATTCCTTTTTCCACTACTACGCTCTTAGCGCTCAAAATGTCCAGTTGCATTTTCTACAGAAAGAGTGTTCAGATCTGCTCAATCAAAAATATGGTTTAACTCTGTTAGCTGAATGCACGGATCAGAAAGAAATTTCACCGAATGATTCTGTGTAGTTTATATTTGAAGACATTCCTTTTTCCACTATTACCCTCTTAGCGCTCCGAATCTCCTCTTGCATTTTCTACAAAAAGAGTGTTTCATAACTGCTCAATCAAAAATATGTTTTATCTCTGTTAACTGAATTTACAGATCAGAAATAAGTTTCAGAGAATGCATCTGTGTAATTTTTATTTGAAAATATTGTTTTTCCCAATGTAGGCCTCTTAGCGCTTAGCATGTCCAATTGCAGTTTCTACAGAAAGAGTGTTTCAGAACGGCTGAATCAAAAGTAAGGTTCAACTCTGTTAGTTGAATGCACAGAACAGAAAGAATTTTCACAGAATGCCACTGTGTAGTTTATATTTGAATATATTCCTTTTTCCACTATTACCCTCTTAGCGCTCCGAATGTCCACTTGCATTTTCTACAGAAAGAGTGTTCAGAACTGCGCAATCAGAAGTATGGTTTAACTCTGTTAGCTTAAGGAACATATCAGAAATAAGTTTCACACAATGCTTCTGTGTAGTTTTTATTTGAAGATATTATTTTTAACAATATAGGCCTCTTAGCGCTCAGAATGTCCAATTGCAGTTTCTACAGAAAGAGTGTTTCAGAAAGGCTCAATCAAAAGTAAGGTTCAACTCTGTTAGTTGAATGCACAGAACAGAAAGAAGTTTCATACAATGCTTCTGTGTAGTTTATATTTGAACATATTCTTTTTTCCACTATTACCCACTTAGCGCTACGAATGTCCAGTTGCATTTTCTACAGACAGAGTGTTTCAAAACTGCTCAATCAAAAGTATGGTTTAACTCTGTTAGCTGAATGCTCAGATCAGAAAGAAGTTTCACAGAATGCTTCTGTGTAGTTTATATTTGAATATATTCCTTTATCCACTACTACGCTCATAGCGCTCCAAATTTCCAGTTGCATTTTCTACAGAAAGAGTGTTCAGATCTGCTCAATCAAAAGTATGGTTTAACTCTGTTAGCTGAATGCACAGATCAGAAAGAAGTTTCACCGAATGATTCTGTGTAGTTTATATTTGAAGACATTCCTTTTTCCACTATTACCCTCTTAGCGCTCCGAATCTCCACTTGCATTTTCTGCAAAAAGAGTGTTTCATAACTGCTCAATCAAAAATATGTTTTATCTCTGTTAACTGAATTTACAGATCAGAAATAAGTTTCACAGAATGCATCTGTGTAGTTTTTATTTGAAGATATTGTTTTTCCCAATGTAGGCCTCTTAGCGCTTAGCATGTCCAATTGCAGTTTCTACAGAAAGAGTGTTTCAGAACGTCTCAATCAAAAGTAAGGTTCAACTCTGTTAGTTGAATGCACAGAACAGAAAGAATTTTCACAGAATGCTACTGTGTAGTTTATATTTGAATATATTCCTTTTTCCACTATTACCCTCTTAGCGCTCCGAATGTCCACTTGCATTTTCTACAGAAAGAGTGTCCAGAACTGCGCAATCAAAAGTATGGTTTAACTCTGTTAGCTTAATGAACATATCAGAAATAAGTTTCACACAATGCTTCTGTGTAGTTTTTATTTGAAGATATTATTTTTCCCAATATAGGCCTCTTAGCGCTCAGAATGTCCAATTGCAGTTTCTACAGAAAGAGTGTTTCAGAAAGGCTCAATCAAAAGTCAGGTTCAACTCTGTTAGTTGAATGCACAGAACAGAAAGAAGTTTCATACAATGCTTCTGTGTAGTTTATATTTGAACATATTCTTTTTACCACTATTACCCACTTAGCGCTCCGAATGTCCAGTTGCATTTTCTACAGACAGAGTGTTTCAAAACTGCTCAATCAAAAGTATGGTTTAACTCTGTTAGCTGAATGCTCAGATCAGAAAGAAGTTTCACAGAATGCTTCTGTGTAGTTTATATTTGAATATATTCCTTTTTCCACTACTAATCTCTTAGCGCTCCAAATGTCCAGTTGAATTTTCTACAGAAAGAGTGTTCAGATCTGCTCAATCAAAAGTATGGTTTAACTCTGTTAGCTGAATGCACAGATCAGAAAGAAGTTTCACAGAATGATTCTGTGTAGTTTATATTTGGAGACATTCCTTTTTCCACTATTACCCTCTTAGCGCTCCGAATCTCCACTTGCATTTTCTACAGAAAGAGTGTTTCAGAACGGCTCAATCGAAACTAAGGTTCAACTCTTTTAGTTGAACAAACAGAACAGAAAGAAGTTTCACACAATTCTTCGGTGTAGTTTTTATTTGTAGACATTCTTTTTCCCAATATAGGCCCCTTAGCCCTCAGAATGTCCAATTGCAGTTTCTACAGAAAGAGTGTTTCAGAACGGCTCAATCAAAAGTAAGGTTCAACTCTGTTAGTTGAATGCACAGAACAGAAAGAAGTTTCATACAATGCTTCTGTGTAGTTTATATTTGGACATATTATTTTTTCCACTATTACCCACTTAGCGCTACGAATGTCAAGTTGCATTTTCTACAGACAGAGTGTTTCAAAACTGCTCAATCAAAAGTATGGTTTAACTCTGTTAGCTGAATGCTCAGATCAGAAAGAAGTTTCATAGAATGCTTCTGTGTAGTTTATATTTGAATATATTCCTTTTTCCACTACTACGCTCTTAGCGCTCCAAATGTCCAGTTGCATTTTCTACAGAAAGAGTGTTCAGATCTGCTCAATCGAAAGTATGGTTTAACTCTGTTAGCTGAATGCACAGATGAGAAAGAAGTTTCACCGAATGATTCTGTGTAGTTTATATTTGAAGACATTCCTTTTTCCACTATTACCCTCTTAGCGCTCCGAATCTCCTCTTGCATTTTCTACAAAAAGAGTGTTTCATAACTGCTCAATCAAAAATATGTTTTATCTCTGTTAACTGAATTTACAGAAAAGAAATAAGTTTCACAGAATGCATCTGTGTAGTTTTTATTTGAAGATATTGTTTTTCCCAATGTAGGCCTCTTAGCGATTAGCATGTCCAATTGCAGTTTCTACAGAAAGAGTGTTTCAGAACGGCTCAATCAAAAGTAAGGTTCAACTCTGTTAGTTGAATGCACAGAACAGAAAGAATTTTCACAAAATGCTACTGTGTAGTTTATATTTGAATATATTCCTTTTTCCACTATTACCCTCTTAGCGCTCCGAATGTCCACTTGCATTATCTACAGAAAGAGTGTTCAGAACTGCGCAATCAAAAGTATGGTATAACTCTGTTAGCTTAATGAACATATCAGAAATAAGTTTCACACAATGCTTCTGTGTAGTTTTTATTTGAAGATATTATTTTTCCCAATAGAGGCCTCTTAGCGCTCAGAATGTCCAATTGCAGTTTCTACAGAAACAGTGTTTCAGAAAGGCTCAATCAAAAGTAAGGTTCAACTCTGTTAGTTGAATGCACAGAACAGAAAGAAGTTTCATACAATGCTTCTGTGTAGTTTATATTTGAACATATTCTTTTTTCCACTATTACCCACTTAGCGCTACGAATGTCCAGTTGCATTTTCAAGAGACAGAGTGTTTCAAAACTGCTCAATCAAAAGTATGGTTTAACTCTGTTAGCTGAATGCTCAGATCAGAAAGAAGTTTCACAGAATGCTTCTGTGTAGTTTATATTTGAATATATTCCTTTTTCCACTACTACGCTCTTAGCGCTCCAAATGTCCAGTTGCGTTATCTACAGAAAGAGTGTTCAGATCTGCTCAATCAAAAGTATGGTTTAAATCTGTTAGCTGAATGCACAGATCAGAAAGAAGTTTCACCGAATGATTCTGTGTAGTTTATATTTGAAGACATTCCTTTTTCCACTATTACCCTCTTAGCGCTCCGAATCTCCACTTGCATTTTCTACAAAAAGAGTGTTTCATAACTGCTCAATCAAAAATATGTTTTATCTCTGTTAACTGAATTTACAGATCAGAAATAAGTTTCACAGAATGCATCTGTGTAGTTTTTATTTGAAGATATTCTTTTTCCCAATGTAGGCCTCTTAGCACTTAGCATGTCCAATTGCAGTTTCTACAGACAGAGTGTTTCAGAATGGCTCAATCAAAAGTAAGGTTCAACTCTGTTAGTTGAATGCACAGAACAGAAAGAATTTTCACAGAATGCTACTGTGTAGTTTATATTTGAATATATTCCTTTTTCAACTATTACCCTCTTAGCGCTCAGAATGTCCACTTGCATTTTCAACAGAAAGAGTGTTCAGAACTGCGCAATCAAAAGTATGGTTTAACTCTGTTAGCTTAATGAACATATCAGAAATAAGTTTCACACAATGCTTCTGTGTAGTTTTTATTTGAAGATATTATTTTTCCCAATAGAGGCCTCTTAGCGCTCAGAATGTCCAATTGCAGTTTCTACAGGAAGAGTGTTTCAGAAAGGCTCAATCAAAGGTAAGGTTCAACTCTGTTAGTTGAATGCACAGAACAGAAAGAAGTTTCATACAATGCTTCTGTGTAGTTTATATTTGAACATATTCTTTTTTCCACTATTACCCACTTAGCGCTACGAATGTCCAGTTGCATTTTCTACAGACAGAGTGTTTCAAAACTGCTCAATCAAAAGTATGGTTTAACTCTGTTAGCTCAATGCTCAGATCAGAAAGAAGTTTCACAGAATGCTTCTGTGTAGTTTATATTTGAATATATTCCTTTTTCCACTACTACTCTCTTAGCGCTCCAAATGTCCAGTTGCATTTTCTACAGAAAGAGTGTTCAGATCTGCTCAATCAAAAGTATGGTTTAACTCTGTTAGCTGAATGCACAGATCAGAAAGAAGTTTCACAGAATGATTCTGTGTAGTTTATATTTGGAGACCTTCCTTTTTCCACTATTACCCTCTTAGCGCTCCGAATCTCCACTTGCATTTTCTACAGAAAGAGTGTTTCAGAACGGCTCAATCAAAACTAAGGTTCAACTCTTTTAGTTGAACAAACAGAACAGAAAGAAGTTTCACACAATTCTTCTGTGTAGTTTTTATTTGTAGACATTCTTTTTCCCAATATAGGCCTCTTAGCGCTCAGAATGTCCAATTGCAGTTTCTACAGAAAGAGTATTTCAGAACGGCTCAATCAAAAGTAAGGTTCAACTCTGTTAGTTGAATGCACAGAACAGAAAGAAGTTTCATACAATGCTTCTGTGTAGTTTATATTTGAACATATTCTTTTTTCCACTATTACCCAATTAGCGCTACGAATGTCCAGTTGCATTTTCTACAGACAGAGTGTTTCAAAACTGCTCAATCAAAAGTATGGTTTAACTCTGTTAGCTGAATGCTCAGATCAGAAAGAAGTTTCACAGAATGCTTCTGTGTAGTTTATATTTGAATATATTCCTTTTTCCACTACTACGCTCTTAGCGCTTCAAATGTCCAGTTGCATTTTCTACAGAAAGAGTGTTCAGATCTGCTCAATCAAAAGTATGGTTTAACTCTGTTAGCTGCATACACAGATCAGAAAGAAGTTTCACCGAATGATTCTGTGTAGTTTATATTTGAGGACATTCCTTTTTCCACTATTACCCTCTTAGCGCTCCGAATCTCCACTTGCATTTTCTACAAAAAGAGTGTTTCATAACTGCTCAATCAAAAATATGTTTTATCTCTGCTAACTGAATTAACAGATCAGAAATAAGTTTCACAGAATGCATCTGTGTAGTTTTTATTTGAAGATATTCTTTTTCCCAATATAGGCCTCTTAGCGCTTAGCGTGTCCAATTGCAATTTCTACAGAAAGAGTGTTTCAGAACGGCTCAATCAAAAGTAAGGTTCAACTCTGTTAGTTGAATGCACAGAACAGAAAGAATTTTCACAGAATGCTACTGTGTAGTTTATATTTGAATATATTCCTTTTTCCACTATTACCCTCTTAGCGCTCCGAATGTCCATTTGCATTTTCTACAGAAAGAGTGTTCAGAACTGCGCAATCAAAAGTATGGTTTAACTCTGTTAGCTTAATGAACATATCAGTAATAAGTTTCACACAATGCTTCTTGTAGTTTTTATTTGAAGATATTATTTTTCCCAATATAGGCCTCTTAGCGCTCAGAATGTCCAATTGCAGTTTCTACAGAAAGAGTGTTTCAGAAAGGCTCAATCAAAAGTAAGGTTCAACTGTGTTAGTTGAATGCACAGAACAGAAAGAAGTTTCATACAATGCTTCTGTGTAGTTTATATATGAACATATTTTTTTTCCACTATTACCCACTTAGCGCTACGAATGTCCAGTTGCATTTTCTACAGACAGAGTGTTTCAAAACTGCTCAATCACAAGTATGGTTTAACTCTGTTAGCTGAATGCTCAGATCAGAAAGAAGTTTCACAGAATGCTTCTGTGTAGTTTATATTTGAATATATTCCTTTTTCCACTACTACGCTCTGAGCGCTCCAAATGTCCAGTTGCATTTTCTACAGAAAGAGTGTTCAGATCTGCTCAATCAAAAGTATGGTTTAACTCTGTTAGCTGAATGCACAGATCAGAAAGAAGTTTCACCGAATGATTCTGTGTAGTTTATATTTGAAGACATTCCTTTTTCCAATATTACCCTCTTAGCGCTCCGAATCTCCACTTGCATTTTCTACAAAAAGAGTGTTTCATAACTGCTCAATCAAAAATATGTTTTATCTCTGTTAACTGAATTTACAGATCAGAAATAAGTTTCACAGAATGCATCTGTGTAGTTTTTATTTGAAGATATTCTTTTTCCCAATGTAGGCCTCTTAGCGCTTAGCATGTCCAATTGCAGTTTCTACAGAAAGAGTGTTTCAGAACGGCTCAATCAAAAGTAAGGTTCAACTCTGTTAGTTGAATGCACAGAACAGAAAGAATTTTCACAGAATGCTACTGTGTAGTTTATATTTGAATATATTCCTTTTTCCACTATTACCCTCTTAGCGCTCCGAATGTACACTTGCATTTTCTACAGAAAGAGTGTTCAGAACTGCGCAATCAAAAGTATGGTTTAACTCTGTTAGCTTAATGAACATATCAGAAATAAGTTTCACACAATGCTTCTGTGTAGTTTTTATTTGAAGATATTATTTTTCCCAATAGAGGCCTCTTAGCGCTCAGAATGTCCAATTGCAGTTTCTACAGAAAGAGTGTTTCAGAAAGGCTCAATCAAAGGTAAGGTTCAACTCTGTTAGTTGAATGCACAGAACAGAAAGAAGTTTCATACAATGCTTCCGTGTAGTTTATATTTGAACATATTCTTTTTTCCACTATTACCCACTTAGCGCTACGAATGTCCAGTTGCATTTTCTACAGACAGAGTGTTTCAAAACTGCTCAATCAAAAGTATGGTTTAACTCTGTTAGCTGAATGCTCAGATCAGAAAGAAGTTTCACAGAATGCTTCTGTGTAGTTTATATTTGAATATATTCCTTTTTCCACTACTACGCTCTGAGCGCTCCAAATGTCCAGTTGCATTTTCTACAGAAAGAGTGTTCAGATCTGCTCAATCAAAAGTATGGTTTAACTCTGTTAGCTGAATGCACAGATCAGAAAGAAGTTTCACCGAATGATTCTGTGTAGTTTATATTTGAAGACATTCCTTTTTCCAATATTACCCTCTTAGCGCTCCGAATCTCCACTTGCATTTTCTACAAAAAGAGTGTTTCATAACTGCTCAATCAAAAATATGTTTTATCTCTGTTAACTGAATTTACAGATCAGAAATAAGTTTCACAGAATGCATCTGTGTAGTTTTTATTTGAAGATATTCTTTTTCCCAATGTAGGCCTCTTAGCGCTTAGCATGTCCAATTGCAGTTTCTACAGAAAGAGTGTTTCAGAACGGCTCAATCAAAAGTAAGGTTCAACTCTGTTAGTTGAATGCACAGAACAGAAAGAATTTTCACAGAATGCTACTGTGTAGTTTATATTTGAATATATTCCTTTTTCCACTATTACCCTCTTAGCGCTCCGAATGTACACTTGCATTTTCTACAGAAAGAGTGTTCAGAACTGCGCAATCAAAAGTATGGTTTAACTCTGTTAGCTTAATGAACATATCAGAAATAAGTTTCACACAATGCTTCTGTGTAGTTTTTATTTGAAGATATTATTTTTCCCAATAGAGGCCTCTTAGCGCTCAGAATGTCCAATTGCAGTTTCTACAGGAAGAGTGTTTCAGAAAGGCTCAATCAAAGGTAAGGTTCAACTCTGTTAGTTGAATGCACAGAACAGAAAGAAGTTTCATACAATGCTTCTGTGTAGTTTATATTTGAACATATTCTTTTTTCCACTATTACCCACTTAGCGCTACGAATGTCCAGTTGCATTTTCTACAGACAGAGTGTTTCAAAACTGCTCAATCAAAAGTATGGTTTAACTCTGTTAGCTCAATGCTCAGATCAGAAAGAAGTTTCACAGAATGCTTCTGTGTAGTTTATATTTGAATATATTCCTTTTTCCACTACTACTCTCTTAGCGCTCCAAATGTCCAGTTGCATTTTCTACAGAAAGAGTGTTCAGATCTGCTCAATCAAAAGTATGGTTTAACTCTGTTAGCTGAATGCACAGATCAGAAAGAAGTTTCACAGAATGATTCTGTGTAGTTTATATTTGGAGACCTTCCTTTTTCCACTATTACCCTCTTAGCGCTCCGAATCTCCACTTGCATTTTCTACAGAAAGAGTGTTTCAGAACGGCTCAATCAAAACTAAGGTTCAACTCTTTTAGTTGAACAAACAGAACAGAAAGAAGTTTCACACAATTCTTCTGTGTAGTTTTTATTTGTAGACATTCTTTTTCCCAATATAGGCCTCTTAGCGCTCAGAATGTCCAATTGCAGTTTCTACAGAAAGAGTATTTCAGAACGGCTCAATCAAAAGTAAGGTTCAACTCTGTTAGTTGAATGCACAGAACAGAAAGAAGTTTCATACAATGCTTCTGTGTAGTTTATATTTGAACATATTCTTTTTTCCACTATTACCCACTTAGCGCTACGAATGTCCAGTTGCATTTTCTACAGACAGAGTGTTTCAAAACTGCTCAATCAAAAGTATGGTTTAACTCTGTTAGCTGAATGCTCAGATCAGAAAGAAGTTTCACAGAATGCTTCTGTGTAGTTTATATTTGAATATATTCCTTTTTCCACTACTACGCTCTTAGCGCTTCAAATGTCCAGTTGCATTTTCTACAGAAAGAGTGTTCAGATCTGCTCAATCAAAAGTATGGTTTAACTCTGTTAGCTGCATACACAGATCAGAAAGAAGTTTCACCGAATGATTCTGTGTAGTTTATATTTGAGGACATTCCTTTTTCCACTATTACCCTCTTAGCGCTCCGAATCTCCACTTGCATTTTCTACAAAAAGAGTGTTTCATAACTGCTCAATCAAAAATATGTTTTATCTCTGCTAACTGAATTAACAGATCAGAAATAAGTTTCACAGAATGCATCTGTGTAGTTTTTATTTGAAGATATTCTTTTTCCCAATATAGGCCTCTTAGCGCTTAGCGTGTCCAATTGCAATTTCTACAGAAAGAGTGTTTCAGAACGGCTCAATCAAAAGTAAGGTTCAACTCTGTTAGTTGAATGCACAGAACAGAAAGAATTTTCACAGAATGCTACTGTGTAGTTTATATTTGAATATATTCCTTTTTCCACTATTACCCTCTTAGCGCTCCGAATGTCCATTTGCATTTTCTACAGAAAGAGTGTTCAGAACTGCGCAATCAAAAGTATGGTTTAACTCTGTTAGCTTAATGAACATATCAGTAATAAGTTTCACACAATGCTTCTTGTAGTTTTTATTTGAAGATATTATTTTTCCCAATATAGGCCTCTTAGCGCTCAGAATGTCCAATTGCAGTTTCTACAGAAAGAGTGTTTCAGAAAGGCTCAATCAAAAGTAAGGTTCAACTGTGTTAGTTGAATGCACAGAACAGAAAGAAGTTTCATACAATGCTTCTGTGTAGTTTATATATGAACATATTTTTTTTCCACTATTACCCACTTAGCGCTACGAATGTCCAGTTGCATTTTCTACAGACAGAGTGTTTCAAAACTGCTCAATCACAAGTATGGTTTAACTCTGTTAGCTGAATGCTCAGATCAGAAAGAAGTTTCACAGAATGCTTCTGTGTAGTTTATATTTGAATATATTCCTTTTTCCACTACTACGCTCTGAGCGCTCCAAATGTCCAGTTGCATTTTCTACAGAAAGAGTGTTCAGATCTGCTCAATCAAAAGTATGGTTTAACTCTGTTAGCTGAATGCACAGATCAGAAAGAAGTTTCACCGAATGATTCTGTGTAGTTTATATTTGAAGACATTCCTTTTTCCAATATTACCCTCTTAGCGCTCCGAATCTCCACTTGCATTTTCTACAAAAAGAGTGTTTCATAACTGCTCAATCAAAAATATGTTTTATCTCTGTTAACTGAATTTACAGATCAGAAATAAGTTTCACAGAATGCATCTGTGTAGTTTTTATTTGAAGATATTCTTTTTCCCAATGTAGGCCTCTTAGCGCTTAGCATGTCCAATTGCAGTTTCTACAGAAAGAGTGTTTCAGAACGGCTCAATCAAAAGTAAGGTTCAACTCTGTTAGTTGAATGCACAGAACAGAAAGAATTTTCACAGAATGCTACTGTGTAGTTTATATTTGAATATATTCCTTTTTCCACTATTACCCTCTTAGCGCTCCGAATGTACACTTGCATTTTCTACAGAAAGAGTGTTCAGAACTGCGCAATCAAAAGTATGGTTTAACTCTGTTAGCTTAATGAACATATCAGAAATAAGTTTCACACAATGCTTCTGTGTAGTTTTTATTTGAAGATATTATTTTTCCCAATAGAGGCCTCTTAGCGCTCAGAATGTCCAATTGCAGTTTCTACAGAAAGAGTGTTTCAGAAAGGCTCAATCAAAGGTAAGGTTCAACTCTGTTAGTTGAATGCACAGAACAGAAAGAAGTTTCATACAATGCTTCCGTGTAGTTTATATTTGAACATATTCTTTTTTCCACTATTACCCACTTAGCGCTACGAATGTCCAGTTGCATTTTCTACAGACAGAGTGTTTCAAAACTGCTCAATCAAAAGTATGGTTTAACTCTGTTAGCTGAATGCTCAGATCAGAAAGAAGTTTCACAGAATGCTTCTGTGTAGTTTATATTTGAATATATTCCTTTTTCCACTACTACGCTCTGAGCGCTCCAAATGTCCAGTTGCATTTTCTACAGAAAGAGTGTTCAGATCTGCTCAATCAAAAGTATGGTTTAACTCTGTTAGCTGAATGCACAGATCAGAAAGAAGTTTCACCGAATGATTCTGTGTAGTTTATATTTGAAGACATTCCTTTTTCCAATATTACCCTCTTAGCGCTCCGAATCTCCACTTGCATTTTCTACAAAAAGAGTGTTTCATAACTGCTCAATCAAAAATATGTTTTATCTCTGTTAACTGAATTTACAGATCAGAAATAAGTTTCACAGAATGCATCTGTGTAGTTTTTATTTGAAGATATTCTTTTTCCCAATGTAGGCCTCTTAGCGCTTAGCATGTCCAATTGCAGTTTCTACAGAAAGAGTGTTTCAGAACGGCTCAATCAAAAGTAAGGTTCAACTCTGTTAGTTGAATGCACAGAACAGAAAGAATTTTCACAGAATGCTACTGTGTAGTTTATATTTGAATATATTCCTTTTTCCACTATTACCCTCTTAGCGCTCCGAATGTACACTTGCATTTTCTACAGAAAGAGTGTTCAGAACTGCGCAATCAAAAGTATGGTTTAACTCTGTTAGCTTAATGAACATATCAGAAATAAGTTTCACACAATGCTTCTGTGTAGTTTTTATTTGAAGATATTATTTTTCCCAATAGAGGCCTCTTAGCGCTCAGAATGTCCAATTGCAGTTTCTACAGAAAGAGTGTTTCAGAAAGGCTCAATCAAAGGTAAGGTTCAACTCTGTTAGTTGAATGCACAGAACAGAAAGAAGTTTCATACAATGCTTCCGTGTAGTTTATATTTGAACATATTCTTTTTTCCACTATTACCCACTTAGCGCTACGAATGTCCAGTTGCATTTTCTACAGACAGAGTGTTTCAAAACTGCTCAATCAAAAGTATGGTTTAACTCTGTTAGCTGAATGCTCAGATCAGAAAGAAGTTTCACAGAATGCTTCTGTGTAGTTTATATTTGAATATATTCCTTTTTCCACTACTACTCTCTTAGCGCTCCAAATGTCCAGTTGCATTTTCTACAGAAAGAGTGTTCAGATCTGCTCAATCAAAAGTATGGTTTAACTCTGTTAGCTGAATGCACAGATCAGAAAGAAGTTTCACAGAATGATTCTGTGTAGTTTATATTTGGAGACCTTCCTTTTTCCACTATTACCCTCTTAGCGCTCCGAATCTCCACTTGCATTTTCTACAGAAAGAGTGTTTCAGAACGGCTCAATCAAAACTAAGGTTCAACTCTTTTAGTTGAACAAACAGAACAGAAAGAAGTTTCACACAATTCTTCTGTGTAGTTTTTATTTGTAGACATTCTTTTTCCCAATATAGGCCTCTTAGCGCTCAGAATGTCCAATTGCAGTTTCTACAGAAAGAGTATTTCAGAACGGCTCAATCAAAAGTAAGGTTCAACTCTGTTAGTTGAATGCACAGAACAGAAAGAAGTTTCATACAATGCTTCTGTGTAGTTTATATTTGAACATATTCTTTTTTCCACTATTACCCACTTAGCGCTACGAATGTCCAGTTGCATTTTCTACAGACAGAGTGTTTCAAAACTGCTCAATCAAAAGTATGGTTTAACTCTGTTAGCTGAATGCTCAGATCAGAAAGAAGTTTCACAGAATGCCTCTGTGTAGTTTATATTTGAATATATTCCTTTTTCCACTACTACGCTCTTAGCGCTTCAAATGTCCAGTTGCATTTTCTACAGAAAGAGTGTTCAGATCTGCTCAATCAAAAGTATGGTTTAACTCTGTTAGCTGCATACACAGATAAGAAAGAAGTTTCACCGAATGATTCTGTGTAGTTTATATTTGAGGACATTCCTTTTTCCACTATTACCCTCTTAGCGCTCCGAATCTCCACTTGCATTTTCTACAAAAAGAGTGTTTCATAACTGCTCAATCAAAAATATGTTTTATCTCTGCTAACTGAATTAACAGATCAGAAATAAGTTTCACAGAATGCATCTGTGTAGTTTTTATTTGAAGATATTCTTTTTCCCAATATAGGACTCTTAGCGCTTAGCGTGTCCAATTGCAGTTTCTACAGAAAGAGTGTTTCAGAACGGCTCAATCAAAAGTAAGGTTCAACTCTGTTAGTTGAATGCACAGAACAGAAAGAATTTTCACAGAATGCTACTGTGTAGTTTATATTTGAATATATTCCTTTTTCCACTATTACCCTCTTAGCGCTCCGAATGTCCATTTGCATTTTCTACAGAAAGAGTGTTCAGAACTGCGCAATCAAAAGTATGGTTTAACTCTGTTAGCTTAATGAACATATCAGTAATAAGTTTCACACAATGCTTCTTGTAGTTTTTATTTGAAGATATTATTTTTCCCAATATAGGCCTCTTAGCGCTCAGAATGTCCAATTGCAGTTTCTACAGAAAGAGTGTTTCAGAAAGGCTCAATCAAAAGTAAGGTTCAACTGTGTTAGTTGAATGCACAGAACAGAAAGAAGTTTCATACAATGCTTCTGCGTAGTTTATATTTGAACATATTTTTTTTCCACTATTACCCACTTAGCGCTACGAATGTCCAGTTGCATTTTCTACAGACAGAGTGTTTCAAAACTGCTCAATCACAAGTATGGTTTAACTCTGTTAGCTGAATGCTCAGATCAGAAAGAAGTTTCACAGAATGCTTCTGTGTAGTTTATATTTGAATATATTCCTTTTTCTGGACTACTCTCTTAGCGCTCCAAATGTCCAGTTGCATTTTCTACAGAAAGAGTGTTCAGATCTGCTCAATCAAAAGTATGGTTTAACTCTGTTAGCTGAATGCACAGATCAGAAAGAAGTTTCACAGAATGATTCTGTGTAGTTTATATTTGGAGACATTCCTTTTCCACTATTACCCTCTTAGCGCTCCGAATCTCCACTTGCATTTTCTACAGAAAGAGTGTTTCAGAACGGCTCAATCAAAACTAAGGTTCAAATCTTTTAGTTGAACAAACAGAACAGAAAGAAGTTTCACACAATTCTTCTGTGTAGTTTTTATTGGTAGACATTCTTTTTCCCAATATAGGCCTCTTAGCGCTCAGAATGTCCAATTGCAGATTCTACAGAAAGAGTGTTTCAGAACGGCTCAATCAAAAGTAAGGTTCAACTCTGTTAGTTGAATGCACAGAACAGAAAGAAGTTTCATACAATGCTTCTGTGTAGTTTATATTTGAACATATTCTTTTTCCACTATTACCCACTTAGCGCTACGAATGTCCAGTTGCATTTTCTACAGACAGAGTGTTTCAAAACTGCTCATTCAAAAGTATGGTTTAACTCTGTTAGCTGAATGCTCAGATCAGAAAGAAGTTTCACAGAATGCTTCTGTGTAGTTTATATTTGAATATATTCCTTTTTCCACTACTACGCTCTTAGCGCTCCAAATGTCCAGTTGCATTTTCTACAGAAAGAGTGTTCAGATCTGCTCAATCAAAAGTATGGTTTAACTCTGTTAGCTGAATGCACAGATCAGAAAGAAGTTTCACCGAATGATTCTGTGTAGTTTATATTTGAAGACATTCCTTTTTCCACTATTACCCTCTTAGCGCTCCGAATCTCCACTTGCATTTTCTACAAAAAGAGTGTTTCATAACTGCTCAATCAAAAATATGTTTTATCTCTGTTAACTGAATTTACAGATCAGAAATAAGTTTCACAGAATGCATCTGTGTAGTTTTTATTTGAAGATATTCTTTTTCCCAATGTAGGCCTCTTAGCGCTTAGCATGTCCAATTGCAGTTTCTACAGAAAGAGTGTTTCAGAACGGCTCAATCAAAAGTAAGGTTCTACTCTGTTAGTTGAATGCACAGAACAGAAAGAATTTTCACAGAATGCTACTGTGTAGTTTATATTTGAATATATTCCTTTTTCCACTATTACCCTCTTAGCGCTCCGAATGTCCATTTGCATTTTCTACAGAAAGAGTGTTCAGAACTGCGCAATCAAAAGTATGGTTTAACTCTGTTAGCTTAATGAACATATCAGGAATAAGTTTCACACAATGCTTCTTGTAGTTTTTATTTGAAGATATTATTTTTCCCAATATAGGCCTCTTAGCGCTCAGAATGTCCAATTGCAGTTACTACAGAAAGAGTGTTTCAGAAAGGCTCAATCAAAAGTAAGGTTCAACTCTGTTAGTTGAATGCACAGAACAGAAAGAATTTTCACAGAATGCTACTGTGTAGTTTATATTTGAATATATTCCTTTTTCCACTATTACCCTCTTAGCGCTCCGAATCTCCACTCGCATTTTCTACAGAAAGAGTGTTTCAGAACGGCTCAATCAAAACTAAGGTTCAACTCTTTTAGTTGAACAAACAGAACAGAAAGAAGTTTCACACAATTCTTCTGTGTAGTTTTTATTTGTAGACATTCTTTTTCCCAATATAGGCCTCTTAGCTCTCAGAATGTCCAATTGCAGTTTCTACAGAAAGAGTGTTTCAGAACGGCTCAATCAAAAGTAAGTTTCAACTTTGTTAGTTGAATGCACAGAACAGAAAGAAGTTTCATACAATGCTTCTGTGTAGTTTATATTTGAACATATTCTTTTTTCCACTATTACCCACTTAACGCTACGAATGTCCACTTGCATTTTCTACAGACAGTGTGTTTCAAAACTGCTCAATCAAAAGTATGGTTTAACTCTGTTAGCTGAATGCTCAGATCAGAAAGAAGTTTCACAGAATGCTACTGTGTAGTTTATATTTGAATATATTCCTTTTTCCACTACTACGCTCTTAGCGCTCCAAATGTCCAGTTGCATTTTCTACAGAAAGAGTGTTCAGATCTGCTCAATCAAAAGTATGGTTTAACTCTGTTAGCTGAATGCACAGATCAGAAAGATGTTTCACCGAATGATTCTGTGTAGTTTATATTTGAAGACATTCCTTTTTCCACTATTACGCTCTTAGCGCTCCGAGTCTCCACTTGCATTTTCTACAAAAAGAGTGTTTCATAACTGCTCAATCAAAAATATGTTTTATCTCTGTTAACTGAATTTACAGATCAGAAATAAGTTTCACAGAATGCATCTGTGTAGTTTTTATTTGAAGATATTCTTTTTCCCAATGTAGGCCTCTTAGCGCTTAGCATGTCCAATTGCAGTTTCTACAGAAAGAGTGTTTCAGAACGGCTCAATCAAAAGTAAGTTTCAACTCTGTTAGTTGAATGCACAGAACAGAAAGAATTTTCACAGAATGCTACTGTGTAATTTATATTTGAATATATTCCTTTTTCCACTATTACCCTCTTAGCGCTCCGAATGTCCACTTGCATTTTCTACAGAAAGAGTGTTCAGAACTGCGCAATCAAAAGTATGGTTTAACTCTGTTAGCTTAATGAACATATCAGAAATAAGTTTCACACAATGCTTCTGTGTAGTTTTTATTTGAAGATATTATTTTTCCCAATTGAGGCCTCTTAGCGCTCAGAATGTCCAATTGCAGTTTCTACAGAAAGAGTGTTTCAGAAAGGCTCAATCAAAAGTAAGGTTCAACTCTGTTAGTTGAATGCACAGAACAGAAAGAAGTTTCATACAATGCTTCTGTGTAGTTTATATTTGAACATATTCTTTTTTCCACTATTACCCACTTAGCGCTACGAATGTCCAGTTGCATTTTCTACAGACAGAGTGTTTCAAAACTGCTCAATCAAAAGTATGGTTTAACTCTGTTAGCTGAATGCTCAGATCAGAAAGAAGTTTCACAGAGTGCTTCTGTGTAGTTTGTATTTGAATATATTCCTTTTTCCACTACTACTCTCTTAGCGCTCCCAATGTCCAGTTGCATTTTCTAAAGAAAGAGTGTTCAGATGTGCTCAATCAAAAGTATGGTTTAACTCTGTTAGCTGAATGCACAGATCAGAAAGAAGTTTCACAGTATGATTCTGTGTAGTTTATATTTTGAGACATTCCTTTTTCCACTATTACCATCTTAGCGCTCCGAATCTCCACTTGCATTTTCTACAGAAAGTGTGTTTCAGAACGGCTCAATCAAAACTAAGTTTCAACTCTTTTAGTTGAACAAACAGAACAGAAAGAAGTTTCACACAATTCTTCTGTGTAGTTTTTATTTGTAGACATTCTTTTTCCCAATATAGGCCTCTTAGCGCTCAGAATGTCCAATTGCAGTTTCTACAGAAAGAGTGTTTCAGAACGGCTCAATCAAAAGTAAGGTTCACCTCTGTTAGTTGAATGCACAGAACAGAAAGAAGTTTCATACAATGCTTCTGTGTAGTTTATATTTGAACATATTCTTTTTTCCACTATTACCCACTTAGCGCTACGAATGTCCAGTTGCATTTTCTACAGACAGAGTGTTTCAAAACTGCTCAATCAAAAGTATGGTTTAACTCTGTTAGCTGAATGCTCAGATCAGAAAGAAGTTTCACAGAATGCTTCTGTGTAGTTTATATTTGAATATATTCCTTTTTCCACTACTACGCTCTTAGCGCTCCAAATGTCCAGTTGCATTTTCTACAGAAAGAGTGTTCAGATCTGCTCAATCAAAAGTATGGTTTAACTCTGTTAGCTGAATGCACAGATCAGAAAGAAGTTTCACCGAATGATTCTGTGTAGTTTATATTTGAAGACATTCCTTTTTCCAATATTACCCTCTTAGCGCTCCAAATCTCCACTTGCATTTTCAACAAAAAGAGTGTTTCATAACTGCTCAATCAAAAATATGTTTTATCTCTGTTAACTGAATTTACAGATCAGAAATAAGTTTCACAGAATGCATCTGTGTATTTTTATTTGAAGATATTCTTTTTCCCAATGTAGGCCTCTTAGCGCTTAGCATGTCCAATTGCAGTTTCTACAGAAAGAGTGTTTCAGAACGGCTCAATCAAAAGTAAGGTTCAAATCTGTTAGTTGAATGCACAGAACAGAAAGAATTTTCACAGAATGCTACTGTGTAGTTTATATTTGAATATATTCCCTTTTCCACTATTACCCTCTTAGCGCTCCGAATGTCCACTTGCATTTTCTACAGAAAGAGTGGTCAGAACTGCGCAATCAAAAGTAGGGTTTAACTCTGTTAGCTTAATGAACATATCAGAAATAAGTTTCACACAATGCTTCTGTGTAGTTTTTATTTGAAGATATTATATTTCCTAATATAGGCCTCTTAGCGCTCAGAATGTCCAATTGCAGTTTCTACAGAAAGAGTGTTTCAGAAAGGCTGAATCAGAAGTAAGGTTCAACTCTGATAGTTGAATGCAGAGAACAGAAAGCAGTTTCATACAATGCTTCTGTGTAGTTTATATTTGAACTTATTCTTTTTTCCACTATTACCCACTTAGCGCTACGAATGTCCAGTTGCATTTTCTACAGACAGAGTGTTTCAAAACTGCTCAATCAAAAGTATGGTTTAACTCTGTTAGCTGAATGCTCCGATCAGAAAGAAGTTTCACAGAATGCTTCTGTGTAGTTTATATTTGAATATATTCCTTTTTCCACTACTACTCTCTTAGCGCTCCAAATGTCCAGTTGCATTTTCTACAGAAATAGTGTTCAGATCTGCTCAATCAAAAGTATGGTTTAACTCTGTTAGCTGAATGCACAGATCGGAAAAAATTTTCACAGAATGATTCTGTGTAGTTTATATTTGGAGACATTCCTTTTTCCACTATTACCCTCTTAGCGCTCCGAATCTCCACTTGCATTTTCTACAGAAAGAGTGTTTCATAACTGCTCAATCAAAAATATGTTTTATCTCTGTTAACTGAATTTACAGATCAGAAATAAGTTTCACAGAATGCATCTGTGTAGTTTTTATTTGAAGATATTCTTTTTCCCAATATAGGCCTCTTTGCGCTTAGCATGTCCAATTGCAGTTTCTACAGAAAGAGTGTTTCAGAACGGCTCAATCAAAAGTAAGGTTCAACTCTGTTAGTTGAATGCACAGAACAGAAAGAATTTTCACAGAATGCTACTGTGTAGTTTATATTTGAATATATTCCTTTTTCCACTATTACCCTCTTAAGGCTCCGAATGTCCACTTGCATTTTCTACAGAAAGAGTGTTCAGAACTGTGCAATCAAAAGTATGGTTTAACTCTGTTAGCTTAATGAATATATCAGAAATAAGTTTCACACAATGCTTCTGTGTAGTTTTTATTCGAAGATATTATTTTTCCCAATATAGGCCTCTTAGCGCTCAGAATGTCCAATTGCAGTTTCTACAGAAAGAGTGTTTCAGAAAGGCTCAATCAAAAGTAAGGTTCAACTCTGTTAGTTGAATGCACAGAACAGAAAGAAGTTTCATACAATGCTTCTGTGTAGTTTATATTTGAACATATTCTTTTTTCCACTATTACCCACTTAGCGCTACGAATGTCCAGTTGCATTTTCTACAGACAGAGTGTTTCAAAACTGCTCAAACAAAAGTATGGTTTAACTCTGTGAGCTGAATGCTCAGATCAGAAAGAAGTTTCACAGAATGCTTCTGTGTAGTTTATATTTGAATATATTCCTTTGTCCACTACTACTCTCTTAGCGCTCCAAATGTCCAGTTGCATTTTCTAAAGAAAGGGTGTTCAGATCTGCTCAATCAAAAGTATGGTTTAACTCTGTTAGCTGAATGCACAGATCAGAAAGAAGTTTCACCGAATGATTCTGTGTAGTTTATATTTGAAGACATTCCTTTTTCCACTACTACCGTCTTAGCGCTCCGAATCTCCACTTGCATTTTCTACAGAAAGAGTGTTTCAGAACGGCTCAATCAAAACTAAGGTTCAACTCTTTTAGTTGAACAAACCGAACAGAAAGAAGTTTCACACAATTCTTCTGTGTAGTTTTTATTTGTAGACATTCTTTTTCCCAATATAGGCCTCTTAGCGCTCAGAATGTCCAATTGCAGTTTCAACAGAAAGAGTGTTTCAGAACGGCTCAATCAAAAGTAAGGTTCAACTCTGTTAGTTGAATGCACAGAACAGAAAGAAGTTTCATACAATGCTTCTGTGTAGTTTATATTTGAACATATTCTTTTTTCCACTATTACCCACTTAGCGCTACGAATGTCCAGTTGCATTTTCTACAGACAGAGTGTTTCAAAACTGCTCAATCAAAAGTATGGTTTAACTCTGTTAGCTGAATGCTCAGATCAGAAAGAAGTTTCACAGAATGCTTCTGTGTAGTTTATATTTGAATATATTACTTTTTCCACTACTACGCTCTTAGCGCTCCAAATGTCCAGTTGCATTTTCTACAGAAAGAGTGTTCAGATCTGCTCAATCAAAAGTATGGTTTAACTCTGTTAGCTGAATGCACAGATCAGAAAGAAGTTTCACCGAATGATTCTGTGTAGTTTATATTTGAAGACATTGCTTTTTCCACTATTTCCCTCTTAGCGCTCCAAATCTCCACTTGCATTTTCTACAAAAACAGTGTTTCATAACTGCTCCATCAAAAATATGTTTTATCTCTGTTAACTGAATTTACAGACCAGAAATAAGTTTCACAGAATTCATCTGTGTAGTTTTTATTTGAAGATATTCTTTTTCCCAATGTAGGCCTCTTAGCGCTTAGCATGTCCAATTGCAGTTTCTACAGAAAGAGTGTTTCAGAACGGCTCAATCAAAAGTAAGGTTCAACTCTGTTAGTTGAATGCACAGAACAGAAAGAATTTTCACAGAATGCTACTGTGTAGTTTATATTTGAATATATTCCTTTTTCCACTATTACGCTCTTAGCGCTCCGAATGTCCACTTGCATTTTCTACAGAAAGAGTGTTCAGAACTGCGCAATCAAAAGTATGGTTTAACTCTGTTAGCTTAATGAACATATCAGAAATAAGTTTCACACAATGCTTCTGTGTAGTTTTTATTTGAAGATATTATTTTCCCTAATATAGGCCTCTTAGGGCTCAGAATGTCCAATTGCAGTTTCTACAGAAAGAGTGTTTCAGAAAGGCTCAATCAGAAGTAAAGTTCAACTCTGTTAGTTGAATGCACAGAACAGAAAGAAGTTTCATACAATGCTTCTGTGTAGTTTATATTTGAACATATTCTTTTTTCCACTATTACCCACTTAGCGCTACGAATGTCCAGTTGCATTTTCTACAGACAGAGTGTTTCAAAACTGCTCAATCAAAAGTATGGTTTAAATCTGTTAGCTGAATGCTCAGATCAGAAAGAAGTTTCACAGAATGCTTCTGTGTAGTTTATATTTGAATATATTCCTTTTTCCACTACTACTCTCTTAGCGCTCCAAATGTCCAGTTGCATTTTCTACAGAAAGAGTGTTCAGATCTGCTCAATCAAAAGTATGGTTTAACTCTGTTAGCTGAATGCACAGATCAGAAAAAAGTTTCATCGAATTATTCTGTGTAGTTTATATTTGGAGACATTCCTTTTTCCACTATTACCCTCTTATCGCTCCGAATCTCCACTTGCATTTTCTACAGAAAGAGTGTTTCATAACTGCTCAATCAAAAATATGTTTTATCTCTGTTAACTGAATTTACAGATCAGAAATAAGTTTCACAGAATGCATCTGTGTAGTTTTTATTTGAAGATATTCTTTTTCCCAATATAGGCCTCTTAGCGCTAAGCATGTCCAATTGCAGTTTCTACAGAAAGAGTGTTTCAGAACGGCTCAATCAAAAGTAAGGTTCAACTCTGTTAGTTGAATGCACAGAACAGAAAGAATTTTCACAGAATGCTACTGTGTAGTTTATATTTCAATATATACCTTTTTCCACTATTACACTCTTAGCGCTCCGAATGTCCACTTGCATTTTCTACAGAAAGAGTGTTCAGAACTGCGCAATCAAAAGTATGGTTTAACTCTGTTAGCTTAATGAACATATCAGAAATAAGTTTCACACAATGCTTCTGTGTAGTTTTTATTTGAAGATATTATTTTTCCCAATTGAGGCCTCTTAGCGCTCAGAATGTCCAATTGCAGTTTCTACAGAAAGAGTGTTTCAGAAAGGCTCAATCAAATGTAAGGTTCAACTCTGTTAGTTGAATGCACAGAACAGAAAGAAGTTTCATACAATGCTTCTGTGTAGTTTATATTTGAACATATTCTTTTTTCCACTATTACCCACTTAGCGCTACGAATGTCCAGTTGCATTTTCTACAGACAGAGTGTTTCAAAACTGCTCAATCAAAAGTATGGTTTAACTCTGTTAGCTGAATGCTCAGATCAGAAAGAAGTTTCACAGAATGCTTCTGTGTAGTGTATATTTGAATATATTCCTTTTTCCACTACTACGCTCTTAGCGCTCCAAATGTCCAGTTGCATTTTCTACAGAAAGAGTGTTCAGATCTGCTCAATCAAAAGTATGGTTTAACTCTGTTAGCTGAATGCACAGATCAGAAAGAAGTTTCACCGAATGATTCTGTGTAGTTTATATTTGAAGACATTCCTTTTTCCACTATTACCCTCTTAGCGCTCCGAATCTCCACTTGCATTTTCTACAAAAAGAGTGTTTCATAACTGCTCAATCAAAAATATGTTTTATCTCTGTTAAGTGAATTTACAGATCAGAAATAAGTTTCACAGAATGCATCTGTGTAGCTTTTATTTGAAGATATTCTTTTTCCCAATGTAGGCCTCTTAGCGCTTAGCATGTCCAATTGCAGTTTGTACAGAAAGAGTGTTTCAGAACGGCTCAATCAAAAGTAAGGTTCAACTCTGTTAGTTGAATGCACAGAACAGAAAGAATTTTCACAGAATGCTACTGTGTAGTTTATATTTGAATATATTCCTTTTTCCACTATTACCCTCTTAGCGCTCCGAATGTCCACTTGCATTTTCTACAGAAAGAGTGTTCAGAACTGCACAATCAAAAGTATGGTTTAACTCTGTTAGCTTAATGAACATATTAGAAATAAGTTTCACACAATGCTTCTGTGTAGTTTTTATTTGAAGATATTATTTTTCCCAATATAGGCCTCTTAGCGCTCAGAATGTCCAATTGCACTTTCTACAGAAAGAGTGTTTCAGAAAGGCTCAATCAAAAGTAAGGTTCAACTCTGTCAGTTGAATGCACAGAACAGAAAGAAGTTTCATACAATGCTTCTGTGTAGTTTATATTTGAACATATTCTTTTTTCCACTATTACCCACTTAGCGCTACGAATGTCCAGTTGCATTTTCTACAGACAGAGTGTTTCAAAACAGCTCAATCAAAAGTATGGTTTAACTCTGTTAGCTGAATGCTCAGATCAGAAAGAAGTTTCACAGAATGCTTCTGTGTAGTTTATATTTGAATATATTCCTTTTTCCACTACTACTCTCTTAGCGCTCCAAATGTCCAGTTGCATTTTCTACAGAAAGAGTGTTCAGATCTGCTCAATCAAAAGTATGGTTTAACTCTGTTAGCTGAATGCACAGATCAGAAAAAAGTTTCACCGAATGATTCTGTGTAGTTTATATTTGGAGACATTCCTTTTTCCACTATTACCCTCTTATCGCTCCGAATCTCCACTTGCATTTTCTACAGAAAGAGTGTTTCATAACTGCTCAATCAAAAATATGTTTTATCTCTGTTAACTGAATTTACAGATCAGAAATAAGTTTCACAGAATGCATCTGTGTAGTTTTTATTTGAAGATATTCTTTTTCCCAATATAGGCCTCTTAGCGCTAAGCATGTCCAATTGCAGTTTCTACAGAAAGAGTGTTTCAGAACGGCTCAATCAAAAGTAAGGTTCAACTCTGTTAGTTGAATGCACAGAACAGAAAGAATTTTCACAGAATGCTACTGTGTAGTTTATATTTCAATATATACCTTTTTCCACTATTACACTCTTAGCGCTCCGAATGTCCACTTGCATTTTCTACAGAAAGAGTGTTCAGAACTGCGCAATCAAAAGTATGGTTTAACTCTGTTAGCTTAATGAACATATCAGAAATAAGTTTCACACAATGCTTCTGTGTAGTTTTTATTTGAAGATATTATTTTTCCCAATTGAGGCCTCTTAGCGCTCAGAATGTCCAATTGCAGTTTCTACAGAAAGAGTGTTTCAGAAAGGCTCAATCAAAAGTAAGGTTCACCTCTGTTATTTGAATGCACAGAACAGAAATAAATTTCATACAATGCTTCTGTGTAGTTTATATTTGAACATATTCTTTTTTCCACTATTACCCACTTAGCGCTACGAATGTCCAGATGCATTTTCTACAGACAGAGTGTTTCAAAACTGCTCAATCAAAAGTGTGGTTTAACTCTGTTAGCTGAATGCTCAGATCAGAAAGAAGTTTCACAGAATGCTTCTGTGTAGTTTATATTTGAATATATTCCTTTTTCCACTACTAATCTCTTAGCGCTCCAAATGTCCAGTTGCATTTTCTACAGAAAGAGTGTTCAGATCTGCTCAATCAAAAGCATGGTTTAAGTCTGTTAGCTGAATTCACAGATCAGAAAGAAGTTTCACAGAATGATTCTGTGTAGTTTATATTTGGAGACATTCCTTTTTCCACTAATACCCTCTTAGCGCTCCGAATCTCCACTTGCATTTT
The DNA here is from genome assembly GCF_028878055.3 of Symphalangus syndactylus. Classification (NCBI taxonomy): domain Eukaryota; kingdom Metazoa; phylum Chordata; class Mammalia; order Primates; family Hylobatidae; genus Symphalangus; species Symphalangus syndactylus. The sequence goes on along the minus strand of NC_072425.2, from coordinate 158,370,201 downwards.
CTACAGAAAGAGTGTTTCAGAACGGCTCAATCAAAACTAAGGTTCAACTCTTTTAGTTGAACAAACAGAACAGAAAGAATTTTCACACAGTTCTTCTGTGTAGTTTTTATTTGTAGACATTCTTTTTCCCAATATAGGCCTCCTAGCGCTCAGAATGTCCAATTGCAGTTTCTACAGAAAGAGTGTTTCAGAACGGCTCAATCAAAAGTAAGGTTCAACTCTGTTAGTTGAATGCACAGAACAGAAAGAAGTTTCATTCAATGCTTCTGTGTAGTTTATATTTGAACATATTCTTTTTTCCACTATTACCCACTTAGCGCTACGAATGTCCAGTTGCATTTTCTACAGACAGAGTGTTTCAAAACTGCTCAATCAAAAGTATGGTTTAACTCTGTTAGCTGAATGCTCAGATCAGAAAGAAGTTTCACAGAATGCTTCTGTGTAGTTTATATTTGAATATATTCCTTTTTCCACTACTACGCTCTTAGCGCTCCAAATGTCCAGTTGCATTTTCTACAGAAAGAGTGTTCAGATCTGCTCAATCAAAAGTATGGTTTAACTCTGTTAGCTGAATGCACAGATCAGAAAGAAGTTTCACCGAATGATTCTGTGTAGTTTATATTTGAAGACATTCCTTTTTCCACTATTACCCTCTTAGCGCTCCGAATCTCCACTTGCATTTTCTACAAAAAGAGTGTTTCATAACTGCTCAATCAAAAATATGTTTTATCTCTGTTAACTGAATTTACAGATCAGAAATAAGTTTCACAGAATGCATCTTTGTAGTTTTTATTTGAAGATATTCTTTTTCCCAATGTAGGTCTCTTAGCGCTTATCATGTCCAAATGCAGTTTCTACAGAAAGAGTGTTTCAGAACGGCTCAATCAAAAGTAAGGTTCAACTCTGTTAGTTGAATGCACAGAACAGAAAGAATTTTCACAGAATGCTACTGTGTAGTTTATATTTGAATATATTCCTTTTTCCACTATTACCCTCTTAGCGCTCCGAATGTCCACTTGCATTTTCTACAGAAAGAGTGTTCAGAACTGCGCAATCAAAAGTATGGTTTAACTCTGTTAGCTTAATGAACATATCAGAAATAAGTTTCACACAATGCTTCTGTGTAGTTTTTATTTGAAGATATTATTTTTCCCAATATAGGCCTCTTAGCGCTCAGAATGTCCAATTGCAGTTTCTACAGAAAGAGTGTTTCAGAACGGCTCAATCAAAAGTAAGGTTCAACTCTGTTAGTTGAATGCACAGAACAGAAAGAAGTTTCATACAATGCTTCTGTGTAGTTTATATTTGAACATATTCTTTTTTCCACTATTACCCACTTAGCGCTACGAATGTCCAGTTGCATTTTCTACAGACAGAGTGTTTCAAAACTGCTCAATCAAAAGTATGGTTTAACTCTGTTAGCTGAATGCTCAGATCAGAAAGAAGTTTCACAGAATGCTTCTGTGTAGTTTATATTTGAATATATTCCTTATTCCACTACTACTCTCTTAGCGCTCCAAATGTCCAGTTGCATTTTCTACAGAAAGAGTGTTCAGATCTGCTCAATCAAAAGTATGGTTTAAGTCTGTTAGCTGAATGCACAGATCAGAAAGAAGTTTCACAGAATGATTCTGTGTAGTTTATATTTGGAGACATTCCTTTTTCCACTATTACCCTCTTAGCGCTCCGAATCTCCACTTGCATTTTCTACAGAAAGAGTGTTTCAGAACGGCTCAATCAAAACTAAGGTTCACCTCTTTTAGTTGAACAAACAGAACAGAAAGAAGTTTCACACAGTTCTTCTGTGTAGTTTTTATTTGTAGACATTCTTTTTCCCAATATAGGCCTCCTAGCGCTCAGAATGTCCAATTGCAGTTTCTACAGAAAGAGAGTTTCAGAACGGCTCAATCAAAAGTAAGGTTCAACTCTGTTAGTTGAATGCACAGAACAGAAAGAAGTTTCATACAATGCTTCTGTGTAGTTTATATTTGAACATATTCTTTTTTCCACTATTACCCACTTAGCGCTACGAATGTCCAGATGCATTTTCTACAGACAGAGTGTTTCAAAACTGCTCAATCAAAAGTATGGTTTAACTCTGTTAGCTGAATGCTCAGATCAGAAAGAAGTTTCACAGAATGCTTCTGTGTAGTTTATATTTGAATATATTCCTTTTTCCACTACTACGCTCTTAGCGCTCCAAATGTCCAGTTGCATTTTCTACAGAAAGAGTGTTCAGATCTGCTCAATCAAAAGTATGGTTTAACTCTGTTAGCTGAATGCACAGATCAGAAAGAAGTTTCACCGAATGATTCTGTGTAGTTTATATTTGAAGACATTCCTTTTTCCACTATTACCCTCTTAGCGCTCCGAATCTCCACTTGCATTTTCTACAAAAAGAGTGTTTCATAACTGCTCAATCAAAAATATGTTTTATCTCTGTTAACTGAATTTACAGATCAGAAATAAGTTTCACAGAATGCATCTGTGTAGTTTTTATTTGAAGATATTCTTTTTCCCAATGTAGGCCTCTTAGCGCTTAGCATGTCCAATTGCAGTTTCTACAGAAAGAGTGTTTCAGAACGGCTCAATCAAAAGTAAGGTTCAACTCTGTTAGTTGAATGAACAGAACAGAAAGAATTTTCACAGAATGCTACTGTGTAGTTTATATTTGAATATATTCCTTTTTCCACTATTACCCTCTTAGCGCTCCGAATGTCCACTTGCATTTTCTACAGAAAGAGTGTTCAGAACTGCGCAATCAAAAGTATGGTTTAACTCTGTTAGCTTAATGAACATATTAGAAAGAAGTTTCACACAATGCTTCTGTGTAGTTTTTATTTGAAGATATTATTTTTCCCAATATAGGCCTCTTAGCGCTCAGAATGTACAATTGCAGTTTCTACAGAAAGAGTGTTTCAGAAAGGCTCAATCAAAATTAAGGTTCAACTCTGTTAGTTGAATGCACAGAACAGAAAGAAGTTTCATACAATGCTTCTGTGTAGTTTATATTTGAACATATTCTTTTTTCCACTATTACCCACTTAGCGCTACGAATGTCCAGTTGCATTTTCTACAGACAGAGTGTTTCAAAACTGCTCAATCAAAAGTATGGTTTAACTCTGTTAGCTGAATGCTCAGATCAGAAAGAAGTTTCACAGAATGCTTCTGTGTAGTTTATATTTGAATATATTCCTTTTTCCACTACTACGCTCTTAGCGCTCCAAATGTCCAGTTGCATTTTCTACAGAAAGAGTGTTCAGATCTGCTCAATCAAAAGTATGGTTTAACTCTGTTAGCTGAATGCACAGATCAGAAAGAAGTTTCACCGAATGATTCTGTGTAGTTTATATTTGAAGACATTCCTTTTTCCACTATTACCCTCTTAGCACTCCGAATCTCCACTTGCATTTTCTACAAAAAGAGTGTTTCATAACTGCTCAATCAAAAATATGTTTTATCTCTGTTAACTGAATTTACAGATCAGAAATAAGTTTCACAGAATGCATCTGTGTAGTTTTTATTTGAAGATATTCTTTTTCCCAATGTAGGCCACTTAGCGCTCAGAATGTCCAATTGCAGTTTCTACAGAAAGAGTGTTTCAGAAAGGCTCAATCAAAAGTAAGGTTCACCTCTGTTAGTTGAATGCACAGAACAGAAATAAATTTCATACAATGCTTCTGTGTAGTTTATATTTGAACATATTCTTTTTTCCACTATTACCCACTTAGCGCTCAGAATCTCCACTTGCATTTTCTACAAAAAGAGTGTTTCATAACTGCTCAATCAAAAATATGTTTTATCTCTGTTAACTTAATTTACAGATCAGAAATAAGTTTCACAGAATGCATCTGTGTAGTTTTTATTTGAAGATATTCTTTTTCCCAATGTAGGCCTCTTAGCGCTTAGCATGTCCAATTGCAGTTTCTACAGAAAGAGTGTTTCAGAACGGCTCAATCAAAAGTAAGGTTCAACTCTGTTAGTTGAATGCACAGAACAGAAAAAATTTTCACAGAATGCTACTGTGTAGTTTATATTTGAATATATTCCTTTTTCCACTATTACCCTCTTAGCGCTCCGATTGTCCACTTGCATTTTCTACAGAAAGAGTGTTCAGAACTGCGCAATCAAAAGTATGGTTTAACTCTGTTAGCTTAATGAACATATCAGAAATAAGTTTCACACAATGCTTCTGTGTAGTTTTTATTTGAAGATATTATTTTTCCCAATATAGGCCTCTTAGCGCTCAGAATGTCCAATTGCAGTTTCTACAGAAAGAGTGTTTCAGAAAGGCTCAATCAAAAGTAAGGTTCAACTCTGTTAGTTGAATGCACAGAACAGAAAGAAGTTTCATACAATGCTTCTGTGTAGTTTATATTTGAACATATTCTTTTTTCCACTATTACCCACTTAGCGCTACGAATGTCCGGTTGCATTTTCTACATAAAGAGTGTTCAGATCTGCTCAATCAAAAGTATGGTTTAACTCTGTTAGCTGAATGCTCAGATCAGATAGAAGTTTCACAGAATGCTTCTGTGTAGTTTATATTTGAATATATTCCTTTTTCCACTACTACGCTCTTAGCGCTCCAAATGTCCAGTTGCATTTTCTACAGAAAGAGTGTTCAGATCTGCTCAATAAAAAGTATGGTTTAACTCTGTTAGCTGAATGCACAGATCAGAAAGAAGTTTCACAGAATGATTCTGTGTAGTTTATATTTGGAGACATTCCTTTTTCCACTATTACCCTCTTAGCGCTCCGAATCTCCACTTGCATTTTCTACAGAAAGAGTGTTTCAGAACGGCTCAATCAAAACTAAGGTTCAACTCTTTTAGTTGAACAAACAGAACAGAAAGAAGTTTCACAAAATTCTTCTGTGTAGTTTTTATTTGTAGACATTCCTTTTCCCAATATAGGCCTCTTAGCGCTCAGGATGTCTAATTGCAGTTTCTACAGAAAGAGTGTTTCAGAACGTCTCAATCAAACTTAAGGTTCAACTCTGTTAGTTGAATGCACAGAACAGAAAGAAGTTTCATACAATGCTTCTGTGTAGTTTATATTTGAACATATTCTTTTTTCCACTATTACCCACTTAGCGCTACGAATGTCCAGTTGCATTTTCTACAGACAGAGTGTTTCAAAACTGCTCAATCAAAAGTATGGTTTAACTCTGTTAGCTGAATGCTCAGATCAGAAAGAAGTTTCACAGAATGCTTCTGTTTAGTTTATATTTGAATATATACCTTTTTCCACTACTACTCTCTTAGCGCTCCAAATGTCCAGTTGCATTTTCTACAGAAAGAGTGTTCAGATCTGCTCAATCAAAAGTATGGTTTAACTCTGTTAGCTGAATGCACAGATCAGAAAGAAGTTTCACAGAATGATTCTGTGTAGTTTATATTTTTAGACATTCCTTTTTCCACTATTACCCTCTTAGCGCTCCGAATCTCCACTTGCATTTTCTACAGAAAGAGTTTTTCAGAACGGCTCAATCAAAACTAAGGTTCAACTCTTTTAGTTGAACAAACAGAACAGAAAGAAGTTTCACACAATTCTTCTGTGTAGTTATTATTTGTAGACATTCTTTTTCCCAATATAGGCCTCTTAGCGCTCAGAATGTCCAATTGCAGTTTCTACAGAAAGAGTGTTTCAGAACGGCTCAATCAAAAGTAAGGTTCAACTCTGTTAGTTGAATGCCCAGAACAGAAAGAAGTTTCATACAATGCTTCTGTGTAGTTTATATTTGAACATATTCTTTTTTCTACTATTACCCACTTAGCGCTACGAATGTCCAGTTGCATTTTCTACAGACAGAGTGTTTCAAAACTGCTCAATCAAAAGTATGGTTTAACTCTGTTAGCTGAATGCTCAGATCAGAAAGAAGTTTCACAGAATGCTTCTGTGTAGTTTATAGTTGAATATATTCCTTTTTCCACTACTACGCTCTTAGCGCTCCAAATGTCCAGTTGCATTTTCTACAGAAAGAGTGTTCAGATCTGCTCAATCAAAAGTATGGTTTAACTCTGTTAGCTGAATGCACAGATCAGAAAGAAGTTTCACAGAATGATTCTGTGTAGTTTATATTTGAAGACATTCCTTTTTCCACTATTACCCTCTTAGCGCTCTGAATCTCCACTTGCATTTTCTACAGAAAGAGTGTTTCATAACTGCTCAATCAAAAATATGTTTTATCTCTGTTAACTGAATTTACAGATCAGAAATAAGTTTCACAGAATGCATCTGTGTAGTTTTTATTTGAAGATATTCTTTTTCCCAATGTAGGCTTCTTAGCGCTTAGCATGTGCAATTGCAGTTTCTACAGAAAGAGTGTTTCAGAACGGCTCAATCAAAAGTAGGGTTCAACTCTGTTAGTTGAATGCACAGAACAGAAAGAATTTTCACAGAATGCTACTGTGTAGTTTATATTTGAATATATTCCTTTTTCCACTCTTACCATGTTAGCGCTCCGAATGTCCACTTGCATTTTCTACAGAAAGAGTGTTCAGAACTGCGCAATCAAAAGTATGGTTTAACTCTGTTAGCTTAATGAACATATCAGAAATAAGTTTCACACAATGCTTCTGTGTAGTTTTTATTTGAAGATATTATTTTTCCCAATAGAGGCCTCTTAGCGCTCAGAATGTCCAATTGCAGTTTCTACAGAAAGAGTGTTTCAGAAAGGCTCAATCAAAAGTAAGGTTCAACTCTGTTAGTTGAATGCACAGAACAGAAAGTTGTTTCATACAATGCTTCTGTGTAGTTTATATTTGAACATATTCTTTTTTCCACTATTACCCACTTAGCGCTACGAATGTCCAGTTGCATTTTCTACAGACAGAGTGTTTCAAAACTGCTCAATCAAAAGTATGGTTTAACTCTGTTAGCTGAATGCTCAGATCAGAAAGAAGTTTCACAGAATGCTTCTGTGTAGTTTATATTTGAATATATTCCTTTTTCCACTACTACTCTCTTAGCGCTCCAAATGTCCGGTTGCATTTTCTACAGAAAGAGTGTTCAGATCTGCTCAATCAAAAGTATGGTTTAACACTGTTAGCTGAATGCACAGATCAGAAAGAAGTTTCACAGAATGATTCTGTGTAGTTTTTATTTGGAGACATTCCTTTTTCCACTATTACCCTCTTAGCGCTCCGAATCTCCACTTGCATTTTCTACAGAAAGAGTGTTTCATAACTGCTCAATCAAAAATATGTTTTATCTCTGTTAACTAAATTTACAGATCAGAAATAAGTTTCACAGAATGCATCTGTGTAGTTTTTATTTGAAGATATTCTTTTTCCCAATATAGGCCTCTTAGCGCTTAGCATGTCCAATTGCAGTTTCTACAGAAAGAGTGTTTCAGAAAGGCTCAATCAAAAGTAAGGTTCAACTCTGTTAGTTGAATGCACAGAACAGAAAGAAGTTTCATACAATGCTTATGAGTAGTTTATATTTGAACATATTCTTTTTTCCACTATTACCCACTTAGCGCTATGAATGTCCAGTTGCATTTTCTACAGACAGAGTGTTTCAAAACTGCTCATTCAAAAGTATGGTTTAACTCTGTTAGCTGAATGCTCAGATCAGAAAGAAGTTTCACGGAGTGCTTCTGTGTAGTTTGTATTTGAATATATTCCTTTTTCCACTACTACTCTCTTAGCGCTCCAAATGTCCAGTTGCATTTTCTAAAGAAAGAGTGTTCAGATCTGCTCAATCAAAAGTATGGTTTAACTCTGTTAGCTGAATGCACAGATCAGAAAGAAGTTTCACAGAATGATTCTGTGTAGTTTATATTTGGAGACATTCCTTTTTCCACTATTACCATCTTAGCGCTCCGAATCTCCACTTGCATTTTCTACACAAAGAGTGTTTCAGAACGGCTCAATCAAAACTAAGTTTCAACTCTTTTAGTTGAACAAACAGAACAGAAAGAAGTTTCACACAATTCTTCTGTGTAGTTTTTATTTGTAGACATTCTTTTTCCCAATATAGGCCTCTTAGCGCTCAGAATGTCCAATTGCAGTTTCTACAGAAAGAGTGTTTCAGAACGGCTCAATCAAAAGTAAGGTTCAACTCTGTTAGTTGAATGCACAGAACAGAAAGAAGTTTCATACAATGCTTCTGTGTAGTTTATATTTGAACATATTCTTTTTTCCACTATTACCCACTTAGCGCTACGAATGTCCAGTTGCATTTTCAACAGACAGAGTGTTTCAAAACTGCTCAATCAAAAGTATGGTTTAACTCTGTTAGCTGAATGCTCAGATCAGAAAGAAGTTTCACAGAATGCTTCTGTGTAGTTTATATTTGAATATATTCCTTTTTCCACTACTACGCTCTTAGCGCTCCAAATGTCCAGTTGCATTTTCTACAGAAAGAGTGTTCAGATCTGCTCAATCAAAAGTATGGTTTAACTCTGTTAGCTGAATGCACAGATCAGAAAGAAGTTTCACCGAATGATTCTGTGTAGTTTATATTTGAAGACATTCCTTTTTCCACTATTACCCTCTTAGCGCTCCAAATCTCCACTTGCATTTTCTACAAAAAGAGTGTTTCATAACTGCTCAATCAAAAATATGTTTTATCTCTGTTAACTGAATTTACAGACCAGAAATAAGTTTCACAGAATGCATCTGTGTAGTTTTTATTTGAAGATATTCTTTTTCCCAATATAGGCCTCTTAGCGCTTAGCATGTCCAATTGCAGTTTGTACAGAAAGAGTGTTTCAGAACGGCTCAATCAAAAGTAAGGTTCAACTCTGTTAGTTGAATGCACAGAACAGAAAGAATTTTCACAGAATGCTACTGTGTAGTTTATATTTGAATATATTCCTTTTTCCACTCTTACCATGTTAGCGCTCCGAATGTCCACTTGCATTTTCTACAGAAAGAGTGTTCAGAACTGCGCAATCAAAAGTATGGTTTAAATCTGTTAGCTTAATGAACATATCAGAAATAAGTTTCACACAATGCTTCTGTGTAGTTTTTATTTGAAGATATTATTTTTCCCAATAGAGGCCTCTTAGCGCTCAGAATGTCCAACTGCAGTTTCTACAGAAAGAGTGTTTCAGAAAGGCTCAATCAAAAGTAAGGTTCAACTCTGTTAGTTGAATGCACAGAACAGAAAGAAGTTTCATACAATGCTTCTGTGTAGTTTATATTTGAACATATTCTTTTTTCCACTATTACCCCCATATCGCTACGAATGTCCAGTTGCATTTTCTACAGACAGAGTGTTTCAAAACTGCTCAATCAAAAGTATGGTTTAAATCTGTTAGCTGAATGCTCAGATCAGAAAGAAGTTTCACAGAATGCTTCTGTGTAGTTTATATTTGAATATATTCCTTTTTCCACTACTACTCCCTTAGCGCTCCAAATGTCCAGTTGTATTTTCTACAGAAAGACTGTTCAGATCTGCTCAATCAAAAGTATGGTTTAACTCTGTTAGCTGAATGCACAGATCAGAAAGAAGTTTCACAGAATGATTCTGTGTAGTTTATATTTGGAGACATTCCTTTTTCCACTATTACCCTCTTAGCGCTCCGAATCTCCACTTGCATTTTCTACAGAAAGAGTGTTTCATAACTGCTCAATCAAAAATATGTTTTATCTCTGTTAACTAAATTTACAGATCAGAAATAAGTTTCACAGAATGCATCTGTGTAGTTTTTATTTGAAGATATTCTTTTTCCCAATGTAGGCCTCTTAGCGCTTAGCATGTAAAATTGCAGTTTCTACAGAAAGAGTGTTTCAGAACGGCTCAATCAAAAGTAAGGTTCAACTCTGTTAGTTGAATGCACAGAACAGAAAGAATTTTCACAGAATGCTACTGTGTAGTTTATATTTGAATATATTCCTTTTTCCACTATTACCCTCTTAGCGCGCAGAATGTCCACTTGCATTTTCTACAGAAAGAGTGTTCAGAACTGCGCAATCAAAAGTATGGTTTAACTCTGTTAGCTTAATGAACATATCAGAAAGAATTTTCACAGAATGCTTCTGTTTAGTTTATATTTGAATATATACCTTTTTCCACTACTACTCTCTTAGCGCTCCAAATGTCCAGTTGCATTTTCTACAGAAAGAGTGTTCAGATCTGCTCAATCAAAAGTATGGTTTAAATCTGTTAGCTGAATGCACAGATCAGAAAGAAGTTTCACAGAATGATTCTGTGTAGTTTATATTTGGAGACATTCCTTTTTCCACTATTACCCTCTTAGCGCTCCGAATCTCCACTTGCATTTTCTGCAGAAAGAGTTTTTCAGAACGGCTCAATCAAAACTAAGGTTCAAATCTTTTAGTTGAACAAACAGAACAGAAAGAAGTTTCACACAATTCTTCTGTGTAGTTATTATTTGTAGACATTCTTTTTCCCAATATAGGCCTCTTAGCGCTCAGAATGTCCAATTGCAGTTTCTACAGAAAGAGTGTTTCAGAACGGCTCAATCAAAAGTAAGGTTCAACTCTGTTAGTTGAATGCCCAGAACAGAAAGGAGTTTCATACAATGCTTCTGTGTAGTTTATATTAGAACATATTCTTTTTTCTACTATTACCCACTTAGCGCTACGAATGTCCACTTGCATTTTCTACAGACAGAGTGTTTCAAAACTGCTCAATCAAAAGTATGGTTTAACTCTGTTAGCTGAATGCTCAGATCAGAAAGAAGTTTCACAGAATGCTTCTGTGTAGTTTATAGTTGAATATATTCCTTTTTCCACTACTACGCTCTTAGCGCTCCAAATGTCCAGTTGCATTTTCTACAAAAAGAGTGTTCAGATCTGCTCAATCAAAAGTATGGTTTAACTCTGTTAGCTGAATGCACAGATCAGAAAGAAGTTTCACAGAATGATTCTGTGTAGTTTATATTTGAAGACATTCCTTTTTCCACTATTACCCTCTTAGCGCTCTGAATCTCCACTTGCATTTTCTACAGAAAGAGTGTTTCCTAACTGCTCAATCAAAAATATGTTTTATCTCTGTTAACTGAATTTACAGATCAGAATTAAGTTTCACAGAATGCATCTGTGTAGTTTTTATTTGAAGATATTCTTTTTCCCAATATAGGCCTCTTAGCACTTAGCATGTCCAATTGCAGTTTGTACAGAAAGAGTGTTTCAGAACGGCTCAATCAAAAGTAAGGTTCAACTCTGTTAGTTGAATGCACAGAACAGAAAGAATTTTCACAGAATGCTACTGTGTAGTTTATATTTGAATATATTCCTTTTTCCACTCTTACCATGTTAGCGCTCCGAATGTCCACTTGCATTTTCTACAGAAAGAGTGTTCAGAACTGCGCAATCAAAAGTATGGTTTAACTCTGTTAGCTTAATGAACATATCAGAAATAAGTTTCACACAATGCTTCTGTGTAGTTTTTATTTGAAGATATTATTTTTCCCAATAGAAGCCTCTTAGCGCTCAGAATGTCCAATTGCAGTTTCTACAGAAACAGTGTTTCAGAAAGGCTCAATCAAAAGTAAGGTTCAACTCTGTTAGTTGAATGCACAGAACAGAAAGTAGTTTCATACAATGCTTCTGTGTAGTTTATATTTGAACATATTCTTTTTTCCACTATTACCCACTTAGCGCTACGAATGTCCAGTTGCATTTTCTACAGACAGAGTGTTTCAAAACTGCTCAATCAAAAGTATGGTTTAACTCTGTTAGCTGAAAGCTCAGATCAGAAAGAAGTTTCACAGAATGCTTCTGTGTAGTTTATATTTGAATATATTCCTTTTTCCACTACTACTCTCTTTGCGCTCCAAATGTCCAGTTGCATTTTCTACAGAAAGAGTGTTCAGATCTGCTCAATCAAAAGTATGGTTTAACACTGTTAGCTGAATGCACAGATCAGAAAGAAGTTTCACAGAATGATTCTGTGTAGTTTATATTTGGAGACATTCCTTTTTCCACTATTACCCTCTTAGCGCTCCGAATCTCCACTTGCATTTTCTACAGAAAGAGTGTTTCATAACTGCTCAATCAAAAATATGTTTTATCTCTGTTAACTAAATTTACAGATCAGAAATAAGTTTCACAGAATGCATCTGTGTAGTTTTTATTTGAAGATATTCTTTTTCCCAATATAGGCCTCTTAGCGCTTAGCATGTCCAATTGCAGTTTCTACAGAAAGAGTGTTTCAGAAAGGCTCAATCAAAAGTAAGGTTCAACTCTGTTAGTTGAATGCACAGAACAGAAAGAAGTTTCATACAATGCTTATGAGTAGTTTATATTTGAACATATTCTTTTTTCCACTATTACCCACTTAGCGCTATGAATGTCCAGTTGCATTTTCTACAGACAGAGTGTTTCAAAACTGCTCAATCAAAAGTATGGTTTAACTCTGTTAGCTGAATGCTCAGATCAGAAAGAAGTTTCACGGAGTGCTTCTGTGTAGTTTGTATTTGAATATATTCCTTTTTCCACTACTACTCTCTTAGCGCTCCAAATGTCCAGTTGCATTTTCTACAGAAAGAGTGTTCAGATCTGCTCAATCAAAAGTATGGTTTAACTCTGTTAGCTGAATGCACAGATCAGAAAAAAGTTTCACAGAATGATTCTGTGTAGTTTATATTTGGAGACATTCCTTTTTCCACTATTACCATCTTAGCGCTCCGAATCTCCACTTGCATTTTCTACACAAAGAGTGTTTCAGAACGGCTCAATCAAAACTAAGTTTCAACTCTTTTAGTTGAACAAACAGAACAGAAAGAAGTTTCACACAATTCTTCTGTGTAGTTTTTATTTGTAGACATTCTTTTTCCCAATATAGGCCTCTTAGCGCTCAGAATGTCCAATTGCAGTTTCTACAGAAAGAGTGTTTCAGAAAGGCTCAATCAAAAGTAAGGTTCAACTCTGTTAGTTGAATGCACGGAACAGAAAGAAGTTTCATACAATGCTTCTGTGTAGTTTATATTTGAACATATTCTTTTTTCCACTATTACCCACTTAGCGCTACGAATGTCCAGTTGCATTTTCTACAGACAGAGTGTTTCAAAACTGCTCAATCAAAAGTATGGTTTAACTCTGTTAGCTGAATGCTCAGATCAGAAAGAAGTTTCACAGAATGTTTCTGTGTAGTTTATATTTGAATATATTCCTTTTTCCACTACTACTCTCTTAGCGCTCCAAATGTCCAGTTGCATTTTCTACAGAAAGAGTGTTCCGATCTGCTCAATCAAAAGTATGGTTTAACTCTGTTAGCTGAATGCTCAGATCGGAAAGAAGTTTCACAGAATGCTTCTGTGTAGTTTATATTTGAATATATTCCTTTTTCCACTACTACTCTCTTAGCGCTCCAAATGTCCAGTTGCATTTTCTACAGAAAGAGTGTTCAGATCTGCTCAATCAAAAGTATGGTTTAACACTGTTAGCTGAATGCACAGATCAGAAAGAAGTTTCACAGAATGATTCTGTGTAGTTTATATTTGGAGACATTCCTTTTTCCACTATTTCCCTCTTAGCGCTCCGAACCTCCACTTGCATTTTCTACAGAAAGAGTGTTTCAGAACGGCTCAATCAAAACTAAATTTCAACTCTTTCAGTTGAACAAACAGAACAGAAAGAAGTTTCACACAATTCTTCTGTGTAGTTTTTATTTGTAGACATTCTTTTTCCCAATATAGGCTTCTTAGCGCTCAGAATGTCCAATTGCAGTTTCTACAGAAAGAGTGTTTCAGAACGGCTCAATCAAAAGTAAGGTTCAACTCTGTTAGTTGAATGCACAGAACAGAAAGAAGTTTCATACAATGCTTCTGTGTAGTTTATATTTGAACATATTTTTTTTCCACTATTACCCACTTTGCGCTACGAATGTCCAGTTGCATTTTCTACAGACAGAGTGTTTCAAAACTGCTCAATCAAAAGTATGGTTTAACTCTGTTAGCTGAATGCTCAGATCAGAAAGTAGTTTCACAGAATGCTTCTGTGTAGTTTATATTTGAATATATTCCTTTTTCCACTACTACGCTCTTAGCGCTCCAATTGTCCAGTTGCATTTTCTACAGAAAGGGTGTTCAGATCTGCTCAATCAAAAGTATGGTTTAACTATGTTAGCTGAATGCACAGATCAGAAAGAAGTTTCACAGAATGATTCTGTGTAGTTTATATTTGAAGACATTCCTTTTTCCACTATTACCCTCTTAGCGCTCCGAATCTCCACTTGCATTTTCTACAGAAAGTGTTTTTCATAACTGCTCAATCAAAAATATGTTTTATCTCTGTTAACTGAATTTACAGATCAGAAATAAGTTTCACAGAATGCATCTGTGTAGTTTTTATTTGAAGATATTCTTTTTCCCAATGTAGGCCTCTTAGCGCTTAGCATGTCCAATTGCAGTTTCTACAGAAAGAGTGTTTCAGAACGGCTCAATCAAAAGTAAGGTTCAACTCTGTTAGTTGAATGCACAGAACAGAAAGAATTTTCACAGAATGCTACTGTGTAGTTTATATTTGAATATATCCCTTTTTCCACTATTACCCTCTTAGCGCTCCGAATGTCCACTTGCATTTTCTACAGAAAGAGTGTTCAGAACTGCGCAATCAAAAGTATGGTTTAACTCTGTTAGCTTAATGAACATATCAGAAATAAGTTTCACACAATGCTTCTGTGTAGTTTTTATTTGAAGATATTATATTTCCTAATATAGGCCTCTTAGCGCTCAGAATGTCCAATTGCAGTTTCTACAGAAAGAGTGTTTCAGAAAGGCTCAATCAGAAGTAAGGTTCAACTCTGTTAGTTGAATGCACAGAACAGAAAGAAGTTTCATACAATGCTTCTGTGTAGTTTATATTTGAACATATTCTTTTTTCCACTATTACCCACTTAGCGCTACGAATGTCCAGTTGCATTTTCTACAGACAGAGTGTTTCAAAACTGCTCAATCAAAAGTATGGTTTAACTCTGTTAGCTGAATGCTCAGATCAGAAAGAAGTTTCACAGAATGCTTCTGTGTAGTTTATATTTGAATATATTCCTTTTTCCACTACTACTCTCTTAGCGCTCCAAATGTCCAGTTGCATTTTTTACAGAAAGAGTGTTCAGATCTGCTCAATCAAAAGTATGTTTTAACTCTGTTAGGTGAATGCACAGATCAGAAAAAATTTTCACAGAATGATTCTGTGTAGTTTATATTTGGAGACATTCCTTTTTCCACTATTACCCTCTTAGCGCTCCGAATCTCCACTTGCATTTTCTACAGAAAGAGTGTTTCACAACTGCTCAATCAAAAATATGTTTTATCTCTGTTAACTGAATTTACAGATCAGAAATAAGTTTCACAGAATGCATCTGTGTAGTTTTTATTTGAAGATATTCTTTTTCCCAATATAGGCCTCTTAGCGCTTAGCATGTACAATTGCAGTTTCTACAGAAAGAGTGTTTCAGAACGGCTCAATCAAAAGTAAGGTTCAACTCTGTTAGTTGAATGCACAGAACAGAAAGAATTTTCACAGAATGCTACTGTGTAGTTTATATTTGAATATATTCCTTTTTCCACTATTACCCTCTTAAGGCTCCGAATGTCAACTTGCATTTTCTACAGAAAGAGTGTTCAGAACTGCGCAATCAAAAGTATGGTTTAACTGTGTTAGCTTAATGAATATATCAGAAATAAGTTTCACACAATGCTTCTGTGTAGTTTTTATTCGAAGATATTATTTTTCCCAATATAGGCCTCTTAGCGCTCAGAATGTCCAATTGCAGTTTCTACAGAAAGAGTGTTTCAGAACGGCTCAATCAAAAGTAAGGTTCAACTCTGTTAGTTGAATGCCCAGAACAGAAAGAAGTTTCATACAATGCTTCTGTGTAGTTTATGTTTGAACATATTCTTTTTTCCACTATTACCCACTTAGCGCTACGAATGTCCAGTTGCATTTTCTTCAGACAGAGTGTTTCAAAACTGCTCAATCAAAAGTATGGTTTAACTCTGTTAGCTGAATGCTCAGATCAGAAAGAAGTTTCACAGAATGCTTCTGTGTAGTTTATATTTGAATATATTCCTTTTACCACTACTACGCTCTTAGCGCTCCAAATGTCCAGTTGCATTTTTTACAGAAAGAGTGTTCAGATCTGCTCAATCAAAAGTATGTTTTAACTCTGTTAGCTGAATGCTCAGATCGGAAAGAAGTTTCACAGAATGCTTCTGTGTAGTTTATATTTGAATATATTCCTTTTTCCACTACTACTCTCTTAGCGCTCCAAATGTCCAGTTGCATTTTCTACAGAAAGAGTGTTCAGATCTGCTCAATCAAAAGTATGGTTTAACACTGTTAGCTGAATGCACAGATCAGAAAGAAGTTTCACAGAATGATTCTGTGTAGTTTATATTTGGAGACATTCCTTTTTCCACTATTTCCCTCTTAGCGCTCCGAATCTCCACTTGCATTTTCTACAGAAAGAGTGTTTCAGAACGGCTCAATCAAAACTAAGTTTCAACTCTTTCAGTTGAACAAACAGAACAGAAAGAAGTTTCACACAATTCTTCTGTGTAGTTTTTATTTGTAGACATTCTTTTTCCCAATATAGGCTTCTTAGCGCTCAGAATGTCCAATTGCAGTTTCTACAGAAAGAGTGTTTCAGAACGGCTCAATCAAAAGTAAGGTTCAACTCTGTTAGTTGAATGCACAGAACAGAAAGAAGTTTCATACAATGCTTCTGTGTAGTTTATATTTGAACATATTTTTTTTCCACTATTACCCACTTTGCGCTACGAATGTCCAGTTGCATTTTCTACAGACAGAGTGTTTCAAAACTGCTCAATCAAAAGTATGGTTTAACTCTGTTAGCTGAATGCTCAGATCAGAAAGTAGTTTCACAGAATGCTTCTGTGTAGTTTATATTTGAATATATTCCTTTTTCCACTACTACGCTCTTAGCGCTCCAATTGTCCAGTTGCATTTTCTACAGAAAGGGTGTTCAGATCTGCTCAATCAAAAGTATGGTTTAACACTGTTAGCTGAATGCACAGATCAGAAAGAAGTTTCACAGAATGATTCTGTGTAGTTTATATTTGGAGACATTCCTTTTTCCACTATTTCCCTCTTAGCGCTCCGAATCTCCACTTGCATTTTCTACAGAAAGAGTGTTTCAGAACGGCTCAATCAAAACTAAGTTTCAACTCTTTCAGTTGAACAAACAGAACAGAAAGAAGTTTCACACAATTCTTCTGTGTAGTTTTTATTTGTAGACATTCTTTTTCCCAATGTAGGCTTCTTAGCGCTCAGAATGTCCAATTGCAGTTTCTACAGAAAGAGTGTTTCAGAACGGCTCAATCAAAAGTAAGGTTCAACTCTGTTAGTTGAATGCACAGAACAGAAAGAAGTTTCATACAATGCTTCTGTGTAGTTTATATTTGAACATATTTTTTTTCCACTATTACCCACTTTGCGCTACGAATGTCCAGTTGCATTTTCTACAGACAGAGTGTTTCAAAACTGCTCAATCAAAAGTATGGTTTAACTCTGTTAGCTGAATGCTCAGATCAGAAAGTAGTTTCACAGAATGCTTCTGTGTAGTTTATATTTGAATATATTCCTTTTTCCACTACTACGCTCTTAGCGCTCCAATTGTCCAGTTGCATTTTCTACAGAAAGGGTGTTCAGATCTGCTCAATCAAAAGTATGGTTTAACTATGTTAGCTGAATGCACAGATCAGAAAGAAGTTTCACAGAATGATTCTGTGTAGTTTATATTTGAAGACATTCCTTTTTCCACTATTACCCTCTTAGCGCTCCGAATCTCCACTTGCATTTTCTACAGAAAGTGTGTTTCATAACTGCTCAATCAAAAATATGTTTTATCTCTGTTAACTGAATTTAAAGATCAGAAATAAGTTTCACAGAATGCATCTGTGTAGTTTTTATTTGAAGATATTCTTTTTCCCAATGTAGGCCTCTTAGCGCTTAGCATGTCCAATTGCAGTTTCTACAGAAAGAGTGTTTCAGAACGGCTCAATCAAAAGTAAGGTTCAACTCTGTTAGTTGAATGCACAGAACAGAAAGAATTTTCACAGAATGCTACCGTGTAGTTTATATTTGAATATATCCCTTTTTCCACTATTACCCTCTTAGCGCTCCGAATGTCCACTTGCATTTTCTACAGAAAGAGTGTTCAGAACTGCGCAATCAAAAGTATGGTTTAACTCTGTTAGCTTAATGAACATATCAGAAATAAGTTTCACACAATGCTTCTGTGTAGTTTTTATTTGAAGATATTATATTTCCTAATATAGGCCTCTTAGCGCTCAGAATGTCCAATTGCAGTTTCTACAGAAAGAGTGTTTCAGAAAGGCTCAATCAGAAGTAAGGTTCAACTCTGTTAGTTGAATGCACAGAACAGAAAGAAGTTTCATACAATGCTTCTGTGTAGTTTATATTTGAACATATTCTTTTTTCCACTATTACCCACTTAGCGCTACGAATGTCCAGTTGCATTTTCTACAGACAGAGTGTTTCAAAACTGCTCAATCAAAAGTATGGTTTAACTCTGTTAGCTGAATGCTCAGATCAGAAAGAAGTTTCACAGAATGCTTCTGTGTAGTTTATATTTGAATATATTCCTTTTTCCACTACTACTCTCTTAGCGCTCCAAATGTCCAGTTGCATTTTTTACAGAAAGAGTGTTCAGATCTGCTCAATCAAAAGTATGGTTTAACTCTGTTAGGTGAATGCACAGATCAGAAAAAATTTTCACAGAATGATTCTGTGTAGTTTATATTTGGAGACATTCCTTTTTCCACTATTACCCTCTTAGCGCTCCGAATCTCCACTTGCATTTTCTACAGAAAGAGTGTTTCACAACTGCTCAATCAAAAATATGATTTATCTCTGTTAACTGAATTTACAGATCAGAAATAAGTTTCACAGAATGCATCTGTGTAGTTTTTATTTGAAGATATTCTTTTTCCCAATATAGGCCTCTTAGCGCTTAGCATGTACAATTGCAGTTTCTACAGAAAGAGTGTTTCAGAACGGCTCAATCAAAAGTAAGGTTCAACTCTGTTAGTTGAATGCACAGAACAGAAAGAATTTTCACAGAATGCTACTGTGTAGTTTATATTTGAATATATTCCTTTTTCCACTATTACCCTCTTAAGGCTCCGAATGTCAACTTGCATTTTCTACAGAAAGAGTGTTCAGAACTGCGCAATCAAAAGTATGGTTTAACTGTGTTAGCTTAATGAATATATCAGAAATAAGTTTCACACAATGCTTCTGTGTAGTTTTTATTCGAAGATATTATTTTTCCCAATATAGGCCTCTTAGCGCTCAGAATGTCCAATTGCAGTTTCTACAGAAACAGTGTTTCAGAACGGCTCAATCAAAAGTAAGGTTCAACTCTGTTAGTTGAATGCACAGAACAGAAAGAAGTTTCATACAATGCTTCTGTGTAGTTTATATTTGAACATATTCTTTTTTCCACTATTACCCACTTAGCGCTACGAATGTCCAGTTGCATTTTCTACAGACAGAGTGTTTCAAAACTGCCCAATCAAAAGTATGGTTTAACTCTGTTAGCTGAATGCTCAGATCAGAAAGAAGTTTCACAGAATGCTTCTGTGTAGTTTATATTTGAATATATTCCTTTTTCCACTACTACTCTCTTAGCGCTCCAAATGTCCAGTTGCATTTTCTACAGAAAGAGTGTTCAGATCTGCTCAATCAAAAGTATGGTTTAACTCTGTTAGCTGAATGCACAGATCAGAAAGAAGTTTCACAGAATGATTCTGTGTAGTTTATATTTGCAGACATTCCTTTTTCCACTATTACCCTCTTAGCGCTCCGAATCTCCACTTGAATTTTCTACAGAAAGAGTGTTTCAGAACGGCTCAATCAAAACTAAGGTTCAACTCTTTCAGTTGAACAAACAGAACAGAAAGAAGTTTCACACAATTCTTCTGTGTAGTTTTTATTTGTAGACATTCTTTTTCCCAATATAGGCCTCTTAGCGCTCAGAATGTCCAATTGCAGTTTCTACAGAAAGAGTGTTTCAGAACGGCTCTATCAAAAGTAAGGTTCAACTCTGTTAGTTGAATGCACAGAACAGAAAGAAGTTTCATACAATGCTTCTGTGTAGTTTATATTTCAACATATTCTTTTTTCCACTATTACCCACATAGCGCTACGAATGTCAAGTTGCATTTTCTACAGACAGAGTGTTTCAAAACTGCTCAATCAAAAGTATGGTTTAACTCTGTTAGCTGAATGCTCAGATCAGAAAGAAGTTTCACAGAATGCTTCTGTGTAGTTTATATTTGAATATATTCCTTTTTCCACTACTACGCTCTTAGCGCTCCAAATGTCCAGTTGCATTTTCTACAGAAAGAGTGTTCAGATCTGCTCAATCAAAAGTATGGTTTAACTCTGTTAGCTGAATGCACAGATCAGAAAGAAGTTTCACTGAATGATTCTGTGTAGTTTATATTTGAAGACATTCCTTTTTCCACTATTACCCTCTTAGCGCTCCGAATCTCCACTTGCATTTTCTACAAAAAGAGTGTTTCATAACTGCTCAATCAAAAATATGTTTTATCTTTGTTAACTGAATTTACAGATCAGAAATAAGTTTCACAGAATGCATCTGTGTAGTTTTTATTTGAAGATATTCTTTTACCCAATGTAGGCCTCTTAGCGCTTAGCATGTCCAATTGCAGTTTCTACAGAAAGAGTGTTTCAGAACGGCTCAATCAAAAGTAAGGTTCAACTCTGTTAGTTGAATGCACAGAACAGAAAGAATTTTCACAGAATGCTACTGTGTAGTTTATATTTGAATATATTCCTTTTTCCACTATTACCCTCTTAGCGCTCCGAATGTCCACTTGCATTTTCTACAGAAAGAGTGTTCAGAACTGTGCAATCAAAAGTATGGTTTAACTCTGTTAGCTTAATGAACATATCAGAAATAAGTTTCGCACAATGCTTCTGTGTAGTTTTTATTTGAAGATATTATTTTTCCCAATAGAGGCCTCTTAGCGCTCAGAATGTCCAATTGCAGTTTCTACAGAAAGAGTGTTTCAGAAAGGCTCAATCAAAAGTAAGGTTCAACTCTGTTAGTTGAATGCACGGAACAGAAAGAAGTTTCATACAATGCTTCTGTGTAGTTTATATTTGAACATATTCTTTTTTCCACTATTACCCACTTAGCGCTACGAATGTCCAGTTGCATTTTCTACAGACAGAGTGTTTCAAAACTGCTCAATCAAAAGTATGGTTTAACTCTGTTAGCTGAATGCTCAGATCAGAAAGAAGTTTCACAGAATGCTTCTGTGTAGTTTATATTTGAATATATTCCTTTTTCCACTACTACTCTCTTAGCGCTCCAAATGTCCAGTTGCATTTTCTACAGAAAGAGTGTTCCGATCTGCTCAATCAAAAGTATGGTTTAACTCTGTTAGCTGAATGCTCAGATCGGAAAGAAGTTTCACAGAATGCTTCTGTGTAGTTTATATTTGAATATATTCCTTTTTCCACTACTACGCTCTTAGCGCTCCAAATGTCCAGTTGCATTTTCTACAGAAAGAGTGTTCAGATCTGCTCAATCAAAAGTATGGTTTAACTCTGTTAGCTGAATGCACAGATCAGAAAGAAGTTTCACTGAATGATTCTGTGTAGTTTATATTTGAAGACATTCCTTTTTCCACTATTACCCTCTTAGCGCTCCGAATCTCCACTTGCATTTTCTACAGAAAGAGTGTTTCAGAACGGCTCAATCAAAACTAAGGTTCAACTCTTTTAGTTGAACAAACAGAACAGAAAGTAGTTTCACACAATTCTTCTGTGTAGTTTTTATTTGTAGACATTCTTTTTCCCAATATAGGCCTCTCAGCGCTCAGAATGTCCAATTGCAGTTTCTACAGAAAGAGTGTTTCAGAACGGCTCAATCAAAAGTAAGGTTCAACTCTGTTAGTTGAATGCCCAGAACAGAAAGAAGTTTCATACAATGCTTCTGTGTAGTTTATGTTTGAACATATTCTTTTTTCCACTATTACCCACTTAGCGCTACGAATGTCCAGTTGCATTTTCTTCAGACAGAGTGTTTCAAAACTGCTCAATCAAAAGTATGGTTTAACTCTGTTAGCTGAATGCTCAGATCAGAAAGATGTTTCACAGAATGCTTCTGTGTAGTTTATATTTGAATATATTCCTTTTACCACTACTACGCTCTTAGCGCTCCAAATGTCCAGTTGCATTTTTTACAGAAAGAGTGTTCAGATCTGCTCAATCAAAAGTATGGTTTAACTCTGTTAGCTGAATGCACAGATCAGAAAGAAGTTTCACCGAATGATTCTGTGTAGTTTATATTTGAAGACATTCCTTTTTCCACTATTACCCTCTTAGCGCTCCTAATCTCCACTTGCATTTCCTACAAAAAGAGTGTTTCATAACTGCTCAATCAAAAATATGTTTTATCTCTGTTAAGTGAATTTACAGATCAGAAATAAGTTTCACAGAATGCATCTGTGTAGTTTTTATTTGAAGATATTCTTTTTCCCAATGTAGGCCTCTTAGCGCTTAGCATGTCCAATTGCAGTTTCTACAGAAAGAGTGTTTCAGAACGGCTCAATCAAAAGTAAGGTTCAACTCTGTTAGTTGAATGCACAGAACAGAAAGAATTTTCACAGAATGCTACTGTGTAGTTTATATTTGAATATATTCCTTTTTCCACTCTTACCATCTTAGCGCTCCGAATGTCCACTTGCATTTTCTACAGAAAGAGTGTTCAGAACTGCGCAATCAAAAGTCTTTTAACTCTGTTAGCTTAATGAACATATCAGAAATAAGTTTCACACAATGCTTCTGTGTAGTTTTTATTTGAAGATATTATTTTTCCCAATAGAGGCCTCTTAGCGCTCAGAATGTCCAATTGCAGTTTCTACAGAAAGAGTGTTTCAGAAAGGCTCAATCAAAAGTAAGGTTCAACTCTGTTAGTTGAATGCACAGAACAGAAAGTAGTTTCATACAATGCTTCTGTGTAGTTTATATTTGAACATATTCTTTTTTCCACTATTACCCACTTAGCGCTACGAATGTCCAGTTGCATTTTCTACAGACAGAGAGTTTCAAAACTGCTCAATCAAAAGGATGGTTTAACTCTGTTAGCTGAATGCTCAGATCAGAAAGAAGTTTCACAGAATGCTTCTGTGTAGTTTATATTTGAATATATTCCTTTTTCCACTACTACTCTCTTAGCGCTCCAAATGTCCAGTTGCATTTTCTACAGAAAGAGTGTTCAGATCTGCTCAATCAAAAGTATGGTTTAACTCTGTTAGCTGAATGCACAGATCAGAAAGAAGTTTCACAGAATGATTCTGTGTAGTTTATATTTGGAGACATTCCTTTTTCCACTATTACCCTCTTAGCGCTCCGAGTCTCCACTTGCATTTTCTACAGAAAGACTGTTTCATAACTGCTCAATCAAAAATATGTTTTATCTCTGTTAACTGAATTTACAGATCACAAATAAGTTTCACAGAATGCATCTGTGTAGTTTTTATTTGAAGATATTTTTTTTCCCAATGTAGGCCTCTTAGCGCTTAGCATGTCCAATTGCAGTTTCTACAGAAAGAGTGTTTCAGAACGGCTCAATCAAAAGTAAGGTTCAACTCTGTTAGTTGAATGCACAGAACAGAAAGGATTTTCACAGAATGCTACTGTGTAGTTTATATTTGAATATATTCCTTTTTCCACTATTACCCTCTTAGCGCGCCGAATGTCCACTTGCATTTTCTACAGAAAGAGTGTTCAGAACTGCGCAATCAAAAGTATGGTTTAACTCTGTTAGCTTAATGAACATATCAGAAATAAGTTTCACACAATGCTTCTGTGTAGTTTTTATTTGAAGATATTATTTTTCCCAATAGAGGCCTCTTAGCGCTCAGAATGTCCAATTGCAGTTTCTACAGAAAGAGTGTTTCAGAAAGGCTCAATCAAAAGTAAGGTTCAACTCTGTTAGTTGAATGCACAGAACAGAAAGAAGTTTCATACAATGCTTCTGTGTAGTTTCTATTTGAACATATTCTTTTTTCCACTATTACCCACTTAGCGCTACGAATGTCCAGTTGCATTTTCTACAGACAGAGTGTTTCAAAACTGCTCAATCAAAAGTATGGTTTAACTCTGTTAGCTGAATGCTCAGATCAGAAAGAAGTTTCACAGAATGCTTCTGTGTAGTTTATATTTGAATATATTCCTTTTTCCACTACTACTCTCTTAGCGCTCCAAATGTCCAGTGGCATTTTCTACAGAAAGAGTGTTCAGATCTGCTCAATCAAAAGTATGGTTTAACTCTGTTAGCTGAATGCACAGATCAGAAAGAAGTTTCACAGAATGATTCTGTGTAGTTTATATTTGGAGACATTCCTTTTTCCACTATTACCCTCTTAGCGCTCCGAATCTCCACTTGCATTTTCTACAGAAAGAGTGTTTCAGAACGGCTCAATCAAAACTAAGGTTCAACTCTTTTAGTTGAACAAACAGAACAGAAAGAAGTTTCACACAATTCTTCTGTGTAGTTTTTATTTGTAGACATTCTTTTTCCCAATATAGGCCTCTTAGCGCTCAGAATGACCAATTGCAGTTTCTACAGAAAGAGTGTTTCAGAACGGCTCAATCAAAAGTAACGTTCAACTCTGTTAGTTGAATGCCCAGAACAGAAAGAAGTTTCATACAATGCTTCTGTGTAGTTTATATTTGAACATATTCTTTTTTCTACTATTACCCACTTAGCGCTACGAATGTCCAGTTGCATTTTCTACAGACAGAGTGTTTCAAAACTGCTCAATCAAAAGTATGGTTTAACTCTGTTAGCTGAATGCTCAGATCAGAAAGAAGTTTCACAGAATGCTTCTGTGTAGTTTATATTTGAATATATTACTTTTTCCACTACTACGCTCTTAGCGCTCCAAATGTCCAGTTGCATTTTCTACAGAAAGACTGTTCAGATCTGCTCAATCAAAAGTATGGTTTAACTCTGTTAGCTGAATGCACAGATCAGAAAGAAATTTCACAGAATGATTCTGTGTAGTTTATATTTGAAGACATTCCTTTTTCCACTATTACCCTCTTAGCGCTCCGAATCTCCACTTGCATTTTCTACAGAAAGTGTGTTTCATAACTGCTCTATCAAAAATATATTTTATCTCTGTTAACTGAATTTACAGATCAGAAATAAGTTTCACAGAATGCATCTGTGTAGTTTTTATTTGAAGATATTCTTTTTCCCAATATAGGCCTCTTAGCGCTTAGCATGTCCAATTGCAGTTTCTACAGAAAGAGTGTTTCAGAACGGCTCAATCAAAAGAAAGGTTCAACTCTGTTAGTTGAATGCACAGAACAGAAAGAATTTTCACAGAATGCTACTGTGTAGTTTATATTTGAATATTTTCCTTTTTCCACTATTACCCTCTTAAGGCTCTGAATGTCCACTTGCATTTTCTACAGAAAGAGTGTTCAGAACTGCGCAATCAAAAGTATGGTTTAACTCTGTTAGCTTAATGAACATATCAGAAATAAGTTTCACACAATGCTTCTGTGTAGTTTTTATTCGAAGATATTATTTTTCCCAATATAGGCCTCTTAGCGCTCAGAATGTCCAATTGCAGTTTCTACAGAAAGAGTGTTTCAGAAAGGCTCAATCAAAAGTAAGGTTCAACTCTGTTAGTTGAATGCACAGAACAGAAAGAAGTTTCATACAATGCTTATGTGTAGTTTATATTTGAACATATTCTTTTTTCCACTATTACCCACTTAACGCTACGAATGTCCAGTTGCATTTTCTACAGACAGAGTGTTTCAAAACTGCTCAATCAAAAGTATGGTTTAACTCTGTTAGCTGAATGCTCAGATCAGAAAGAAGTTTCACAGAGTGCTTCTGTGTAGTTTGTATTTGAATATATTCCTTTTTCCACTACTACTCTCTTAGCGCTCCCAATGTCCCGTTGCATTTTCTAAAGAAAGAGTGTTCAGATGTGCTCAATCAAAAGTATGGTTTAACTCTGTTAGCTGAATGCACAGATCAGAAAGAAGTTTCACAGAATGGTTCTGTGTAGTTTATATTTGGAGACATTCCTTTTTCCACTATTACCATCTTAGCGCTCCGAATCTCCACTTGCATTTTCTACAGAAAGAGTGTTTCAGAACGGCTCAATCAAAACTAAGGTTCAACTCTTTTCGTTGAACAAACAGAACAGAAAGAAGTTTCACACAATTCTTCTGTGTAGTTTTTATTTGTAGACATTCTTTTTCCCAATATAGGCCTCTTAGCGCTCAGAATGTACAATTGCAGTTTCTACAGAAAGAGTGTTTCAGAACGGCTCAATCAAAAGTAAGGTTCAACTCTGTTAGTTGAATGCACAGAACAGAAAGAAGTTTCATACAATGCTTCTGTGTAGTTTATATTTGAACATACTCTTTTTTCCACTATTACCCACTTAGCGCTACGAATGTCCAGTTGCATTTTCTACAGACAGAGTGTTTCAAAACTGCTCAATCAAAAGTATGGTTTAACTCTGTTAGCTGAATGCTCAGATCAGAAAGAAGTTTCACAGAATGCTTCTGTGTAGTTTATATTTGAATATATTCCTTTTTCCACTACTACGCACTTAGCGCTCCAAATGTCCAGTTGCATTTTCTACAGAAAGAGTGTTCAGATCTGCTCAATCAAAAGTATGGTTTAATTCTGTTAGCTGAATGCACAGATCAGAAAGAAGTTTCACCGAATGATTCTGTGTAGTTTATATTTGAAGACATTCCTTTTTCCACTATTACCCTCTTAGCACTCCGAATCTCCACTTGCATTTTCTACAAAAAGAGTGTTTCATAACTGCTCAATCAAAAATATGTTGTATCTCTGTTAACTGAATTTACAGATCAGAAATAAGTTTCACAGAATGCATCTGTGTAGTTTTTATTTGAAGATATTCTTTTTCCCAATGTAGGCCTCTTAGCGCTTAGCATGTCCAATTGCAGTTTCTACAGAAAGAGTGTTTCAGAACGGCTCAATCAAAAGTAAGGTTCAACTCTGTTAGTTGAATGCACAGAACAGAAAGTATTTTCACAGAATGCTACTGTGTAGTTTATATTTGAATATATTCCTTTTTCCACTATTACACTCTTAGCGCTCCGAATGTCCACTTGCATTTTCTACAGAAAGAGTGTCCAGAACTGCGCAATCAAAAGTATGGTTTAACACTGTTAGCTTAATGAAAATATCAGTAATAAGTTTCACACAATGCTTCTGTGTAGTTTTTATTTGAAGATATTATTTTTCCCAATAGAGGCCTCTTAGCGCTCAGAATGTCCAATTGCAGTTTCTACAGAAAGAGTGTTTCAGAAAGGCTCAATCAAAAGTAAGGTTCAACTCTGTTAGTTGAATGCACAGAACAGAAAGAAGTTTCATACAATGCTTCTGTGTAGTTTATATTTTAACATATTCTTTTTTCCACTATTACCCACTTAGCGCTACGAATGTCCAGTTGCATTTTCTACAGACAGAGTGTTTCAAAACTGCTCAATCAAAAGTATGGTTTAACTCTGTTAGCTGAATGCTCAGATCAGAAAGAAGTTTCACAGAATGCTTCTGTGTAGTTTATATTTGAATATATTCCTTTTTCCACTACTACTCTCTTAGCGCTCGAAATGTCCAGTTTCATTTTCTACAGAAAGAGTGTTCAGATCTGCTCAATCAAAAGTATGGTTTAACTCTGTTAGCTGAATGCACAGATCAGAAAGAAGTTTCACAGAATGATTCTGTGTATTTTATATTTGGAGACATTCCTTTTTCCACTAGTACCCTCTTAGCGCTCCGAATCTCCACTTGCATTCTCTACAGAAAGAGTGTTTCAGAACGGCTCAATCAAAACTTAGTTTCAAATCTTTTAGTTGAACAAACAGAACAGAAAGAAGTTTCACACAATTCTTCTGTGTAGTTTTTATTTGTAGACATTCTTTTTCCCAATATAGGCCTCCTAGCGCTCAGAATGTCCAATTGCATTTTCTACAGAAAGAGTGTTTCAGAACGGCTCAATCAAAAGTAAGGTTCAACTCTGTTAGTTGAATGCACAGAACAGAAAGAAGTTTCATACAATGCTTCTGTGTAGTTTATATTTGAACATATTCTTTTTTCCACTATTACCCACTTAGCGCTACGAATGTCCAGTTGCATTTTCTACAGACAGAGTGTTTCAAAACTGCTCAATCAAAAGTATGGTTTAACTCTGTTAGCTGAATGCTCAGATCAGAAAGAAGTTTCACAGAATGCTTCTGTGTAGTTTATATATGAATATATTCCTTTTTCCACTACTACGCTCTTAGCGCTCCAAATGTCCAGTTGCATTTTCTACAGAAAGAGTGTTCAGATCTGCTCAATCAAAAGTATGCTTTAACTCTGTTAGCTGAATGCACAGATCAGAAGGAAGTTTCACCGAATGATTCTGTGTAGTTTATATTTGAAGACATTCCTTTTTCCACTATTACCCTCTTAGCGCTCCGAATCTCCACTTGCATTTTCTACAAAAAGAGTGTTTCATAACTGCTCAATCAAAAATATGTTTTATCTCTGTTAACTGAATTTACAGATCAGAAATAAGTTTCACAGAATGCATCTGTGTAGTTTTCATTTGAAGATATTCTTTTTCCCAATGTAGGCCTCTTAGCGATTAGCATGTCCAATTGCAGTTTCTACAGAAAGAGTGTTTCAGAACGGCTCAATCAAAAGTAAGGTTCAACTCTGTTAGTTGAATGCACAGAACAGAAAGAATTTTCACAGAATGCTATTGTGTAGTTTATATTTGAATATACTCCTTTTTCCACTATTACCCTCTTAGCGCTCCGAATGTCCACTTGCATTTTCTACAGAAAGAGTGTTCAGAACTGCGCAATCAAAAGTATGGTTTAACTCTGTTAGCTTAATGAACATATCAGAAATAAGTTTCACACAATGCTTCTGTGTAGTTTTTATTTGAAGATATTATTTTTCCCAATAGAGGCCTCTTAGCGCTCAGAATGTCCAATTGCAGTTTCTACAGAAAGAATGTTTCAGAAAGGCTCAATCAAAAGTAAGGTTCAACTCTGTTAGTTGAATGCACAGAACAGAAAGAAGTTTCATACAATGCTTCTGTGTAGTTTATATTTGAACATATTCTTTTTTCCACTATTACCCACTTAGTGCTACGAATGTCCAGTTGCATTTTCTACAGACAGAGTGTTTCAAAACTGCTCAATCAAAAGTATGGTTTAACTCTGTTAGCTGAATGCACAGATCAGAAAGTAGTTTCACAGAATGCTTCTGTGTAGTTTATATTTGAATATATTCCTTTTTGCACTACTACCCTCTTAGCGCTCCAAATGTCCAGTTGTATTTTCTACAGAAAGAGTGTTCAGAACTGATCAATCAAATGTATGATTTAACTCTGTTAGCTGAATGCACAGATCAGAAAAAGTGTCACAGAATGCTTCTGTGTAGTTTTTATTTGAAGATATTCTTTTTGCCAATATAGGCCTCTTATCGCTCAGATTGTCCAATTGAATTTTCTACAGAAAGAGTGTTTCAGAATGGCTCTATCAAAAGTAAGGTTCAACTCTGTTATTTGAATGCACAGAACAGAAATTAGTTTCACAGAATGCTTGTCTGTAGTTCTTATTTGACGATATTACTTTTTCCACTATTACCCTCTTAGAGCTCCGAATGTCCACTTGCATTTTCTACAGAAAGAGTGTTCAGAACTGCTCAATCAAAAGTATGGTTTAACTCTGTTAGTTGAATGCACAGATCAGAAAGAAGTTTCACAGAATTCTTCTGTGTAGTTTTTATTTGAAGATATTCCTTTTACCAATATAGGACTCTTAGCGTTCAGAGTTTCCAATTGCAGTATCTACGGAAAGAGAGTTTCAGAACTGGTCAATCAAAAGTAAGGTTCAATATTGTTAGTTGAATGCAAGGAACAGAAAGAAGTTCTACAGAATGCTTCTGTGTAGTTTATATTTGAAGATATTCCTTTTTCCTCTATTACCCTCTTAGCGCTCCGAATCACCACTTGCATTTTCTACAGAAAGAGTGTTTCAGAACGGCTCAATCAAAAGTAAGGTTCAACTCTTTTAGTTGAATGCACAGAAAAGAAAGAAGTTTCACAGAATGCTTCTGTTTAGTATTTAGTTGAAGATATTCCTTTTTCGACTATTACCCTCTTAGCGTTCCGAATGTCCACTGGCAGTTTCTACACAAAGAGTGTTTCAGAACAGCTCCTTCAAAAGTAAGGCTCAACTCTTTTAGTTTAATGTAGAGAACAGAAAGCAGTTTCAGAGAATGCTTCTGTGTAGTTTTTATTTGGGGATATTCCTTTTTCCACTATTACAATCTTAGCGCTCCTAATGTCCACTTGCATTTCCTACAGAAACAGTGTTTAATAACTGCTCAATCAAAAGTATGGTTTAACTCTGTTAGCTGAATGCACAGATCAGAAATAAGTTTCACAGAATTCTTCTGAGTAGTTTTTATTTGGAGATATTCTTTTTCCCAATATAGGCCTCTTAGCGCTCAGAATGTCCAATTGCAGTTTCTACAGAATGAGTGTTTCAGGACGGCTCAATCAAAAGTAAGGTTCAACTCTGTTAGTTGAATGCACAGAACAGAAAGAAGTTTCACAGAATTCTTCTGTGTAGTTTATATTTGAATATATTCCTTTTTCCTGTATTACCTTCTTAGTGCTCCGAATGTCCACTTGCATTTTCTTCAGAAAGAGTGTTCATAATGGCTCAATCAAAAGTATGGTTTTACTCTGTTAGTTGAATGCACATATCAGAAATAAGTTTCACAGAATGCTTCTGTGTAGTATTTAGCTGAAGATATTCCTTTTTCGACTTTTATCCTCTTAGCTCTCCGAATGTCCAATTTCAGTTTCTACACAAAGAGTGTTTCGGAACTGCTCCTTCAAAAGTAAGGCTCAACTCTGTTAGTTGAATGCAGAGAACAGAAAGAAGTTGCAGAGAACAGAAAGAAATTTCACAGAATGCTTCTGTTTACTTTATATTTGAATATATTCCTTTTTCCACTACTACCCTCTTAGCGCTGCAAATGTCCAGTTGCATTTTCTACAGAAAGAGTGTTCAGAACTGCTCAATCAAAAGTACGGTTTAACTCTGTTAGCTGAATGCACAGATCAGAAAGATGTTTCACAGAATGATTCTGTGTAGTTTATATTTGAAGATATTCCTTTCTGTTCTCTGCATTAAAATCAATCAAAAAATTATATTGAAATTGAAATACTGAATTTTATACTAAAGACAAGGCATACAACTGAAAATGAAATTTTCCAGGTGAAAATTTCCAAATCATAAATATGTAGGGACAAAAAACTTTATTTATAAAGAAAAAGATAATTCTAATTAATTGATGATTCAAAGGTTTACAACTTTAAAAGTAAATATTATCTTTGAAGTAAAGTCCATTTAAATTATTTATGCCGCCAAAATTTTAGTAATTGTATATGTATATCATGTAAACTTTTTCGAGAAAGATGGAATTGGAAATGTTAGAGTATTATGCGGAAAAAATCACCTAAAGGAAAAAATTATCTCCTCATGAAATATTACTTTAGCCACTTTGACAGGTGTAGGTAAAAGAACACTTAATGCACATCAATATGATTAGGAGATGCGCGCTTAGAAATACGTTATCATTGAAAAGAGAATTGTATTATCAGGTTTGCAGGGGCCCTTCTTATCCTTCATATTTATGTAACTTTGTCATCTATAGAAAGATTATAAGAATTTTAAAAATAGCTGATAGTTAAGAAACATCACCATAACACTGTGCTGAATGCATAATAAAACATTTCCCTTCTCTCTAAAAGCCTTTTAAAATTATGTACCATAATCAGTATGGCCAGCAGAGGGTCATTTCCATGTTCAAGTTCCTCTGTTTCTCGAGGGTGAGAATCCTTCTATAGTCTTCTGAGGGTGACACTGTAGTGTTTTCTTAGCCTGATTATTTTTATCTATTTTTTCCGATCCTTTCCTTTGTATATTTACATTTTACATATTGAAAGTTATTTTTTCAAATATTTTATATGCAAATTTACAAAGTACAACGACTGTACATTAAAATAACTTATTTATGCCATATGGAAGATTAAATATAATTTTACAATATCTAATATTGATTGTTTAGTTTCTAATCATTGATACTTGACATGATTTTTCCCAGCATACCTCAAAATATTCTTCAAAATCCTGCGAATTAATTCCTGTAACACTTCTGAGGTGTATTAATAAGCTAGAGATGTAAAGAAGATTTGCAGAGAAAATTAGGTTCCCAAATTAGAAATTTTGTCCCACTATCGACTAGAAACCTCTTGAAATGATCAAAAACAATAATAATGCATGTCATAGAGGAAAACCAATAAGGCTGCTGCAGCATGACTACCTCTGTGACTTCATACAAGTTACGTGTGGGTCCCTACTTCTGTGACCTCAGACAAGTTACGTGTGGGTCCGCACTTATTTTCTTCATCTCTAATAAATATTTGACAAATCTCATTTTCAAAAGTCTTTTAAGGCCTATCCACCTTTATTTTTCAGATGGAGTTTTGCTCTCATTGCCCAGGCTGCAGTGCAATGTCATGGTCTCGGCTCACACAACCTCCGACTCCCGGGTTCATGTGATTCTCCTGCCTCCACCTCCTGAGTAGCTGGGATTACAGGTGCGCAACACAACGCCCAGCTAATTTTTTGTATTTTTAGTAGAGATGGGGTTTCACCATGTTGGTCAGGCTGGTCTTGAACTCCCGACCTCAGGTGATCTGCACGCCTCGGCCTCTCAAAGTGCTGGGATTACAGTCATGAGCAACCGCGGCCTGTGAGGGCTTTCTACTTTTAAGATGTCAGGACGTATAGCCTGGGAGGTAAATGGTAGTATATATATACATATATATATATATATGTATATATATATACACACACACACACTGTATATATATACATATATACGGTATATTATACTATATATACATATATACTGAATATTATACTCTATATATACATATCTACTGTATATTATATGTATATATATATACACATACACACATACACACATGAGACAGAGAGAAGAGATAGACAATTTCATGTGAAAATATAAACTGTTAACATAATATTTTGCTTCTCTGAGGAATATTTAGCATTGTTCTCAATCTTCTCTGCAGAATTTAAGCATTTTTCTCAGAACTCACCAGATAGAATGAGGGAGGGGCCATATGATACGAGCCAGAGATGAAGGGAGAACAATAGAGAGGGTGCTTTGGGAAAAATAGTACAGTAAGGCTAGGGAATACTTCTCTCCAACAAAAAGACCAAGGTCACAGCTGTATCTCTTCAGAAGCCAAACTTTCTTTTAAAATGTCAATTTCCATCTATTTCTTGCTTCACAGACATTCCATTCATTGCTGGATTTCAAATAAAGCCTTTCCATGTGCAACCTTTCTATAGAAAAAGAGAAATATGGGGGACAGTACAGTCTAAGAAGTGATTAAGAATATCTAGTGGACTTTCCCAGACTGTAAATCTTTACATATATCTGAGCCTAATGAGGTGATTTATTGTGCTATAATGCACAGTGAACTATACAGATGCTTCTTTTTGATCATGCTGCAGAATGGAACTAAACACTAAATACCAAATAGCACTCCCATGATTCTTATACATGTCATTCATATGGCATATTTATGCTTTTTTATATAGCAATTCTTATTCTTAGCTCTTAGGCAATTACGGAATCTTTTTGTCATTTTAATAATCATGCTCCATTTGAGTTATGCAAGGTAGAAATTCTAAGTAGAAAATCTTGTTTTTATTGAAAGTTTTTAGTAAACATTTTGGAAAAAGTCTGTTTTTTGATGCTACTTCTGCACGCTTTCTCAACATGATATTACTTGGTATTGTCCTTATTAACCATAGTACACCATATTCTGCAAATGTTAGAGAGGGTTAAAAATCAGTCATGTATAAGTAAAGCTAATGAAATAGAAAGGAAACCATATTTAGGAAATGGAAGGCAGAAGCAAATGTATTAACCGTGAGTTAGAAACGGTTTAGTCTTTGGAATGAAGCAGCAAGAGTTTAAAAATCTGGTTTGTGATTCACTAGCTTTGTGACCTTGGAGAATTACTTCAGATTTCTGAGTATCAGTTTAGTAGGTGATATCAATTGCAACTTCGCAGAAATATCACAAGTATTAAATAAAGGACTTAGTATCTTGGAGAGCATAGAAAATTACTAATAGTTACATTTTTGTTAATATTACCGTTATTATTATCATACGTATAGTATTTTCTTTCACTGACAATGCATTTAGGACATAAGGAGAACTATAGAACAGTGCTTCTCCAACTTAAATGCAGAGCATGAATCACCTGGAGTTTTGTCAAAATGCGAATTCTGACTCAGTAGCCCTGCAAACTAAGGAAATCTTGATAATGCTGGTGCTGCTAGTTCACCAACAGACCACACGTTTTGCAACAGCTATATAGAATGTCCTGTTTCTTTTTTTAATCACAAAACATGGCAAGCTCTAAAATAAAGCAGAATAACAGATTTAAATGTTAATACTCATGTCCTCAATTTATAATTTCTCCCTCCCTAACAATGGTATAATTCTGATTAAAAATTAGCAAAGAAAAAAATGGAAATTAATCTTCCTATGTTTATTCTTTTAACAAATTCTGTGTGATTACTACTGGGTTACTTGCTGTAGGAAATAGAAAAATTGCTTTGACATAGATCCTCAAGAATCTGTCCCACTACAAGCTTATTTTTGTAGGAAGCTAAAAGATTTATATAAATAACCGTAATTAAAGAGACAAATGAAGAAGTGCAATGAAAGACGTAGGGAAAGTGCTAGAGGAGTTCGGGGTGGAGGAAAATTATCCTCAAATAATATCTATGCGTAACATTATGCTATCTTCCCTAACCAGCGCTTGACCAGATTGTCACAGTGAACTTTGGTCCTTTCTTATATCTTAGTTTTGGTTCCCACATCCTTCTGTTTGGGGAAGTTCTTGTTTTCCTCATGTAATGACAACAACACTTAAACAATGTATACTAGATAAAAGGAACTATATTGCTTTATTTACATAGTTAATTTAATTTGTACAATGAACTATGAAGTAATCAGCATTATTTCCTTCATTTTACATATGAGAAAATGGAGAATCAGCGACATTGAATCATCTCAAGTTTCTAAAATATCCACTCTCACCAGGCTGTTTACCCTGTTTTTGTCTGTATGCTGCTATAACAAAATGCCACAGATTGAGTAATTCATAAAAAACAGAAATGTATTTCTCACAGTTCTGGGGCTGAGAAGTCCGAAATCAAGGCAGTGGAGATTTGGCAGTTGGTCCCGAGGTGGCACCTTCTTGCTTCGTCTTCACGTGACAAAAGTGGGCAAAAACGGACAATGTAACGACATGGCAGAAGAGACTGAGGAGCCCGGCATTCCTCTAAAGCATCTTTTACGAGGACGTTTATCTCATTCATGAGGGTGGATCCTTCTTCATTTAATCACTTAACCAAAAGCCCCATCTCTTGATGTCATTGTCCTGGGATTTTAGTTTCAACATACAAACTTTGGATGGGCACATAGGTTCAAATCATAGCACCCTCCAAATTATAATGCCTCTCTCATGCCTGTTCTCCTTGAAGTACCCTCTGGTTTTGCTCTCTTCATTCTTGCCATCACAGTTAACCCTTCAGTTCCATTTCTTTAAGTAATCTCTAAATTTGTAAGATGGTTCCATCTTTTTTTTTTTGTATATGGCAGTCTCTCAAACATATTTGTCATATGAACTAAGCAGGTAAATATGTAAATGCCAGCTAAATTTTAGTGAATGATATAATGGCCTAAAGTTGTATCTACCCTTCAGCCAAATATATTTACTTTTAGTAGCAATCTCCTGTCATATACAAAGTCACGACTCTAGGGGTAAACATTTTAGCCTGTGGGTAAGAGTAAAGCAGTGGTATGTTATAGTGACAACTCACTGTCATAGCACTGGGACATGCTCCTCTATCTGCTACAAATTGAATCAACAAAATATATATGATTTTGTCAGATTTAAATGTATGCTCCTGTTAGTAAAATAAAAGTATGGGAAAACTTTACGGAGTAGATTTAATAGAAATGTTTTCCTGAGTTATCTGCCTTCTTTATTTTTATGTTATGCTTTAAGTCTATGGTCAATGTATAGAGCTATGATTGATGTGCTTTTCCAATTCTGTTCAGATCAGACAGGTTAATTTTCTTCTTTTAAATCTTCTTGAATTTTGTCTAACACTTTTTGTTCCAATTTCTTACTAGATTATACTCCCTTCCCTAACTGCTTCATGATTACTTATACACAAACAATATTATGATATTGACACATTGAATTCATTTTAGGTGATGATTTTGGTCATAAACATGAGCAGGTTGTGAAGTGTTTCAGCCATCCCAGGGCATGGCTGTGAGTCCCTTGTCTAATGTTTCAAAAAAATCTTGAATTTGTGATGATGCTGTGATGGTCCCTCAGATATTCTTACACACATCTTTGCCCCTTGTTCCCTCTAACTTTCCTCTTCTGATAAAAAAGCAAACACTGCCAAGCTCAAATGGAATTACATTTGGATGCAAGTGTCACTATGCAATGGTTGCCAATAAAAGTACACAAGGAATTTCATTATGGTGAATTAAAGGCAAACAGACTTCAGAGAAATGAGCACGAACATGAAAATGGCGCATGGTACGCGGATCTCACTGGAAAGTCATTCGGTACACAATGTTTTCACTAGAAAAATCCATTAGCTTTAGCTAGAAATTGAAATTACTTTGTAGGAAATCAGAATAAAATATGTGAAAACATTATATTCTGTGCAAGATTAATACCACGCCTGGTGTTGAAAGGTTTGTGGTCTTGCTTCGACGATGCTAAAAGGTCAGAAACCACAAAGATGCATATGTGTTGTCGTTTGCACAGTTACTAATTTTTCTCATTATTTCCATAATGCGATGTGCTGTTTCAACAGAGAAACCCTCTGGAGAGTGGCTTGCACTGTTTTCAGGCAGCTCTTTTGCTTTCATGTTTTGGCCTTGGCCAGGGAATTCAGACAGACTTTTCAGTTATTTTCGACAAGAATGTATTCATTGATTGTTTTAAATAATAATAAATAGATTTTAAAATTACTGTACATTACTGCACTTTAAACGCCATGAGGTCAAGGACTCTAAAGTCTGGACATCATTGTATACCCTACATCTTGCACAAGGTTTAGAAAAAATGGCATGGACACCTATTTTTTGAATCAATAAATGAATACATAAAAGAATTCCAAACTCTAGTCCAAGGTTTTAGATTAATAATGTATTAAAATGCGTAAAATTTATAGACAAAACTCTTCTTATTTAGAAGTTTATTCTTTAGTTGGAGAGATAAAATATATGCACATAAAAGCTTAAGGAAAAATAATAAGGGTTTTGAAGTACTTACTATGTGAAAAATTTAGCATAAATCTTACATCCATTTATTTAACACATTTTATACGTTGCATTATTTATATATAGTGCTGATTGGTAGAATTCATATGTGAACGGAACTATAAAAATTTTGAGGATAAGCACTAGAAACACAGAATAAATAGAGTGTTAACATGCAAAACACAGAAATACTTCAATTGACTAGGTGAAAGAAAAGATTTCTGGTTCCATGTACACTGATTATTGAGGGATGAGTATGACATTATTATGCCAGAATCAATAAATATTTTAAATAGGGAGAAAACTATAATTATATATCTTTGTGTTCAACAGGAGTAGCAGTACTGATAAAGTAGAAGTTTGTTATACCTTTTTTATAGTCTTTTAAAGTTGTTTATAAATAAAATCTACTCTTAGTTAATTAATGGTTGATGTTCATTGAAGTGTTTTCAAATTTTTGACCTCTGAATTGCCTTGTACATATGGAGAAATAAAGCTTGCCTAGCATAATTTCTTGAGTGGAGAATGAATGATCTGGATAGATTTGTTGACAATATGTCTGTACTTATTTTATTAATTCTTTAATCTTCATGAAGAAAAATATAAAAGTCATATTCTAGTATTTTATACCATGGAAAAAATGTCTTATCCTTTTCCTAAGGAAAAATACATCATGACACAAAAGTAAAGTTAATTAAATTACTTACTTTATTAATTAACTGTCTATTATTTCTATGGGTTGAAGTAAATTTGATACTCAATGCTATTTAATCTAATTCTAAAAGCTTGAATGAGTAATGATTTTTTCATGTAAGGTTAGTTGAAATAAATTATCACTGATTTTCAGATTTAATATTAATTAGCTATTGCATATTCTTAATGGGAAATAAGTGTTTAAAAAGCCCTTTTTGGTGGCGAAAAGACCACGCCCATTGTAGACTTCTTAGAATACATCACATCTGGCCTCCTTTTTAGAGTGGGGAATTCAACTCATAAGTGGCTGGACATTGATTCTGAACATTTTGAACATTATTTGCCTGTCTTCACTCATACTGGTTGCTGTTCTTTTATAAGTAATCACCATGTTTAGCATGCACTTGAACTATTGTTACTTAGGGTGCTTGACTATTTACAAGTCTCACTAGGATTCTAGGTATTCATTAGTCTCGTGGTGTGTATTTGCTGATGGTCCTATTATCTTTGTTGGTTCAGTTACACAGTACCATCCAAGATGCTGCAACACATTATACACAGGCTATGGGTTGTGGGAGCTACAGATTTCAGTTATTATTTAGGCTCAGAAACTTAGAATCTCTGCAAGGTTGGACATGATCCTTAGTCTTGTTTTAAGACCGTCTTGTTTTAAAAGTTAAACCCAAATTCTTAAAATATAGAATAGGGGTGCTAGTAGTGCTCACAGAATTGTAGTAAAGATCAGCTGGGAAAGAAGAGCCTATTAAACAGAGCCTGGTATTTAATAAGTATCAGCTGCCTTCAATTAGGAATCTGTGTTGTCATGATTAGAAGATTGCTGGTTTATTTTACAGATCTGTAAGTATAGCCAAAATATGTCAAAATAACCACCAGAAAGAATCATATACCGTCCCTTGAACATTTCATCCCTAGAATCTAGCCAGATTAGCATCTCTATACTGGCAATACTGTTAACACAGATTGTGCTCAAACCCCTCATTGACTTTTCAGCACCTGTAAATTACTGGAGATTTAGGAAGAAGTCTGGGGTTATGGCTTAGTTAAGCTGAGTGGCCAGAAAGTGTGAGATGCTGGATGCCTCCTCCAGTTCATTTCTCCAGCGGCCGCACCAGGCGTATCCATAGCTCCGCTCCCGGGAGCTCGTCTCCGGCGTGGGGTGTGTGCGCACCCCTGGCCGGGCGGAGCCTGGAGCCTGCTCATTAGCAGCGCGGGCAGCTCGTGCGCCCGCAGGAGGGAGGCGGAAGCACAGCCCTGAGCCGCCAGCAGGAGGAGGGAGCGCGGCGGCTGCAGGCAGGGGAGGGAGAGGAAAGAACGGAGGGACGGTTCCCGGACAGAGCGGGAGGAATCGGGGAGCGGCCAGTCCAGGGGGAGCTGCTCCGCTGCGCTGCGCTCGTTATTCACAGGACGCGGCGGCGCTTCCCGGGGCCGCTTCCCGGTCCCCTGGGTGGAGGCTGCCATCTAAACCTGACTCCAGGTGAGTTCCCCAAAGAGGCGAA
The DNA here is from genome assembly GCF_028878055.3 of Symphalangus syndactylus. NCBI lineage: Eukaryota > Metazoa > Chordata > Mammalia > Primates > Hylobatidae > Symphalangus > Symphalangus syndactylus. The sequence goes on along the minus strand of NC_072425.2, from coordinate 158,330,500 downwards.
GCGAGGGGTCTCGAACCAGAGACTTGGAACTGGCGAGGCTGCTCGGCTCCCCAAGCGCTGCTGCCTTGACATTTCCCGATTCACGGGAGGTTTTGGGGGCGGCTGCACAGGCTGGAGGGGCGGATGGGCGGTTGCGATCCTCAGCCGGAGTGGGGGCGTTCGGGAGGAATTAGCTTCAGTGAACGGGGTTTTAGGAGATGTCCGCAAGGCACGCGCTATGTACGCGTTTCTAGACGAGCTTTTGAGACAGAAATTTGGCTTCCCGGATGCCCGTTTTGGCCTTCTGTCCTTCCTTTTGCTTGCCTCATGCCCAATTTTCCAAGCCGAGGAAAGGACTGGAAGGGCGTGGAAGTAGGAGGTCTGGGCACAGCATTCGGCAGGGCAGCCCTGGTCTCCAAGTTTGGGGGTGGGGGGTGGGACTCTTTTCCTTTCAGCCTAATTTACCAGGGGAAAACCCGCAGAGCACCTTGAGGTGCCTTTGCTCCGCACCCTCCATAAGCTTATTAGAGGGAACTTGAGGCTCGCTAGACAACCTGTGACAGGTGACGGCAATTTAGCTTAAAAGCCATGTTGGTTCACTTCGTCTCCTCTTTATCCTTTGTTGCAAAATTGATACCTTTTTGGATTTCTTTAACAGCACAAAGTTTAAGTGGCCGGCTGACAGGAAATATTTCTTTTGAAAATGCTATGAGAAAAGTGATGAGTTAACGTTGAGAGAAAGGCAACTTTATTTTCTCGGAAGAACTTTGGGGAAAGAGATTGATAGGGAAATTCTGGGCATGAAATTATGGACATTTCCCACAGAACTTCCTTCATTTATTTATTTTTTTACATTTCCTTCATTTTTTTTTTTAATCGTGTGTGTGTGTATCAGAGAGACAAAATTCGTTGGAGGTATTAGGACTTTATTTGGTTTAGAAGTTTCTTTCTTACTAATAGCACTAATTTGTGATCTTCATGATTATAAGAATTTACTAAGTGTTTTGCTTTTAGGTGTTTTGGGTCTGTTTTTTAAAAAAATTCAATACTTACTTTGTGGGCCTTGCTGAATACCTCTCAATAAAATCGGTGGGCATACAGTTAGAGACATGACCCACTTTTCTACAGACAGAGTGTTTCAAAACTGCTCAATCAAAAGTATGGTTTAACTCTGTTAGCTGAATGCTCAGATCAGAAAGAAGTTTCACAGAATGCTTCTGTGTAGTTTATATTTGAATATATTCCTTTTTCCACTACTACGATCTTAGCGCTCCAAATGTCCAGTTGCATTTTCTACAGAAAGAGTGTTCAGATCTGCTCAATCAAAAGTATGGTTTAACTCTGTTAGCTGAATGCACAGATCAGAAAGAAGTTTCACCGAATGATTCTGTGTAGTTTATATTTGAAGACATTCCTTTTTCCACTATTACCCTCTTAGCGCTCCGAATCTCCACTTGCATTTTCTACAAAAAGAGTGTTTCATAACTGCTCAATCAAAAATATGTTTTATCTCTGTTAACTGAATTTACAGATCAGAAATAAGTTTCACAGAATGCATCTGTGTAGTTTTTATTTGAAGATATTCTTTTTCCCAATGTAGGCCTCTTAGCGCTTAGCATGTCCAATTGCAGTTTCTACAGAAAGAGTGTTTCAGAACGGCTCAATCAAAAGTAAGGTTCAACTCTGTTAGTTGAATGCACAGAACAGAAAGAATTTTCACAGAATGCTACTGTGTAGTTTCTATTTGAATATATTCCTTTTTCCACTATTACCCTCTTAGCGCTCCGAATGTCCACTTGCATTTTCTACAGAAAGAGTGTTCAGAACTGCGCAATCAAAAGTATGGTTTAACTCTGTTAGCTTAATGAACATATTAGAAATAAGTTTCACACAATGCTTCTGTGTAGTTTTTATTTGAAGATATTATTTTTCCCAATATAGGCCTCTTAGCGTTCAGAATGTCCAATTGCAGTTTCTACAGAAAGAGTGTTTCAGAAAGGCTCAATCAAAAGTAAGGTTCAACTCTGTTAGTTGAATGCACAGAACAGAAAGAAGTTTCATACAATGCTTCTGTGTAGTTTATATTTGAACATATTCTTTTTTCCACTATTACCCACTTAGCGCTACGAATGTCCAGTTGCATTTTCTACAGACAGAGTGTTTCAAAACTGCTCAATCAAAAGTATGGTTTAACTCTGTTAGCTGAATGCTCAGATCAGAAAGAAGTTTCACAGAATGCTTCTGTGTAGTTTATATTTGAATATATTCCTTTTTCCACTACTACTCTCTTAGCGCTCCAAATGTCCAGTTGCATTTTCTACAGAAAGAGTGTTCAGATCTGCTCAATCAAAAGTATGGTTTAACTCTGTTAGCTGAATGCACAGATCAGAAAGAAGTTTCACAGAATGATTCTGTGTAGTTTATATTTGGAGACATTCCTTTTTCCACTATTACCCTCTTAGCGCTCCGAATCTCCACTTGCATTTTCTGCATAAAGAGTGTTTCAGAACGGCTCAATCAAAACTAAGGTCCAACTCTTTTAGTTGAACAAACAGAACAGAAAGAAGTTTCACACAATTCTTCTGTGTAGTTTTTATTTGTAGACATTCTTTTTCCCAATATAGGCCTCTTAGCGCTCAGAATGTCCAATTGCAGTTTCTACAGAAAGAGTGTTTCAGAACGGCTCAATCAAAAGTAAGGTTCAACTCTGTTAGTTGAATGCACAGAACAGAAAGAAGTTTCATACAATGCTTCTGTGTAGTTTATATTTGAACATATTCTTTTTTCCACTATTACCCACTTAGCGCTACGAATGTCCAGTTGCATTTTCTACAGACAGAGTGTTTCAAAACTGCTCAATCAAAAGTATGGTTTAACTCTGTTAGCTGAATGCTCAGATCAGAAAGAAGTTCCACAGAATGCTTCTGTGTAGTTTATATCTGAATATATTCCTTTTTCCACTACTACGCTCTGAGCGCTCCAAATGTCCAGTTGCATTTTCTACAGAAAGAGTGTTCAGATCTGCTCAATCAAAAGTATGGTTTAACTCTGTTAGCTGAATGCACAGATCAGAAAGAAGTTTCACCGAATGATTCTGTGTAGTTTATATTTGAAGACATTCCTTTTTCCACTATTACCCTCTTAGCGCTCCGAATCTCCACTTGCATTTTCTACAAAAAGAGTGTTTCATAACTGCTCAATCAAAAATATGTTTTATCTCTGTTAACTGAATTTACAGATCAGAAATAAGTTTCACAGAATGCATCTGTGTAGTTTTTATTTGAAGATATTCTTTTTCCCAATGTAGGCCTCTTAGCGCTTAGCATGTCCAATTGCAGTTTCTACAGAAAGAGTGTTTCAGAACGGCTCAATCAAAAGTAAGGTTCAACTCTGTTAGTTGAATGCACAGAACAGAAAGAATTTTCACAGAGTGCTACTGTGTAGTTTCTATTTGAATATATTCCTTTTTCCACTATTACCCTCTTAGCGCTCCGAATGTCCACTTGCATTTTATACAGAAAGAGTGTTCAGAACTGCGCAATCAAAAGTATGGTTTAACTCTGTTAGCTTAATGAACATATCAGAAATAAGTTTCACACAATGCTTCTGTGTAGTTTTTATTTGAAGATATTATTTTTCCCAATATAGGCCTCTTAGCGCTCAGAATGTCCAATTGCAGTTTCTACAGAAAGAGTGTTTCAGAAAGGCTCAATCAAAAGTAAGGTTCAATTCTGTTAGTTGAATGCACAGAACAGAAATAAGTTTCATACAATGCTTCTGTGTAGTTTATATTTGAACATATTCTTTTTCCACTATTACCCACTTAGCGCTACGAATGTCCAGATGCATTTTCTACAGACAGAGTGTTTCAAAACTGCTCAATCAAAAGTATGGTTTAACTCTGTTAGCTGAATGCTCAGATCAGAAAGAAGTTTCACACAATGCTTCTGTGTAGTTTATATTTGAATATATTCCTTATTCCACTACTACTCTCTTAGCGCTCCAAATGTCCAGTTGCATTTTCTACAGAAAGAGTGTTCAGATCTGCTCAATCAAAAGTATGGTTTAAGTCAGTTAGCTGAATGCACAGATCAGAAAGAAGTTTCACAGAATGATTCTGTGTAGTTTATATTTGGAGACATTCCTTTTTCCACTATTACCCTCTTAGCGCTCCGAATCTCCACTTGCATTTTCTACAGAAAGAGTGTTTCAGAACGGCTCAATCAAAACTAAGGTTCACCTCTTTTAGTTGAACAAACAGAACAGAAAGAAGTTTCACAGAGTTCTTCTGTGTAGTTTTTATTTGTAGACATTCTTTTTCCCAATATAGGCCTCCTAGCGCTCAGAATGTCCAATTGCAGTTTCTACAGAAAGAGTGTTTCAGAACGGCTCAATCTAAAGTAAGGTTCAACTCTGTTAGTTGAATGCACAGAACAGAAAGAAGTTTCATACAATGCTTCTGTGTAGTTTATATTTGAACATATTCTTTTTTCCACTATTACCCACTTAGCGCTACGAATGTCCAGTTGCATTTTCTACAGACAGAGTGTTTCAAAACTGCTCAATCAAAAGTATGGTTTAACTCTGTTAGCTGAATGCTCAGATCAGAAAGAAGTTTCACAGAATGCTTCTGTGTAGTTTATATTTGAATATATTCCTTTTTCCACTACTACTCTCTTAGCGCTCCAAATGTCCAGTTGCATTTTCTACAGAAAGAGTGTTCAGATCTGCTCAATCAAAAGTATGGTTTAACTCTGTTAGCTGAATGCACAGATCAGAAAGAAGTTTCACAGAATGATTCTGTGTAGTTTATATTTGGAGACATTCCTTTTTCCACTATTACCCTCTTAGCGCTCCGAATCTCCACTTGCATTTTCTGCATAAAGAGTGTTTCAGAACGGCTCAATCAAAACTAAGGTCCAACTCTTTTAGTTGAACAAACAGAACAGAAAGAAGTTTCACACAATTCTTCTGTGTAGTTTTTATTTGTAGACATTCTTTTTCCCAATATAGGCCTCTTAGCGCTCAGAATGTCCAATTGCAGTTTCTACAGAAAGAGTGTTTCAGAACGGCTCAATCAAAAGTAAGGTTCAACTCTGTTAGTTGAATGCACAGAACAGAAAGAAGTTTCATACAATGCTTCTGTGTAGTTTATATTTGAACATATTCTTTTTTCCACTATTACCCACTTAGCGCTACGAATGTCCAGTTGAATTTTCTACAGACAGAGTGTTTCAAAACTGCTCAATCAAAAGTATGGTTTAACTCTGTTAGCTGAATGCTCAGATCAGAAAGAAGTTCCACAGAATGCTTCTGTGTAGTTTATATCTGAATATATTCCTTTTTCCACTACTACGCTCTGAGCGCTCCAAATGTCCAGTTGCATTTTCTACAGAAAGAGTGTTCAGATCTGCTCAATCAAAAGTATGGTTTAACTCTGTTAGCTGAATGCACAGATCAGAAAGAAGTTTCACCGAATGATTCTGTGTAGTTTATATTTGAAGACATTCCTTTTTCCACTATTACCCTCTTAGCGCTCCGAATCTCCACTTGCATTTTCTACAAAAAGAGTGTTTCATAACTGCTCAATCAAAAATATGTTTTATCTCTGTTAACTGAATTTACAGATCAGAAATAAGTTTCACAGAATGCATCTGTGTAGTTTTTATTTGAAGATATTCTTTTTCCCAATGTAGGCCTCTTAGCGCTTAGCATGTCCAATTGCAGTTTCTACAGAAAGAGTGTTTCAGAACGGCTCAATCAAAAGTAAGGTTCAACTCTGTTAGTTGAATGCACAGAACAGAAAGAATTTTCACAGAATGCTACTGTGTAGTTTCTATTTGAATATATTCCTTTTTCCACTATTACCCTCTTAGCGCTCCGAATGTCCACTTGCATTTTCTACAGAAAGAGTGTTCAGAACTGCGCAATCAAAAGTATGGTTTAACTCTGTTAGCTTAATGAACATATTAGAAATAAGTTTCACACAATGCTTCTGTGTAGTTTTTATTTGAAGATATTATTTTTCCCAATATAGGCCTCTTAGCGCTCAGAATGTCCAATTGCAGTTTCTACAGAAAGAGTGTTTCAGAAAGGCTCAATCAAAAGTAAGGTTCAACTCTGTTAGTTGAATGCACAGAACAGAAAGAAGTTTCATACAATGCTTCTGTGTAGTTTATATTTGAACATATTCTTTTTTCCACTATTACCCACTTAGCGCTACGAATGTCCAGTTGCATTTTATACAGACAGAGTGTTTCAAAACTGCTCAATCAAAAGTATGGTTTAACTCTGTTAGCTGAATGCTCAGATCAGAAAGAAGTTTCACAGAATGCTTCTGTGTAGTTTATATTTGAATATATTCCTTTTTCCACTACTACTCTCTTAGCGCTCCAAATGTCCAGTTGCATTTTCTACAGAAAGAGTGTTCAGATCTGCTCAATCAAAAGTATGGTTTAACTCTGTTAGCTGAATGCACAGATCAGAAAGAAGTTTCACAGAATGATTCTGTGTAGTTTATATTTGGAGACATTCCTTTTTCCACTATTACCCTCTTAGCGCTCCGAATCTCCACTTGCATTTTCTGCATAAAGAGTGTTTCAGAACGGCTCAATCAAAACTAAGGTCCAACTCTTTTAGTTGAACAAACAGAACAGAAAGAAGTTTCACACAATTCTTCTGTGTAGTTTTTATTTGTAGACATTCTTTTTCCCAATATAGGCCTCTTAGCGCTCAGAATGTCCAATTGCAGTTTCTACAGAAAGAGTGTTTCAGAACGGCTCAATCAAAAGTAAGGTTCAACTCTGTTAGTTGAATGCACAGAACAGAAAGAAGTTTCATACAATGCTTCTGTGTAGTTTATATTTGAACATATTCTTTTTTCCACTATTACCCACTTAGCGCTACGAATGTCCAGTTGCATTTTCTACAGACAGAGTGTTTCAAAACTGCTCAATCAAAAGTATGGTTTAACTCTGTTAGCTGAATGCTCAGATCAGAAAGAAGTTCCACAGAATGCTTCTGTGTAGTTTATATCTGAATATATTCCTTTTTCCACTACTACGCTCTGAGCGCTCCAAATGTCCAGTTGCATTTTCTACAGAAAGAGTGTTCAGATCTGCTCAATCAAAAGTATGGTTTAACTCTGTTAGCTGAATGCACAGATCAGAAAGAAGTTTCACCGAATGATTCTGTGTAGTTTATATTTGAAGACATTCCTTTTTCCACTATTACCCTCTTAGCGCTCCGAATCTCCACTTGCATTTTCTACAAAAAGAGTGTTTCATAACTGCTCAATCAAAAATATGTTTTATCTCTGTTAACTGAATTTACAGATCAGAAATAAGTTTCACAGAATGCATCTGTGTAGTTTTTATTTGAAGATATTCTTTTTCCCAATGTAGGCCTCTTAGCGCTTAGCATGTCCAATTGCAGTTTCTACAGAAAGAGTGTTTCAGAACGGCTCAATCAAAAGTAAGGTTCAACTCTGATAGTTGAATGCACAGAACAGAAAGAATTTTCACAGAGTGCTACTGTGTAGTTTCTATTTGAATATATTCCTTTTTCCACTATTACCCTCTTAGCGCTCCGAATGTCCACTTGCATTTTCTACAGAAAGAGTGTTCAGAACTGCGCAATCAAAAGTATGGTTTAACTCTGTTAGCTTAATGAACATATCAGAAATAAGTTTCACACAATGCTTCTGTGTAGTTTTTATTTGAAGATATTATTTTTCCCAATATAGGCCTCTTAGCGCTCAGAATGTCCAATTGCAGTTTCTACAGAAAGAGTGTTTCAGAAAGGCTCAATCAAAAGTAAGGTTCAACTCTGTTAGTTGAATGCACAGAACAGAAATAAGTTTCATACAATGCTTCTGTGTAGTTTATATTTGAACATATTCTTTTTCCACTATTACCCACTTAGCGCTACGAATGTCCAGATGCATTTTCTACAGACAGAGTGTTTCAAAACTGCTCAATCAAAAGTATGGTTTAACTCTGTTAGCTGAATGCTCAGATCAGAAAGAAGTTTCACAGAATGCTTCTGTGTAGTTTATATTTGAATATATTCCTTATTCCACTACTACTCTCTTAGCGCTCCAAATGTCCAGTTGCATTTTCTACAGAAAGAGTGTTCAGATCTGCTCAATCAAAAGTATGGTTTAAGTCAGTTAGCTGAATGCACAGATCAGAAAGATGTTTCACAGAATGATTCTGTGTAGTTTATATTTGGAGACATTCCTTTTTCCACTATTACCCTCTTAGCGCTCCGAATCTCCACTTGCATTTTCTACAGAAAGAGTGTTTCAGAACGGCTCAATCAAAACTAAGGTTCACCTCTTTTGGTTGAACAAACAGAACAGAAAGAAGTTTCACAGAGTTCTTCTGTGTAGTTTTTATTTGTAGACATTCTTTTTCCCAATATAGGCCTCCTAGCGCTCAGAATGTCCAATTGCAGTTTCTACAGAAAGAGTGTTTCAGAACGGCTCAATCAAAAGTAAGGTTCAACTCTGTTAGTTGAATGCACAGAACAGAAAGAAGTTTCATACAATGCTTCTGTGTAGTTTATATTTGAACATATTCTTTTTTCCACTATTACCCACTTAGCGCTACGAATGTCCAGTTGCATTTTCTACAGACAGAGTGTTTCAAAACTGCTCAATCAAAAGTATGGTTTAACTCTGTTAGCTGAATGCTCAGATCAGAAAGAAGTTTCACAGAATGCTTCTGTGTAGTTTATATTTGAATATATTCCTTTTTCCATTACTACGCTCTTAGCGCTCAAAATGTCCAGTTGCATTTTCTACAGAAAGAGTGTTCAGATCTGCTCAATCAAAAGTATGGTTTAACTCTGTTAGCTGAATGCACAGATCAGAAAGAAGTTTCACCGAATGATTCTGTGTAGTTTATATTTGAAGACATTCCTTTTTCCACTATTACCCTTAGCGCTCCGAATCTCCACTTGCATTTTCTACAAAAAGAGTGTTTCATAACTGCTCAATCAAAAATATGTTTTATTTCTGTTAACTGAATTTACAGATCAGAAATATGTTTCACAGAATGCATCTGTGTAGTTTTTATTTGAAGATATTCTTTTTCCCAATGTAGGCCTCTTAGCGCTTAGCATGTCCAATTGCAGTTTCTACAGAAAGAGTGTTTCAGAACGGCTCAATCAAAAGTAAGGTTCAACGCTGTTAGTTGAATGCACAGAACAGAAAGAATTTTCACAGAATGCTACTGTGTAGTTTATATTTGAATATATTCCTTTTTCCACTATTACCCTCTTAGCGCTCCGAATGTCCACTTGCATTTTCTACAGAAAGAGTGTTCAGAACTGCGCAATCAAAAGTATGGTTTAACTCTGTTAGCTTAATGAACATATTAGAAATAAGTTTCACACAATTCTTCTGTGTAGTTTTTATTTGAAGATATTATTTTTCCCAATATAGGCCTCTTAGCGCTCAGAATGTCCAATTGCAGTTTCTACAGAAAGAGTGTTTCAGAAAGGCTCAATCAAAAGTAAGGTTCAACTCTGTTAGTTGAATGCACAGAACAGAAAGAAGTTTCATACAATGCTTCTGTGTAGTTTATATTTGAACATATTCTTTTTTCCACTATTACCCACTTAGCGCTACGAATGTCCAGTTGCATTTTCTACAGACAGAGTGTTTCAAAACTGCTCAATCAAAAGTATGTTTTAACTCTGTTAGCTGAATGCTCAGATCAGAAAGAAGTTTCACAGAATGCTTCTGTGTAGTTTATATTTGAATATATTCCTTTTTCCACTACTACTCTCTTAGCGCTCCAAATGTCCAGTTGCATTTTCTACAGAAAGAGTGTTCAGATCTGCTCAATCAAAAGTATGGTTTAACTCTGTTAGCTGAATGCACAGATCAGAAAGAAGTTTCACAGAATGATTCTGTGTAGTTTATATTTGGAGACATTCCTTTTTCCACTAATACCCTCTTAGCGCTCCGAATCTCCACTTGCATTTTCTGCATAAAGAGTGTTTCAGAACGGCTCAATCAAAACTAAGGTTCAACTCTTTTAGTTGAACAAACAGAACAGAAAGAAGTTTCACACAATTCTTCTGTGTGGTTTTTATTTGTAGACATTCTTTTTCCCAATATAGGCCTCTTAGCGCTCAGAATGTCCAATTGCAGTTTCTACAGAAAGAGTGTTTCAGAACGGCTCAATCAAAAGTAAGGTTCAACTCTGTTAGTTGAATGCACAGAACAGAAAGAATTTTCACAGAGTGCTACTGTGTAGTTTCTATTTGAATATATTCCTTTTTCCACTATTACCCTCTTAGCGCTCCGAATGTCCACTTGCATTTTCTACAGAAAGAGTGTTCAGAACTGCGCAATCAAAAGTATGGTTTAACTCTGTTAGCTTAATGAACATATCAGAAATAAGTTTCACACAATGCTTCTGTGTAGTTTTTATTTGAAGATATTATTTTTCCCAATAGAGGCCTCTTAGCGCTCAGAATGTCCAATTGCAGTTTCTACAGAAAGAGTGTTTCAGAAAGGCTCAATCAAAAGTAAGGTTCACCTCTGTTAGTTGAATGCACAGAACAGAAATAAGTTTCATACAATGCTTCTGTGTAGTTTATATTTGAACATATTCTTTTTTCCACTATTACCCACTTAGCGCTACGAATGTCCAGTTGCATTTTCTACAGACAGAGTGTTTCAAAACTGCTCAATCAAAAGTATGGTTTAACTCAGTTAGCTGAATGCTCAGATCAGAAAGAAGTTTCACAGAATGCTTCTGTGTAGTTTATATCTGAATATATTCCTTTTTCCACTACTACGCTCTGAGCGCTCCAAATGTCCAGTTGCATTTTCTACAGAAAGAGTGTTCAGATCTGCTCAATCAAAAGTATGGTTTAACTCTGTTAGCTGAATGCACAGATCAGAAAGAAGTTTCACCGAATGATTCTGTGTAGTTTATATTTGAAGACATTCCTTTTTCCACTATTACCCTCTTAGCGCTCCGAATCTCCACTTGCATTTTCTACAAAAAGAGTGTTTCATAACTGCTCAATCAAAAATATGTTTTATCTCTGTTAACTGAATTTACAGATCAGAAATAAGTTTCACAGAATGCATCTGTGTAGTTTTTATTTGAAGATATTCTTTTTCCCAATGTAGGCCTCTTAGCGCTTAGCATGTCCAATTGCAGTTTCTACAGAAAGAGTGTTTCAGAACGGCTCAATCAAAAGTAAGGTTCAACTCTGTTAGTTGAATGCACAGAAGAGAAAGAATTTTCACAGAGTGCTACTGTGTAGTTTCTATTTGAATATATTCCTTTTTCCACTATTACCCTCTTAGCGCTCCGAATGTCCACTTGCATTTTCTACAGAAAGAGTGTTCAGAACTGCGCAATCAAAAGTATGGTTTAACTCTGTTAGCTTAAAGAACATATCAGAAATAAGTTTCACACAATGCTTCTGTGTAGTTTTTATTTGAAGATATTATTTTTCCCAATAGAGGCCTCTTAGCCCTCAGAATGTCCAATTGCAGTTTCTACAGAAAGAGTGTTTCAGAAAGGCTCAATCAAAAGTAAGGTTCAACTCTGTTAGTTGAATGCACAGAACAGAAATAAGTTTCATACAATGCTTCTGTGTAGTTTATATTTGAACATATTCTTTTTTCCACTATTACCCACTTAGCGCTACGAATGTCCAGATGCATTTTCTACAGACAGAGTGTTTCAAAACTGCTCAATCAAAAGTGTGGTTTAACTCTGTTAGCTGAATGCTCAGATCAGAAAGAAGTTTCACAGAATGCTTCTGTGTAGTTTATATTTGAATATATTCCTTTTTCCACTACTAATCTCTTAGCTCTCCAAATGTCCAGTTGCATTTTCTACAGAAAGAGTGTTCAGATCTGCTCAATCAAAAGTATGGTTTAAGTCTGTTAGCTGAATGCACAGATCAGAAAGAAGTTTCACAGAATGATTCTGTGTAGTTTATATTTGGAGACATTCCTTTTTCCACTATTACCCTCTTAGCGCTCCGAAACTCCACTTGCATTTTCTACAGAAAGAGTGTTTCAGAACGGCTCAATCAAAACTAAGGTTCACCTCTTTTAGTTGAACAAACAGAACAGAAAGAAGTTTCACAGAGTTCTTCTGTGTAGTTTTTATTTGTAGACATTCTTTTTCCCAATATAGGCCTCCTAGCGCTCAGAATGTCCAATTGCAGTTTCTACAGAAAGAGTGTTTCAGAACGGCTCAATCAAAAGTAAGTTTCAACTCTGTTAGTTGAATGCACAGAACAGAAAGAAGTTTCATACAATGCTTCTGTGTAGTTTATATTTGAACATATTCTTTTTTCCACTATTACCCACTTAGCGCTACGAATGTCCAGTTGCATTTTCTACAGACAGAGTGTTTCAAAACTGCTCAATCAAAAGTATGGTTTAACTCTGTTAGCTGAATGCTCAGATCAGAAAGAAGTTTCACAGAATGCTTCTGTGTAGTTTATATTTGGATATATTCCTTTTTCCATTACTACGCTCTTAGCGCTCCAAATGTCCAGTTGCATTTTCTACAGAAAGAGTGTTCAGATCTGCTCAATCAAAAGTATGGTTTAACTCTGTTAGCTGAATGCACAGATCAGAAAGAAGTTTCACCGAATGATTCTGTGTAGTTTATATTTGAAGACATTCCTTTTTCCACTATTACCCTCTTAGCGCTCCGAATCTCCACTTGCATTTTCTACAAAAAGAGTGTTTCATAACTGCTCAATCAAAAATATGTTTTATCTCTGTTAACTGAATTTACAGATCAGAAATAAGTTTCACAGAATGCATCTGTGTAGTTTTTATTTGAAGATATTCTTTTTCCCAATGTAGGCCTCTTAGCGCTTAGCATGTCCAATTGCAGTTTCTACAGAAAGAGTGTTTCAGAACGGCTCAATCAAAAGTAAGGTTCAACTCTGTTAGTTGAATGCACTGAAGAGAAAGAATTTTCACAGAGTGCTACTGTGTAGTTTATATTTGAATATATTCCTTTTTCCACTATTACCCTCTTAGCGCTCCGAATGTACACTTGCATTTTCTACAGAAAGAGTGTTCAGAACTGCGCAATCAAAAGTATGGTTTAACTCTGTTAGCTTAATGAACATATCAGAAATAAGTTTCACACAATGCTTCTGTGTAGTTTTTATTTGAAGATATTATTTTTCCCAATATAGGCCTCTTAGCGCTCAGAATGTCCAATTGCAGTTTCTACAGAAAGAGTGTTTCAGAAAGGCTCAATCAAAAGTAAGGTTCAACTCTGTTAGTTGAATGCACAGAACAGAAAGAAGTTTCATACAATGCTTCTGTGTAGTTTATATTTGAACATATTCTTTTTCCACTATTACCCACTTAGCGCTACGAATGTCCAGATGCATTTTCTACAGACAGAGTGTTTCAAAACTGCTCAATCAAAAGTATGGTTTAACTCTGTTAGCTGAATGCTCAGATCAGAAAGAAGTTTCACAGAATGCTTCTGTGTAGTTTATATTTGAATATATTCCTTTTTCCACTACTACTCTCTTAGCGCTCCAAATGTCCAGTTGCATTTTCTACAGAAAGAGTGTTCAGATCTGCTCAATCAAAAGTATGGTTTAACTCTGTTAGCTGAATGCACAGATCAGAAAGAAGTTTCACAGAATGATTCTGTGTAGTTTATATTTGGAGACATTCCTTTTTCCACTAATACCCTCTTAGCGCTCCGAATCTCCACTTGCATTTTCTGCATAAAGAGTGTTTCAGAACGGCTCAATCAAAACTAAGGTTCAACTCTTTTAGTTGAACAAACAGAACAGAAAGAAGTTTCACACAATTCTTCTGTGTGGTTTTTATTTGTAGACATTCTTTTTCCCAATATAGGCCTCTTAGCGCTCAGAATGTCCAATTGCAGTTTCTACAGAAAGAGTGTTTCAGAACGGCTCAATCAAAAGTAAGGTTCAACTCTGTTAGTTGAATGCACAGAACAGAAAGAATTTTCACAGAGTGCTACTGTGTAGTTTCTATTTGAATATATTCCTTTTTCCACTATTACCCTCTTAGCGCTCCGAATGTCCACTTGCATTTTCTACAGAAAGAGTGTTCAGAACTGCGCAATCAAAAGTATGGTTTAACTCTGTTAGCTTAATGAACATATCAGAAATAAGTTTCACACAATGCTTCTGTGTAGTTTTTATTTGAAGATATTATTTTTCCCAATAGAGGCCTCTTAGCGCTCAGAATGTCCAATTGCAGTTTCTACAGAAAGAGTGTTTCAGAAAGGCTCAATCAAAAGTAAGGTTCACCTCTGTTAGTTGAATGCACAGAACAGAAATAAGTTTCATACAATGCTTCTGTGTAGTTTATATTTGAACATATTCTTTTTTCCACTATTACCCACTTAGCGCTACGAATGTCCAGTTGCATTTTCTACAGACAGAGTGTTTCAAAACTGTTCAATCAAAAGTATGGTTTAACTCTGTTAGCTGAATGCTCAGATCAGAAAGAAGTTTCACAGAATGCTTCTGTGTAGTTTATATCTGAATATATTCCTTTTTCCACTACTACGCTCTGAGCGCTCCAAATGTCCAGTTGCATTTTCTACAGAAAGAGTGTTCAGATCTGCTCAATCAAAAGTATGGTTTAACTCTGTTAGCTGAATGCACAGATCAGAAAGAAGTTTCACCGAATGATTCTGTGTAGTTTATATTTGAAGACATTCCTTTTTCCACTATTACCCTCTTAGCGCTCCGAATCTCCACTTGCATTTTCTACAAAAAGAGTGTTTCATAACTGCTCAATCAAAAATATGTTTTATCTCTGTTAACTGAATTTACAGATCAGAAATAAGTTTCACAGAATGCATCTGTGTAGTTTTTATTTGAAGATATTCTTTTTCCCAATGTAGGCCTCTTAGCGCTTAGCATGTCCAATTGCAGTTTCTACAGAAAGAGTGTTTCAGAACGGCTCAATCAAAAGTAAGGTTCAACTCTGTTAGTTGAATGCACAGAACAGAAAGAATTTTCACAGAGTGCTACTGTGTAGTTTCTATTTGAATATATTCCTTTTTCCACTATTACCCTCTTAGCGCTCCGAATGTCCACTTGCATTTTCTACAGAAAGAGTGTTCAGAACTGCGCAATCAAAAGTATGGTTTAACTCTGTTAGCTTAAAGAACATATCAGAAATAAGTTTCACACAATGCTTCTGTGTAGTTTTTATTTGAAGATATTATTTTTCCCAATAGAGGCCTCTTAGCGCTCAGAATGTCCAATTGCAGTTTCTACAGAAAGAGTGTTTCAGAAAGGCTCAATCAAAAGTAAGGTTCACCTCTGTTAGTTGAATGCACAGAACAGAAATAAGTTTCATACAATGCTTCTGTGTAGTTTATATTTGAACATATTCTTTTTTCCACTATTACCCACTTAGCGCTACGAATGTCCAGATGCATTTTCTACAGACAGAGTGTTTCAAAACTGCTCAATCAAAAGTGTGGTTTAACTCTGTTAGCTGAATGCTCAGATCAGAAAGAAGTTTCACAGAATGCTTCTGTGTAGTTTATATTTGAATATATTCCTTTTTCCACTACTAATCTCTTAGCGCTCCAAATGTCCAGTTGCATTTTCTACAGAAAGAGTGTTCAGATCTGCTCAATCAAAAGTATGGTTTAAGTCTGTTAGCTGAATGCACAGATCAGAAAGAAGTTTCACACAATGATTCTGTGTAGTTTATATTTGGAGACATTCCTTTTTCCACTATTACCCTCTTAGCGCTCCGAAACTCCACTTGCATTTTCTACAGAAAGAGTGTTTCAGAACGGCTCAATCAAAACTAAGGTTCAACTCTTTTAGTTGAACAAACAGAACAGAAAGATGTTTCACACAGTTCTTCTGTGTAGTTTTTATTTGTAGACATTCTTTTTCCCAATATAGGCCTCCTAGCGCTCAGAATGTCCAATTGCAGTTTCTACAGAAAGAGTATTTCAGAACGGCTCAATCAAAAGTAAGGTTCAACTCTGTTAGTTGAATGCACAGAACAGAAAGATGTTTCATACAATGCTTCTGTGTAGTTTATATTTGAACATATTCTTTTTTCCACTATTACCCACTTAGCGCTACGAATGTCCAGTTGCATTTTCTACAGACAGAGTGTTTCAAAACTGCTCAATCAAAAGTATGGTTTAACTCTGTTAGCTGAATGCTCAGATCAGAAAGAAGTTTCACAGAATGCTTCTGTGTAGTTTATATTTGAATATATTCCTTTTTCCACTACTACGCTCTTAGCGCTCCAAATGTCCAGTTGCATTTTCTACAGAAAGAGTGTTCAGATCTGCTCAATCAAAAGTATGGTTTAACTCTGTTAGCTGAATGCACAGATCAGAAAGAAGTTTCACCGAATGATTCTGTGTAGTTTATATTTGAAGACATTCCTTTTTCCACTAATACCCTCTTAGCGCTCCGAATCTCCACTTGCATTTTCTACAAAAAGTGTGTTTCATAACTGCTTAATCAAAAATATGTTTTATCTCTGTTAACTGAATTTACAGATCAGAAATAAGTTTCACAGAATGCATCTGTGTAGTTTTTATTTGAAGATATTCTTTTTCCCAATGTAGGCCTCTTAGCGCTTAGCATGTCCAATTGCAGTTTCTACAGAAAGAGTGTTTCAGAACGGCTCAATCAAAAGTAAGGTTCAACTCTGTTAGTTGAATGCACAGAACAGAAAGAATTTTCACAGAATGCTACTGTGTAGTTTATATTTGAATATATTCCTTTTTCCACTATTACCCTCTTAGCGCTCCGAATGTCCACTTGCATTTTCTACAGAAAGAGTGTTCAGAACTGCGCAATCAAAAGTATGGTTTAACTCTGTTAGCTTAATGAACATATTAGAAATAAGTTTCACACAATGCTTCTGTGTAGTTTTTATTTGAAGATATTATTTTTCCCAATATAGGCCTCTTAGCGCTCCGAATGTACAATTGCAGTTTCTACAGAAAGAGTGTTTCAGAAAGGCTCAATCAAAAGTAAGGTTCAACTCTGTTAGTTGAATGCACAGAACAGAAAGAAGTTTCATACAATGCTTCTGTGTAGTTTATATTTGAACATATTCTTTTTTCCACTATTACCCACTTAGCGCTACGAATGTCCAGTTGCATTTTCTACAGACAGAGTGTTTCAAAACTGCTCAATCAAAAGTATGGTTTAACTCTGTTAGCTGAATGCTCAGATCAGAAAGAAGTTTCACAGAATGCTTCTGTGTAGTTTATATTTGAATATATTCCTTTTTCAACTACTACTCTCTTAGCGCCCCAAAGGTCCAGTTGCATTTTCTACAGAAAGAGTGTTCAGATCTGCTCAATCAAAAGTATGGTTTAACTCTGTTAGCTGAATGCACAGATCAGAAAGAAGTTTCACAGAATGATTCTGTGTAGTTTATATTTGGAGACATTCCTTTTTCCACTATTACCCTCTTAGCGCTCCGAATCTCCACTTGCATTTTCTGCATAAAGAGTGTTTCAGAACGGCTCAATCAAAACTAAGGTTCAACTCTTTTAGTTGAACAAACAGAACAGAAAGAAGTTTCACACAATTCTTCTGTGTGGTTTTTATTTGTAGACATTCTTTTTCCCAATATAGGCCTCTTAGCGCTCAGAATGTCCAATTGCAGTTTCTACAGAAAGAGTGTTTCAGAACGGCTCAATCAAAAGTAAGGTTCAACACTGTTAGTTGAATGCACAGAACAGAAAGATGTTTCATACAATGCTTCTGTGTAGTTTATATTTGAACATATTCTTTTTTCCACTATTACCCACTTAGCGCTACGAATGTCCAGTTGCATTTTCTACAGACAGAGTGTTTCAAAACTGCTCAATCAAAAGTATGGTTTAACTCTGTTAGCTGAATGCTCAGATCAGAAAGAAGTTTCACAGAATGCTTCTGTGTTGTTTATATTTGAATATATTCCTTTTTCCACTACTACGCTCTTAGCGCTCCAAATGTCCAGTTGCATTTTCTACAGAAAGAGTGTTCAGATCTGCTCAATCAAAAGTATGGTTTAACTCTGTTAGCTGAATGCACAGATCAGAAAGAAGTTTCACCGAATGATTCTGTGTAGTTTATATTTGAAGACATTCCTTTTTCCACTAATACCCCCTTAGCGCTCCGAATCTCCACTTGCATTTTCTACAAAAAGAGTGTTTCGTAACTGCTCAATCAAAAATATGTTTTATCTCTGTTAACTGAATTTACAGATCAGAAATAAGTTTCACAGAATGCATCTGTGTAGTTTTTATTTGAAGATATTCTTTTTCCCAATGAAGGCCTCTTAGCGCTTAGCATGTCCAATTGCAGTTTCTACAGAAAGAGTGTTTCAGAACGGCTCAATCAAAAGTAAGGTTCAACTCTGTTAGTTGAATGCACAGAACAGAAAGAATTTTCACAGAGTGCTACTGTGTAGTTTATATTTGAATATATTCCTTTTTCCACTATTACCCTCTTAGCGCTCCGAATGTACACTTGCATTTTCTACAGAAAGAGTGTTCAGAACTGCGCAATCAAAAGTATGGTTTAACTCTGTTAGCTTAATGAACATATCAGAAATAAGTTTCACACAATGCTTCTGTGTTGTTTTTATTTGAAGATATTATTTTTCCCAATATAGGCCTCTTAGCGCTCAGAATGTCCAATTGCAGTTTCTACAGAAAGAGTGTTTCAGAAAGGCTCAATCAAAAGTAAGGTTCAACTCTGTTAGTTGAATGCACAGAACAGAAATAAGTTTCATACAATGCTTCTGTGTAGTTTATATTTGAACATATTCTTTTTCCACTATTACCCACTTAGCGCTACGAATGTCCAGATGCATTTTCTACAGACAGAGTGTTTCAAAACTGCTCAATCAAAAGTATGGTTTAACTCTGTTAGCTGAATGCTCAGATCAGAAAGAAGTTTCACAGAATGCTTCTGTGTAGTTTATATTTGAATATATTCCTTATTCCACTACTACTCTCTTAGCGCTCCAAATGTCCAGTTGCATTTTCTACAGAAAGAGTGTTCAGATCTGCTCAATCAAAAGTATGGTTTAAGTCTGTTAGCTGAATGCACAGATCAGAAAGAAGTTTCACAGAATGATTCTGTGTAGTTTATATTTGGAGACATTCCTTTTTCCACTATTACCCTCTTAGCGCTCCGAATCTCCACTTGCATTTTCTACAGAAAGAGTGTTTCAGAACGGCTCAATCAAAACTAAGGTTCACCTCTTTTAGTTGAACAAACAGAACAGAAAGAAGTTTCACAGAGTTCTTCTGTGTAGTTTTTATTTGTAGACATTCTTTTTCCCAATATAGGCCTCCTAGCGCTCAGAATGTCCAATTGCAGTTTCTACAGAAAGAGTGTTGCAGAACGGCTCAATCAAAAGTAAGTTTCAACTCTGTTAGTTGAATGCACAGAACAGAAAGAAGTTTCATACAATGCTTCTGTGTAGTTTATATTTGAACATATTCTTTTTTCCACTATTACCCACTTAGCGCTACGAATGTCCAGTTGCATTTTCTACAGACAGAGTGTTTCAAAACTGCTCAATCAAAAGTATGGTTTAACTCTGTTAGCTGAATGCTCAGATCAGAAAGAAGTTTCACAGAATGCTTCTGTGTAGTTTATATTTGAATATATTCCTTTTTCCATTACTACGCTCTTAGCGCTCCAAATGTCCAGTTGCATTTTCTACAGAAAGAGTGTTCAGATCTGCTCAATCAAAAGTATGGTTTAACTCTGTTAGCTGAATGCACAGATCAGAAAGAAGTTTCACCGAATGATTCTGTGTAGTTTATATTTGAAGACATTCCTTTTTCCACTATTACCCTCTTAGCGCTCCGAATCTCCACTTGCATTTTCTACAAAAAGAGTGTTTCATAACTGCTCAATCAAAAATATGTTTTATCTCTGTTAACTGAATTTACAGATCAGAAATAAGTTTCACAGAATGCATCTGTGTAGTTTTTATTTGAAGATATTCTTTTTCCCAATGTAGGCCTCTTAGCGCTTAGCATGTCCAATTGCAGTTTCTACAGATAGAGTGTTTCAGAACGGCTCAATCAAAAGTAAGGTTCAACTCTGTTAGTTGAATGCACTGAAGAGAAAGAATTTTCACAGAGTGCTACTGTGTAGTTTATATTTGAATATATTCCTTTTTCCACTATTACCCTCTTAGCGCTCCGAATGTACACTTGCATTTTCTACAGAAAGAGTGTTCAGAACTGCGCAATCAAAAGTATGGTTTAACTCTGTTAGCTTAATGAACATATCAGAAATAAGTTTCACACAATGCTTCTGTGTAGTTTTTATTTGAAGATATTATTTTTCCCAATATAGGCCTCTTAGCGCTCAGAATGTCCAATTGCAGTTTCTACAGAAAGAGTGTTTCAGAAAGGCTCAATCAAAAGTAAGGTTCAACTCTGTTAGTTGAATGCACAGAACAGAAAGAAGTTTCATACAATGCTTCTGTGTAGTTTATATTTGAACATATTCTTTTTCCACTATTACCCACTTAGCGCTACGAATGTCCAGATGCATTTTCTACAGACAGAGTGTTTCAAAACTGCTCAATCAAAAGTATGGTTTAACTCTGTTAGCTGAATGCTCAGATCAGAAAGAAGTTTCACAGAATGCTTCTGTGTAGTTTATATTTGAATATATTCCTTATTCCACTACTACTCTCTTAGCGCTCCAAATGTCCAGTTGCATTTTCTACAGAAAGAGTGTTCAGATCTGCTCAATCAAAAGTATGGTTTAAGTCTGTTAGCTGAATGCACAGATCAGAAAGAAGTTTCACAGAATGATTCTGTGTAGTTTATATTTGGAGACATTCCTTTTTCCACTATTACCCTCTTAGCGCTCCGAATCTCCACTTGCATTTTCTACAGAAAGAGTGTTTCAGAACGGCTCAATCAAAACTAAGGTTCACCTCTTTTAGTTGAACAAACAGAACAGAAAGAAGTTTCACAGAGTTCTTCTGTGTAGTTTTTATTTGTAGACATTCTTTTTCCCAATATAGGCCTCCTAGCGCTCAGAATGTCCAATTGCAGTTTCTACAGAAAGAGTGTTGCAGAACGGCTCAATCAAAAGTAAGGTTCAACTCTGTTAGTTGAATGCACAGAACAGAAAGAAGTTTCATACAATGCTTCTGTGTAGTTTATATTTGAACATATTCTTTTTTCCACTATTACCCAGTTAGCGCTACGAATGTCCAGTTGCATTTTCTACAGACAGAGTGTTTCAAAACTGCTCAATCAAAAGTATGGTTTAACTCTGTTAGCTGAATGCTCAGATCAGAAAGAAGTTTCACAGAATGCTTCTGTGTAGTTTATATTTGAATATATTCCTTTTTCCACTACTACGCTCTTAGCGCTCCAAATGTCCAGTTGCATTTTCTACAGAAAGAGTGTTCAGATCTGCTCAATCAAAAGTATGGTTTAACTCTGTTAGCTGAATGCACAGATCAGAAAGAAGTTTCACCGAATGATTCTGTGTAGTTTATATTTGAAGACATTCCTTTTTCCACTAATACCCTCTTAGCGCTCCGAATCTCCACTTGCATTTTCTACAAAAAGTGTGTTTCATAACTGCTTAATCAAAAATATGTTTTATCTCTGTTAACTGAATTTACAGATCAGAAATAAGTTTCACAGAATGCATCTGTGTAGTTTTTATTTGAAGATATTCTTTTTCCCAATGTAGGCCTCTTAGCGCTTAGCATGTCCAATTGCAGTTTCTACAGAAAGAGTGTTTCAGAACGGCTCAATCAAAAGTAAGGTTCAACTCTGTTAGTTGAATGCACAGAACAGAAAGAATTTTCACAGAATGCTACTGTGTAGTTTATATTTGAATATATTCCTTTTTCCACTATTACCCTCTTAGCGCTCCGAATGTCCACTTGCATTTTCTACAGAAAGAGTGTTCAGAACTGCGCAATCAAAAGTATGGTTTAACTCTGTTAGCTTAATGAACATATTAGAAATAAGTTTCACACAATGCTTCTGTGTAGTTTTTATTTGAAGATATTATTTTTCCCAATATAGGCCTCTTAGCGCTCCGAATGTACAATTGCAGTTTCTACAGAAAGAGTGTTTCAGAAAGGCTCAATCAAAAGTAAGGTTCAACTCTGTTAGTTGAATGCACAGAACAGAAAGAAGTTTCATACAATGCTTCTGTGTAGTTTATATTTGAACATATTCTTTTTTCCACTATTACCCACTTAGCGCTACGAATGTCCAGTTGCATTTTCTACAGACAGAGTGTTTCAAAACTGCTCAATCAAAAGTATGGTTTAACTCTGTTAGCTGAATGCTCAGATCAGAAAGAAGTTTCACAGAATGCTTCTGTGTAGTTTATATTTGAATATATTCCTTTTTCAACTACTACTCTCTTAGCGCCCCAAAGGTCCAGTTGCATTTTCTACAGAAAGAGTGTTCAGATCTGCTCAATCAAAAGTATGGTTTAACTCTGTTAGCTGAATGCACAGATCAGAAAGAAGTTTCACAGAATGATTCTGTGTAGTTTATATTTGGAGACATTCCTTTTTCCACTATTACCCTCTTAGCGCTCCGAATCTCCACTTGCATTTTCTGCATAAAGAGTGTTTCAGAACGGCTCAATCAAAACTAAGGTTCAACTCTTTTAGTTGAACAAACAGAACAGAAAGAAGTTTCACACAATTCTTCTGTGTGGTTTTTATTTGTAGACATTCTTTTTCCCAATATAGGCCTCTTAGCGCTCAGAATGTCCAATTGCAGTTTCTACAGAAAGAGTGTTTCAGAACGGCTCAATCAAAAGTAAGGTTCAACACTGTTAGTTGAATGCACAGAACAGAAAGATGTTTCATACAATGCTTCTGTGTAGTTTATATTTGAACATATTCTTTTTTCCACTATTACCCACTTAGCGCTACGAATGTCCAGTTGCATTTTCTACAGACAGAGTGTTTCAAAACTGCTCAATCAAAAGTATGGTTTAACTCTGTTAGCTGAATGCTCAGATCAGAAAGAAGTTTCACAGAATGCTTCTGTGTTGTTTATATTTGAATATATTCCTTTTTCCACTACTACGCTCTTAGCGCTCCAAATGTCCAGTTGCATTTTCTACAGAAAGAGTGTTCAGATCTGCTCAATCAAAAGTATGGTTTAACTCTGTTAGCTGAATGCACAGATCAGAAAGAAGTTTCACCGAATGATTCTGTGTAGTTTATATTTGAAGACATTCCTTTTTCCAATAATACCCCCTTAGCGCTCCGAATCTCCACTTGCATTTTCTACAAAAAGAGTGTTTCGTAACTGCTCAATCAAAAATATGTTTTATCTCTGTTAACTGAATTTACAGATCAGAAATAAGTTTCACAGAATGCATCTGTGTAGTTTTTATTTGAAGATATTCTTTTTCCCAATGAAGGCCTCTTAGCGCTTAGCATGTCCAATTGCAGTTTCTACAGAAAGAGTGTTTCAGAACGGCTCAATCAAAAGTAAGGTTCAACTCTGTTAGTTGAATGCACAGAACAGAAAGAATTTTCACAGAGTGCTACTGTGTAGTTTATATTTGAATATATTCCTTTTTCCACTATTACCCTCTTAGCGCTCCGAATGTACACTTGCATTTTCTACAGAAAGAGTGTTCAGAACTGCGCAATCAAAAGTATGGTTTAACTCTGTTAGCTTAATGAACATATCAGAAATAAGTTTCACACAATGCTTCTGTGTTGTTTTTATTTGAAGATATTATTTTTCCCAATATAGGCCTCTTAGCGCTCAGAATGTCCAATTGCAGTTTCTACAGAAAGAGTGTTTCAGAAAGGCTCAATCAAAAGTAAGGTTCAACTCTGTTAGTTGAATGCACAGAACAGAAATAAGTTTCATACAATGCTTCTGTGTAGTTTATATTTGAACATATTCTTTTTCCACTATTACCCACTTAGCGCTACGAATGTCCAGATGCATTTTCTACAGACAGAGTGTTTCAAAACTGCTCAATCAAAAGTATGGTTTAACTCTGTTAGCTGAATGCTCAGATCAGAAAGAAGTTTCACAGAATGCTTCTGTGTAGTTTATATTTGAATATATTCCTTATTCCACTACTACTCTCTTAGCGCTCCAAATGTCCAGTTGCATTTTCTACAGAAAGAGTGTTCAGATCTGCTCAATCAAAAGTATGGTTTAAGTCTGTTAGCTGAATGCACAGATCAGAAAGAAGTTTCACAGAATGATTCTGTGTAGTTTATATTTGGAGACATTCCTTTTTCCACTATTACCCTCTTAGCGCTCCGAATCTCCACTTGCATTTTCTACAGAAAGAGTGTTTCAGAACGGCTCAATCAAAACTAAGGTTCACCTCTTTTAGTTGAACAAACAGAACAGAAAGAAGTTTCACAGAGTTCTTCTGTGTAGTTTTTATTTGTAGACATTCTTTTTCCCAATATAGGCCTCCTAGCGCTCAGAATGTCCAATTGCAGTTTCTACAGAAAGAGTGTTTCAGAACGGCTCAATCAAAAGTAAGTTTCAACTCTGTTAGTTGAATGCACAGAACAGAAAGAAGTTTCATACAATGCTTCTGTGTAGTTTATATTTGAACATATTCTTTTTTCCACTATTACCCACTTAGCGCTACGAATGTCCAGTTGCATTTTCTACAGACAGAGTGTTTCAAAACTGCTCAATCAAAAGTATGGTTTAACTCTGTTAGCTGAATGCTCAGATCAGAAAGAAGTTTCACAGAATGCTTCTGTGTAGTTTATATTTGAATATATTCCTTTTTCCATTACTACGCTCTTAGCGCTCCAAATGTCCAGTTGCATTTTCTACAGAAAGAGTGTTCAGATCTGCTCAATCAAAAGTATGGTTTAACTCTGTTAGCTGAATGCACAGATCAGAAAGAAGTTTCACCGAATGATTCTGTGTAGTTTATATTTGAAGACATTCCTTTTTCCACTATTACCCTCTTAGCGCTCCGAATCTCCACTTGCATTTTCTACAAAAAGAGTGTTTCATAACTGCTCAATCAAAAATATGTTTTATCTCTGTTAACTGAATTTACAGATCAGAAATAAGTTTCACAGAATGCATCTGTGTAGTTTTTATTTGAAGATATTCTTTTTCCCAATGTAGGCCTCTTAGCGCTTAGCATGTCCAATTGCAGTTTCTACAGATAGAGTGTTTCAGAACGGCTCAATCAAAAGTAAGGTTCAACTCTGTTAGTTGAATGCACTGAAGAGAAAGAATTTTCACAGAATGCTACTGTGTAGTTTATATTTGAATATATTCCTTTTTCCACTATTACCCTCTTATAGCTCCGAATGTCCACTTGCATTTTCTACAGAAAGAGTGTTCAGAACTGCGCAATCAAAAGTATGGTTTAACTCTGTTAGCTTAATGAACATATTAGAAATAATTTTCACACAATTCTTCTGTGTAGTTTTTATTTGAAGATATTATTTTTCCCAATATAGGCCTCTTAGCGCTCAGAATGTACAATTGCAGTTTCTACAGAAAGAGTGTTTCAGAAAGGCTCAATCAAAAGTAAGGTTCAACTCTGTTAGTTGAATGCACAGAACAGAAAGAAGTTTCATACAATGCTTCTGTGTTGTTTATATTTGAACATATTCTTTTTTCCACTATTACCCACTTAGCGCTACGAATGTCCAGTTGCATTTTCTACAGACAGAGTGTTTCAAAACTGCTCAATCAAAAGTATGGTTTAACTCTGTTAGCTGAATGCTCAGGTCAGAAAGAAGTTTCACAGAATGTTTCTGTGTAGTTTATATTTGAATATATTCCTTTTTCAACTACTACTCTCTTAGCGCTCCAAAGGTCCATTTGCATTTTCTACAGAAAGAGTGTTCAGATCTGCTCAATCAAAAGTATGGTTTAACTCTGTTAGCTGAATGCACAGATCAGAAAGAAGTTTCACAGAATGATTCTGTGTAGTTTATATTTGAAGACATTCCTTTTTCCACTATTACCCTCTTAGCGCTCCGAATCTCCACTTGCATTTTCTGCATAAAGAGTGTTTCAGAACGGCTCAATCAAAACTAAGGTCCAACTCTTTTAGTTGAACAAACAGAACAGAAAGAAGTTTCACACAATTCTTCTGTGTAGTTTTTATTTGTAGACATTCTTTTTCCCAATATAGGCTTCTTAGCGCTCAGAATGTCCAATTGCAGTTTCTACAGAAAGAGTGTTTCAGAACGGCTCAATCAAAAGTAAGGTTCAACTCTGTTAGTTGAATGCACAGAACAGAAAGAATTTTCACAGAGTGCTACTGTGTAGTTTCTATTTGAATATATTCCTTTTTCCACTATTACCCTCTTAGCGCTCCGAATGTCCACTTGCATTTTCTACAGAAAGAGTGTTCAGAACTGCGCAATCAAAAGTATGGTTTAACTCTGTTAGCTTAATGAACATATCAGAAATAAGTTTCACACAATGCTTCTGTGTAGTTTTTATTTGAAGATATTATTTTTCCCAATAGAGGCCTCTTAGCGCTCAGAATGTCCAATTGCAGTTTCTACAGAAAGAGTGTTTCAGAAAGGCTCAATCAAAAGTAAGGTTCACCTCTGTTAGTTGAATGCACAGAACAGAAATAAGTTTCATACAATGCTTCTGTGTAGTTTATATTTGAACATATTCTTTTTTCCACTATTACCCACTTAGCGCTACGAATGTCCAGTTGCATTTTCTACAGACAGAGTGTTTCAAAACTGCTCAATCAAAAGTATGGTTTAACTCTGTTAGCTGAATGCTCAGATCAGAAAGAAGTTTCACAGAATGCTTCTGTGTAGTTTATATCTGAATATATTCCTTTTTCCACTACTACGCTCTGAGCGCTCCAAATGTCCAGTTGCATTTTCTACAGAAAGAGTGTTCAGATCTGCTCAATCAAAAGTATGGTTTAACTCTGTTAGCTGAATGCACAGATCAGAAAGAAGTTTCACCGAATGATTCTGTGTAGTTTATATTTGAAGACATTCCTTTTTCCACTATTACCCTCTTAGCGCTCCGAATCTCCACTTGCATTTTCTACAAAAAGAGTGTTTCATAACTGCTCAATCAAAAATATGTTTTATCTCTGTTAACTGAATTTACAGATCAGAAATAAGTTTCACAGAATGCATCTGTGTAGTTTTTATTTGAAGATATTCTTTTTCCCAATGTAGGCCTCTTAGCGCTTAGCATGTCCAATTGCAGTTTCTACAGAAAGAGTGTTTCAGAACGGCTCAATCAAAAGTAAGGTTCAACTCTGTTAGTTGAATGCACAGAAGAGAAAGAATTTTCACAGAGTGCTACTGTGTAGTTTCTATTTGAATATATTCCTTTTTCCACTATTACCCTCTTAGCGCTCCGAATGTCCACTTGCATTTTCTACAGAAAGAGTGTTCAGAACTGCGCAATCAAAAGTATGGTTTAACTCTGTTAGCTTAATGAACATATCAGAAATAAGTTTCACACAATGCTTCTGTGTAGTTTTTATTTGAAGATATTATTTTTCCCAATAGAGGCCTCTTAGCGCTCAGAATGTCCAATTGCAGTTTCTACAGAAAGAGTGTTTCAGAAAGGCTCAATCAAAAGTAAGGTTCACCTCTGTTAGTTGAATGCACAGAACAGAAATAAGTTTCATACAATGCTTCTGTGTAGTTTATATTTGAACATATTCTTTTTTCCACTATTACCCACTTAGCGCTACGAATGTCCAGATGCATTTTCTACAGACAGAGTGTTTCAAAACTGCTCAATCAAAAGTGTGGTTTAACTCTGTTAGCTGAATGCTCAGATCAGAAAGAAGTTTCACAGAATGCTTCTGTGTAGTTTATATTTGAATATATTCCTTTTTCCACTACTAATCTCTTAGCGCTCCAAATGTCCAGTTCATTTTCTACAGAAAGAGTGTTCAGATCTGCTCAATCAAAAGTATGGTTTAAGTCTGTTAGCTGAATGCACAGATCAGAAAGAAGTTTCACAGAATGATTCTGTGTAGTTTATATTTGGAGACATTCCTTTTTCCACTATTACCCTCTTAGCGCTCCGAAACTCCACTTGCATTTTCTACAGAAAGAGTGTTTCAGAACGGCTCAATCAAAACTAAGGTTCACCTCTTTTAGTTGAACAAACAGAACAGAAAGATGTTTCACACAGTTCTTCTGTGTAGTTTTTATTTGTAGACATTCTTTTTCCCAATATAGGCCTCCTAGCGCTCAGAATGTCCAATTGCAGTTTCTACAGAAAGAGTGTTTCAGAACGGCTCAATCAAAAGTAAGGTTCAACTCTGTTAGTTGAATGCACAGAACAGAAAGAAGTTTCATACAATGCTTCTGTGTAGTTTATATTTGAACATATTCTTTTTTCCACTATTACCCACTTAGCGCTACGAATGTCCAGTTGCATTTTCTACAGACAGAGTGTTTCAAAACTGCTCAATCAAAAGTATGGTTTAACTCTGTTAGCTGAATGCTCAGATCAGAAAGAAGTTTCACAGAATGCTTCCGTGTAGTTTACATTTGAATATATTCCTTTTTCCACTACTACGCTCTTAGCGCTCCAAATGTCCAGTTGCATTTTCTACAGAAAGAGTGTTCAGATCTGCTCAATCAAAAGTATGTTTTAACTCTGTTAGCTGAATGCACAGATCAGAAAGAAGTTTCACAGAATGATTCTGTGTAGTTTATATTTGGAGACATTCCTTTTTCCACTATTACCCTCTTAGCGCTCCGAATCTCCACTTGCATTTTCTACAGAAAGAGTGTTTCAGAACGGCTCAATCAAAACTAAGGTTCAACTCTTTTAGTTGAACAAACACAACAGAAAGAAGTTTCACAAAATTCTTCTGTGTAGTTTTTATTTGTAGACATTCCTTTTCCCAATATAGGCCTCTTAGCGCTCAGAATGTCCAATTGCAGTTTCTACAGAAAGAGTGTTTCAGAACGGCTCAATCAAACTTAAGGTTCAACTCTGTTAGTTGAATGCACAGAACAGAAAGAAGTTTCATACAATGCTTCTGTGTAGTTTATATTTGAACATATTCTTTTTTCCACTATTACCCACTTAACGCTACGAATGTCCAGTTGCATTTTCTACAGACAGAGTGTTTCAAAACTGCTCAATCAAATGTATGGTTTAACTCTGTTAGCTGAATGCTCAGATCAGAAAGAAGTTTCACAGAATGATTCTGTGTAGTTTATATTTGAATATATTCCTTTTTCCACTACTACGCTCTTAGCGCTCCAAATGTCCAGTTGCATTTTCTACAGAAAGAGTGTTCAGATCTGCTGAATCAAAAGTATGGTTTAACTCTGTTAGCTGAATGCACAGATCAGAAAGAAGTTTCACTGAATGATTCTGTGTAGTTTATATTTGAAGACATTCCTTTTTCCACTATTACCCACTTAGCGCTCCGAATCTCCACTTGCATTTTCTACAAAAAGAGTGTTTCATAACTGCTCAATCAAAAATATGTTTTATCTCTGTTAACTGAATTTACAGATCAGAAATAAGTTTCACAGAATGCATCTGTGTAGTTTTTATTTGAAGATATTCTTTTTCCCAATGTAGGCCTCTTAGCGCTTAGCATGTCCAATTGCAGTTTCTACAGAAAGAGTGTTTCAGAACGGCTCAATCAAAAGTAAGGTTCAACTCTGTTAGTTGAATGCACAGAACAGAAAGAATTTTCACAGAATGCTACTGTGTAGTTTATATTTGAATATATTCCTTTTTCCACTATTACCCTCTTAGCGCTCCGAATGTCCACTTGCATTTTCTACAGAAAGAGTGTTCAGAACTGCGCAATCAAAAGTATGGTTTAACTCTGTTAGCTTAATGAACATATTAGAAATAAGTTTCACACAATGCTTCTGTGTAGTTTTTATTTGAAGATATTATTTTTCCCAATATAGGCCTCTTAGCGCTCAGAATGTACAATTGCAGTTTCTACAGAAAGAGTGTTTCAGAAAGGCTCAATCAAAAGTAAGGTTCAACTCTGTTAGTTGAATGCACAGAACAGAAAGAAGTTTCATACAATGCTTCTGTGTAGTTTATATTTGAACATATTCTTTTTTCCACTATTACCCACTTAGCGCTACGAATGTCCAGTTGGATTTTCTACAGACAGAGTGTTTCAAAACGGCTCAATCAAAAGTATGGTTTAACTCTGTTAGCTGAATGCTCAGATCAGAAAGAAGTTTCACAGAATGCTTTTGTGTAGTTTATATTTGAATATATTCCTTTTTCAACTACTACTCTCTTAGCGCCCCAAAGGTCCAGTTGCATTTTCTACAGAAAGAGTGTTCAGATCTGCTCAATCAAAAGTATGGTTTAACTCTGTTAGCTGAATGCACAGATCAGAAAGAAGTTTCACCGAATGATTCTGTGTAGTTTATATTTGAAGACATTCCTTTTTCCACTAATACCCCCTTAGTGCTCCGAATCTCCACTTGCATTTTCTACAAAAAGTGTGTTTCGTAACTGCTCAATCAAAAATATGTTTTATCTCTGTTAACTGAATTTACAGATCAGAAATAAGTTTCACAGAATGCATCTGTGTAGTTTTTATTTGAAGATATTCTTTTTCCCAATGAAGGCCTCTTAGCGCTTAGCATGTCCAATTGCAGTTTCTACAGAAAGAGTGTTTCAGAACGGCTCAATCAAAAGTAAGGTTCAACTCTGTTAGTTGAATGCACAGAACAGAAAGAATTTTCACAGAATGCTACTGTGTAGTTTATATTTGAATATATTCCTTTTTCCACTATTACCCTCTTAGCGCTCCGAATGTACACTTGCATTTTCTACAGAAAGAGTGTTCAGAACTCCGCAATCAAAAGTATGGTTTAACTCTGTTAGCTTAATGAACATATCAGAAATAAGTTTCACACAATGCTTCTGTGTAGTTTTTATTTGAAGATATTATTTTTCCCAATAGAGGCCTCTTAGCGCTCAGAATGTCCAATTGCAGTTTCTACAGAAAGAGTGTTTCAGAAAGGCTCAATCAAAAGTAAGGTTCACCTCTGTTAGTTGAATGCACAGAACAGAAATAAGTTTCATACAATGCTTCTGTGTAGTTTATATTTGAACATATTCTTTTTTCCACTATTACCCACTTAGCGCTACGAATGTCCAGATGCATTTTCTACAGACAGAGTGTTTCAAAACTGCTCAATCAAAAGTGTGGTTTAACTCTGTTAGCTGAATGCTCAGATCAGAAAGAAGTTTCACAGAATGCTTCTGTGTAGTTTATATTTGAATATATTCCTTTTTCCACTACTAATCTCTTAGCGCTCCAAATGTCCAGTTCATTTTCTACAGAAAGAGTGTTCAGATCTGCTCAATCAAAAGTATGGTTTAAGTCTGTTAGCTGAATGCACAGATCAGAAAGAAGTTTCACAGAATGATTCTGTGTAGTTTATATTTGGAGACATTCCTTTTTCCACTATTACCCTCTTAGCGCTCCGAAACTCCACTTGCATTTTCTACAGAAAGAGTGTTTCAGAACGGCTCAATCAAAACTAAGGTTCACCTCTTTTAGTTGAACAAACAGAACAGAAAGATGTTTCACACAGTTCTTCTGTGTAGTTTTTATTTGTAGACATTCTTTTTCCCAATATAGGCCTCCTAGCGCTCAGAATGTCCAATTGCAGTTTCTACAGAAAGAGTGTTTCAGAACGGCTCAATCAAAAGTAAGGTTCAACTCTGTTAGTTGAATGCACAGAACAGAAAGAAGTTTCATACAATGCTTCTGTGTAGTTTATATTTGAACATATTCTTTTTTCCACTATTACCCACTTAGCGCTACGAATGTCCAGTTGCATTTTCTACAGACAGAGTGTTTCAAAACTGCTCAATCAAAAGTATGGTTTAACTCTGTTAGCTGAATGCTCAGATCAGAAAGAAGTTTCACAGAATGCTTCCGTGTAGTTTACATTTGAATATATTCCTTTTTCCACTACTACGCTCTTAGCGCTCCAAATGTCCAGTTGCATTTTCTACAGAAAGAGTGTTCAGATCTGCTCAATCAAAAGTATGTTTTAACTCTGTTAGCTGAATGCACAGATCAGAAAGAAGTTTCACAGAATGATTCTGTGTAGTTTATATTTGGAGACATTCCTTTTTCCACTATTACCCTCTTAGCGCTCCGAATCTCCACTTGCATTTTCTACAGAAAGAGTGTTTCAGAACGGCTCAATCAAAACTAAGGTTCAACTCTTTTAGTTGAACAAACACAACAGAAAGAAGTTTCACAAAATTCTTCTGTGTAGTTTTTATTTGTAGACATTCCTTTTCCCAATATAGGCCTCTTAGCGCTCAGAATGTCCAATTGCAGTTTCTACAGAAAGAGTGTTTCAGAACGGCTCAATCAAACTTAAGGTTCAACTCTGTTAGTTGAATGCACAGAACAGAAAGAAGTTTCATACAATGCTTCTGTGTAGTTTATATTTGAACATATTCTTTTTTCCACTATTACCCACTTAACGCTACGAATGTCCAGTTGCATTTTCTACAGACAGAGTGTTTCAAAACTGCTCAATCAAATGTATGGTTTAACTCTGTTAGCTGAATGCTCAGATCAGAAAGAAGTTTCACAGAATGATTCTGTGTAGTTTATATTTGAATATATTCCTTTTTCCACTACTACGCTCTTAGCGCTCCAAATGTCCAGTTGCATTTTCTACAGAAAGAGTGTTCAGATCTGCTGAATCAAAAGTATGGTTTAACTCTGTTAGCTGAATGCACAGATCAGAAAGAAGTTTCACTGAATGATTCTGTGTAGTTTATATTTGAAGACATTCCTTTTTCCACTATTACCCACTTAGCGCTCCGAATCTCCACTTGCATTTTCTACAAAAAGAGTGTTTCATAACTGCTCAATCAAAAATATGTTTTATCTCTGTTAACTGAATTTACAGATCAGAAATAAGTTTCACAGAATGCATCTGTGTAGTTTTTATTTGAAGATATTCTTTTTCCCAATGTAGGCCTCTTAGCGCTTAGCATGTCCAATTGCAGTTTCTACAGAAAGAGTGTTTCAGAACGGCTCAATCAAAAGTAAGGTTCAACTCTGTTAGTTGAATGCACAGAACAGAAAGAATTTTCACAGAATGCTACTGTGTAGTTTATATTTGAATATATTCCTTTTTCCACTATTACCCTCTTAGCGCTCCGAATGTCCACTTGCATTTTCTACAGAAAGAGTGTTCAGAACTGCGCAATCAAAAGTATGGTTTAACTCTGTTAGCTTAATGAACATATTAGAAATAAGTTTCACACAATGCTTCTGTGTAGTTTTTATTTGAAGATATTATTTTTCCCAATATAGGCCTCTTAGCGCTCAGAATGTACAATTGCAGTTTCTACAGAAAGAGTGTTTCAGAAAGGCTCAATCAAAAGTAAGGTTCAACTCTGTTAGTTGAATGCACAGAACAGAAAGAAGTTTCATACAATGCTTCTGTGTAGTTTATATTTGAACATATTCTTTTTTCCACTATTACCCACTTAGCGCTACGAATGTCCAGTTGCATTTTCTACAGACAGAGTGTTTCAAAACTGCTCAATCAAAAGTATGGTTTAACTCTGTTAGCTGAATGCTCAGATCAGAAAGAAGTTTCACAGAATGCTTTTGTGTAGTTTATATTTGAATATATTCCTTTTTCAACTACTACTCTCTTAGCGCCCCAAAGGTCCAGTTGCATTTTCTACAGAAAGAGTGTTCAGATCTGCTCAATCAAAAGTATGGTTTAACTCTGTGAGCTGAATGCACAGATCAGAAAGAAGTTTCACAGAATGATTCTGTGTAGTTTATATTTGGAGACATTCCTTTTTCCACTATTACCCTCTTAGCGCTCCGAATCTCCACTTGCATTTTCTGCATAAAGAGTGTTTCAGAACGGCTCAATCAAAACTAAGGTTCAACTCTTTTAGTTGAACAAACAGAACAGAAAGAAGTTTCACACAATTCTTCTGTGTGGTTTTTATTTGTAGACATTCTTTTTCCCAATATAGGCCTCTTAGCGCTCAGAATGTCCAATTGCAGTTTCTACAGAAAGAGTGTTTCAGAACGGCTCAATCAAAAGTAAGGTTCAACACTGTTAGTTGAATGCACAGAACAGAAAGATGTTTCATACAATGATTCTGTGTAGTTTATATTTGAACATATTCTTTTTTCCACTATTACCCACTTAGCGCTACGAATGTCCAGTTGCATTTTCTACAGACAGAGTGTTTCAAAACTGCTCAATCAAAAGTATGGTTTAACTCTGTTAGCTGAATGCTCAGATCAGAAAGAAGTTTCACAGAATGCTTCTGTGTTGTTTATATTTGAATATATTCCTTTTTCCACTACTACGCTCTTAGCGCTCCAAATGTCCAGTTGCATTTTCTACAGAAAGAGTGTTCAGATCTGCTCAATCAAAAGTATGGTTTAACTCTGTTAGCTGAATGCACAGATCAGAAAGAAGTTTCACCGAATGATTCTGTGTAGTTTATATTTGAAGACATTCCTTTTTCCACTAATACCCCCTTAGTGCTCCGAATCTCCACTTGCATTTTCTACAAAAAGTGTGTTTCGTAACTGCTCAATCAAAAATATGTTTTATCTCTGTTAACTGAATTTACAGATCAGAAATAAGTTTCACAGAATGCATCTGTGTAGTTTTTATTTGAAGATATTCTTTTTCCCAATGAAGGCCTCTTAGCGCTTAGCATGTCCAATTGCAGTTTCTACAGAAAGAGTGTTTCAGAACGGCTCAATCAAAAGTAAGGTTCAACTCTGTTAGTTGAATGCACAGAACAGAAAGAATTTTCACAGAATGCTACTGTGTAGTTTATATTTGAATATATTCCTTTTTCCACTATTAGCCTCTTAGCGCTCCGAATGTACACTTGCATTTTCTACAGAAAGAGTGTTCAGAACTGCGCAATCAAAAGTATGGTTTAACTCTGTTAGCTTAATGAACATATCAGAAATAAGTTTCACACAATGCTTCTGTGTAGTTTTTATTTGAAGATATTATTTTTCCCAATATAGGCCTCTTAGCGCTCAGAATGTCCAATTGCAGTTTCTACAGAAAGAGTGTTTCAGAAAGGCTCAATCAAAAGTAAGGTTCAACTCTGTTAGTTGAATGCACAGAACAGAAATAAGTTTCATACAATGCTTCTGTGTAGTTTATATTTGAACATATTCTTTTTCCACTATTACCCACTTAGCGCTACGAATGTCCAGATGCATTTTCTACAGACAGAGTGTTTCAAAACTGCTCAATCAAAAGTATGGTTTAACTCTGTTAGCTGAATGCTCAGATCAGAAAGAAGTTTCACAGAATGCTTCTGTGTAGTTTATATTTGAATATATTCCTTATTCCACTACTACTCTCTTAGCGCTCCAAATGTCCAGTTGCATTTTCTACAGAAAGAGTGTTCAGATCTGCTCAATCAAAAGTATGGTTTAAGTCTGTTAGCTGAATGCACAGATCAGAAAGAAGTTTCACAGAATGATTCTGTGTAGTTTATATTTGGAGACATTCCTTTTTCCACTATTACCCTCTTAGCACTCCGAAACTCCACTTGCATTTTCTACAGAAAGAGTGTTTCAGAACGGCTCAATCAAAACTAAGGTTCACCTCTTTTAGTTGAACAAACAGAACAGAAAGATGTTTCACACAGTTCTTCTGTGTAGTTTTTATTTGTAGACATTCTTTTTCCCAATATAGGCCTCCTAGCGCTCAGAATGTCCAATTGCAGTTTCTACAGAAAGAGTGTTTCAGAACGGCTCAATCAAAAGTAAGGTTCAACTCTGTTAGTTGAATGCACCGAACAGAAAGAAGTTTCATACAATGCTTCTGTGTAGTTTATATTTGAACATATTCTTTTTCCCACTATTACCCACTTAGCGCTACGAATGTCCAGTTGCATTTTCTACAGACAGAGTGTTTCAAAACTGCTCAATCAAAAGTATGGTTTAACTCTGTTAGCTGAATGCTCAGATCAGAAAGAAGTTTCACAGAATGCTTCTGTGTAGTTTATATTTGAATATATTCCTTTTTCCACTACTACGCTCTTAGCGCTCCAAATGTCCAGTTGCATTTTCTACAGAAAGAGTGTTCAGATCTGCTCAATCAAAAGTATGGTTTAACTCTGTTAGCTGAATGCACAGATCAGAAAGAAGTTTCACCGAATGATTCTGTGTAGTTTATATTTGAAGACATTCCTTTTTCCACTATTACCCTCTTAGCGCTCCGAATCTCCACTTGCATTTTCTACAGAAAGAGTGTTTCAGAACGGCTCAATCAAAACTAAGGTTCAACTCTTTTAGTTGAACAAACAAAACAGAAAGAAGTTTCACAAAATTCTTCTGTGTAGTTTTTATTTGTAGACATTCCTTTTCCCAATATAGGCCTCTTAGCGCTCAGAATGTCCAATTGCAGTTTCTACAGAAAGAGTGTTTCAGAACGGCTCAATCAAACTTAAGGTTCAACTCTGTTAGTTGAATGCACAGAACAGAAAGAAGTTTCATACAATGCTTCTGTGTAGTTTATATTTGAACATATTCTTTTTTCCACTATTACCCACTTAACGCTACGAATGTCCAGTTGCATTTTCTACAGACAGAGTGTTTCAAAACTGCTCAATCAAATGTATGGTTTAACTCTGTTAGCTGAATGCTCAGATCAGAAAGAAGTTTCACAGAATGATTCTGTGTAGTTTATATTTGAATATATTCCTTTTTCCACTACTACGCTCTTAGCGCTCCAAATGTCCAGTTGCATTTTCTACAGAAAGAGTGTTCAGATCTGCTGAATCAAAAGTATGGTTTAACTCTGTTAGCTGAATGCACAGATCAGAAAGAAGTTTCACTGAATGATTCTGTGTAGTTTATATTTGAAGACATTCCTTTTTCCACTATTACCCACTTAGCGCTCCGAATCTCCACTTGCATTTTCTACAAAAAGAGTGTTTCATAA
Source organism: Symphalangus syndactylus (assembly GCF_028878055.3). Classification (NCBI taxonomy): domain Eukaryota; kingdom Metazoa; phylum Chordata; class Mammalia; order Primates; family Hylobatidae; genus Symphalangus; species Symphalangus syndactylus. Next base: position 158,293,542 of record NC_072425.2, on the reverse strand, counting down.
CTGCTCAATCAAAAATATGTTTTATCTCTGTTAACTGAATTTACAGATCAGAAATAAGTTTCACAGAATGCATCTGTGTAGTTTTTATTTGAAGATATTCTTTTTCCCAATGTAGGCCTCTTAGCGCTTAGCATGTCCAATTGCAGTTTCTACAGAAAGAGTGTTTCAGAACGGCTCAATCAAAAGTAAGGTTCAACTCTGTTAGTTGAATGCACAGAACAGAAAGAATTTTCACAGAATGCTACTGTGTAGTTTATATTTGAATATATTCCTTTTTCCACTATTACCCTCTTAGCGCTCCGAATGTCCACTTGCATTTTCTACAGAAAGAGTGTTCAGAACTGCGCAATCAAAAGTATGGTTTAACTCTGTTAGCTTAATGAACATATTAGAAATAAGTTTCACACAATGCTTCTGTGTAGTTTTTATTTGAAGATATTATTTTTCCCAATATAGGCCTCTTAGCGCTCAGAATGTACAATTGCAGTTTCTACAGAAAGAGTGTTTCAGAAAGGCTCAATCAAAAGTAAGGTTCAACTCTGTTAGTTGAATGCACAGAACAGAAAGAAGTTTCATACAATGCTTCTGTGTAGTTTATATTTGAACATATTCTTTTTTCCACTATTACCCACTTAGCGCTACGAATGTCCAGTTGGATTTTCTACAGACAGAGTGTTTCAAAACGGCTCAATCAAAAGTATGGTTTAACTCTGTTAGCTGAATGCTCAGATCAGAAAGAAGTTTCACAGAATGCTTTTGTGTAGTTTATATTTGAATATATTCCTTTTTCAACTACTACTCTCTTAGCGCCCCAAAGGTCCAGTTGCATTTTCTACAGAAAGAGTGTTCAGATCTGCTCAATCAAAAGTATGGTTTAACTCTGTTAGCTGAATGCACAGATCAGAAAGAAGTTTCACCGAATGATTCTGTGTAGTTTATATTTGAAGACATTCCTTTTTCCACTAATACCCCCTTAGTGCTCCGAATCTCCACTTGCATTTTCTACAAAAAGTGTGTTTCGTAACTGCTCAATCAAAAATATGTTTTATCTCTGTTAACTGAATTTACAGATCAGAAATAAGTTTCACAGAATGCATCTGTGTAGTTTTTATTTGAAGATATTCTTTTTCCCAATGAAGGCCTCTTAGCGCTTAGCATGTCCAATTGCAGTTTCTACAGAAAGAGTGTTTCAGAACGGCTCAATCAAAAGTAAGGTTCAACTCTGTTAGTTGAATGCACAGAACAGAAAGAATTTTCACAGAATGCTACTGTGTAGTTTATATTTGAATATATTCCTTTTTCCACTATTACCCTCTTAGCGCTCCGAATGTACACTTGCATTTTCTACAGAAAGAGTGTTCAGAACTGCGCAATCAAAAGTATGGTTTAACTCTGTTAGCTTAATGAACATATCAGAAATAAGTTTCACACAATGCTTCTGTGTAGTTTTTATTTGAAGATATTATTTTTCCCAATATAGGCCTCTTAGCGCTCAGAATGTCCAATTGCAGTTTCTACAGAAAGAGTGTTTCAGAAAGGCTCAATCAAAAGTAAGGTTCAACTCTGTTAGTTGAATGCACAGAACAGAAATAAGTTTCATACAATGCTTCTGTGTAGTTTATATTTGAACATATTCTTTTTCCACTATTACCCACTTAGCGCTACGAATGTCCAGATGCATTTTCTACAGACAGAGTGTTTCAAAACTGCTCAATCAAAAGTATGGTTTAACTCTGTTAGCTGAATGCTCAGATCAGAAAGAAGTTTCACAGAATGCTTCTGTGTAGTTTATATTTGAATATATTCCTTATTCCACTACTACTCTCTTAGCGCTCCAAATGTCCAGTTGCATTTTCTACAGAAAGAGTGTTCAGATCTGCTCAATCAAAAGTATGGTTTAAGTCTGTTAGCTGAATGCACAGATCAGAAAGAAGTTTCACAGAATGATTCTGTGTAGTTTATATTTGGAGACATTCCTTTTTCCACTATTACCCTCTTAGCACTCCGAAACTCCACTTGCATTTTCTACAGAAAGAGTGTTTCAGAACGGCTCAATCAAAACTAAGGTTCACCTCTTTTAGTTGAACAAACAGAACAGAAAGATGTTTCACACAGTTCTTCTGTGTAGTTTTTATTTGTAGACATTCTTTTTCCCAATATAGGCCTCCTAGCGCTCAGAATGTCCAATTGCAGTTTCTACAGAAAGAGTGTTTCAGAACGGCTCAATCAAAAGTAAGGTTCAACTCTGTTAGTTGAATGCACCGAACAGAAAGAAGTTTCATACAATGCTTCTGTGTAGTTTATATTTGAACATATTCTTTTTTCCACTATTACCCACTTAGCGCTACGAATGTCCAGTTGCATTTTCTACAGACAGAGTGTTTCAAAACTGCTCAATCAAAAGTATGGTTTAACTCTGTTAGCTGAATGCTCAGATCAGAAAGAAGTTTCACAGAATGCTTCTGTGTAGCTCATATTTGAATATATTCCTTTTTCCACTACTACGCTCTTAGCGCTCCAAATGTCCAGTTGCATTTTCTACAGAAAGAGTGTTCAGATCTGCTCAATCAAAAGTATGGTTTAACTCTGTTAGCTGAATGCACAGATCAGAAAGAAGTTTCACCGAATGATTCTGTGTAGTTTATATTTGAAGACATTCCTTTTTCCACTATTACCCTCTTAGCGCTCCGAATCTCCACTTGCATTTTCTACAAAAAGAGTGTTTCATAACTGCTCAATCAAAAATATGTTTTATCTCTGTTAACTGAATTTACAGATCAGAAATAAGTTTCACAGAATGCATCTGTGTAGTTTTTATTTGAAGATATTCTTTTTCCCAATGTAGGCCTCTTAGCGCTTAGCATGTCCAATTGCAGTTTCTACAGAAAGAGTGTTTCAGAACGGCTCAATCAAAAGTAAGGTTCATCTCTGTTAGTTGAATGCACAGAACAGAATGAATTTTCACAGAATGCTACTGTGTAGTTTATATTTGAATATATTCCTTTTTCCACTATTACCCTCTTAGCGCTCCGAATGTCCACTTGCATTTTCTACAGAAAGAGTGTTCAGAACTGCGCAATCAAAAGTATGGTTTAACTCTGTTAGCTTAATGAACATATTAGAAATAAGTTTCACACAATGCTTCTGTGTAGTTTTTATTTGAAGATATTATTTTTCCCAATATAGGCCTCTTAGCGCTCAGAATGTACAATTGCAGTTTCTACAGAAAGAGTGTTTCAGAAAGGCTCAATCAAAAGTAAGGTTCAACTCTGTTAGTTGAATGCACAGAAGAGAAAGAATTTTCACAGAGTGCTACTGTGTAGTTTATACTTGAATATATTCCTTTTTCCACTATTACCCTCTTAGCGCTCCGAATGTCCACTTGCATTTTCTACAGAAAGAGTGTTCAGAACTGCGCAATCAAAAGTATGGTTTAACTCTGTTAGCTTAATGAACATATCAGAAATAAGTTTCACACACTGCTTCTGTGTAGTTTTTATTTGAAGATATTATTTTTCCCAATATAGGCTTCTTAGCGCTCAGAATGTCCAATTGCAGTTTCTACAGAAAGAGTGTTTCAGAAAGGCTCAATCAAAAGTAAGGTTCAACTCTGTTAGTTGAATGCACAGAACAGAAATAAGTTTCATACAATGCTTCTGTGTAGTTTATATTTGAACATATTCTTTTTTCCACTATTACCCACTTAGCGCTACGAATATCCAGATGCATTTTCTACAGACAGAGTGTTTCAAAACTGCTCAATCAAAAGTATGGTTTAACTCTGTTAGCTGAATGCTCAGATCAGAAAGAAGTTTCACAGAATGCTTCTGTGTAGTTTATATTTGAATATATTCCTTTTTCCACTACTACTCTCTTAGCGCTCCAAATGTCCAGTTGCATTTTCTACAGAAAGAGTGTTCAGATCTGCTCAATCATAAGTATGGTTTAAGTCTGTTAGCTGAATGCACAGATCAGAAAGAAGTTTCACAGAATGATTCTGTGTAGTTTATATTTGGAGACATTCCTTTTTCCACTATTACCCTCTTAGCGCTCCGAATCTCCACTTGCAATTTCTACAGAAAGAGTGTTTCAGAACGGCTCAATCAAAACTAAGGTTCAACTCTTTTAGTTGAACAAACAGAACAGAAAGAAGTTTCACACAATTCTTCTGTGTAGTTTTTATTTGTAGACATTCTTTTTCCCAATATAGGCCTCCTAGCGCTCAGAATGTCCAATTGCAGTTTCTACAGAAAGAGAGTTTCAGAACGGCTCAATCAAAAGTAAGGTTCAACTCTGTTAGTTGAATGCACAGAACAGAAAGAAGTTTCATACAATGCTTCTGTGTAGTTTATATTTGAACATATTCTTTTTTCCACTATTACCCACTTAGCGCTACGAATGTCCAGTTGCATTTTCTACAGAGTGTTTCAAAACTGCTCAATCAAAAGTATGGTTTAACTCTGTTAGCTGAATGCTCAGATCAGAAAGAAGTTTCACAGAATGCTTCCGTGTAGTTTATATTTGAATATATTCCTTTTTCCACTACTACGCTCTTAGCGCTCCAAATGTCCAGTTGCATTTTCTACAGAAAGAGTGTTCAGATCTGCTCAATCAAAAGTATGTTTTAACTCTGTTACCTGAATGCACAGATCAGAAAGAAGTTTCACAGAATGATTCTGTGTAGTTTATATTTGGAGACATTCCTTTTTCCACTATTACCCTCTTAGCGCTCCGAATCTCCACTTGCATTTTCTACAGAAAGAGTGTTTCAGAACGGCTCAATCAAAACTAATGTTCAACTCTTTTAGTTGAACAAACACAACAGAAAGAAGTTTCACAAAATTCTTCTGTGTAGTTTTTATTTGTAGACATTCCTTTTCCCAATATAGGCCTCTTAGCGCTCAGAATGTCCAATTGCAGTTTCTACAGAAAGAGTGTTTCAGAACGGCTCAATCAAACTTAAGGTTCAACTCTGTTAGTTGAATGCACAGAACAGAAAGAAGTTTCATACAATGCTTCTGTGTAGTTTATATTTGAACATATTCTTTTTTCCACTATTACCCACTTAACGCTACGAATGTCCAGTTGCATTTTCTACAGACAGAGTGTTTCAAAACTGCTCAATCAAATGTATGGTTTAACTCTGTTAGCTGAATGCTCAGATCAGAAAGAAGTTTCACAGAATGATTCTGTGTAGTTTATATTTGAATATATTCCTTTTTCCACTACTACGCTCTTAGCGCTCCAAATGTCCAGTTGCATTTTCTACAGAAAGAGTGTTCAGATCTGCTGAATCAAAAGTATGGTTTAACTCTGTTAGCTGAATGCACAGATCAGAAAGAAGTTTCACTGAATGATTCTGTGTAGTTTATATTTGAAGACATTCCTTTTTCCACTATTACCCACTTAGCGCTCCGAATCTCCACTTGCATTTTCTACAAAAAGAGTGTTTCATAACTGCTCAATCAAAAATATGTTTTATCTCTGTTAACTGAATTTACAGATCAGAAATAAGTTTCACAGAATGCATCTGTGTAGTTTTTATTTGAAGATATTCTTTTTCCCAATGTAGGCCTCTTAGCGCTTAGCATGTCCAATTGCAGTTTCTACAGAAAGAGTGTTTCAGAACGGCTCAATCAAAAGTAAGGTTCATCTCTGTTAGTTGAATGCACAGAACAGAAAGAATTTTCACAGAATGCTACTGTGTAGTTTATATTTGAATATATTCCTTTTTCCACTATTACCCTCTTAGCGCTCCGAATGTCCACTTGCATTTTCTACAGAAAGAGTGTTCAGAACTGCGCAATCAAAAGTATGGTTTAACTCTGTTAGCTTAATGAACATATCAGTAATATGTTTCACACAATGCTTCTGTGTAGTTTTTATTTGAAGATATTATTTTTCCCAATATAGGCCTCTTAGCGCTCAGAATGTCCAATTGCAGTTTCTACAGAAAGAGTGTTTCAGAAAGGCTCAATCAAAAGTAAGGTTCAACTCTGTTAGTTGAATGCACAGAACAGAAAGAAGTTTCATACAATGCTTCTGTGTAGTTTATATTTCAACATATTCTTTTTTCCACTATTACCCACTTAGCGCTACGAATGTCCAGTTGCATTTTCTACAGACAGAGTGTTTCAAAACTGCTCAATCAAAAGTATGGTTTAACTCTGTTAGCTGAATGCTCAGATCAGAAAGAAATTTCACAGAATGCTTCTGTGTAGTTTATATTTGAATATATTCCTTTTTGCACTACTACTCTCTTAGCGCTCCAAATGTCCAGTTGCATTTTCTACAGAAAGAGTGTTCAGATCTGCTCAATCAAAAGTATGGTTTAACTCTGTTAGCTGAATGCACAGATCAGAAAGAAGTTTCACAGAATGATTCTGTGTAGTTTATATTTGGAGACATTCCTTTTTCCACTCTTACCCTATTAGCGCTCCGAATCTCCACTTGCATTTTCTACAGAAAGAGTGTTTCAGAACGGCTCAATCAAAACTAAGGTTCAAACCTTTTAGTTGAACAAACAGAACAGAAAGAAGTTTCACACAATTCTTCTGTGTAGTATTTATTTGTAGACATTCTTTTTCCCAATATAGGCCTCTTAGCGCCCAGAATGTCCTATTGCAGTTTCTACAGAAAGAGTGTTTCAGAACGGCTCAATCAAAAGTAAGGTTCAACTCTGTTAGTTGAATGCACAGAACAGAAAGTAGTTTCATTCAATGCTTCTGTGTAGTTTATATTTGAACATATTCTTTTTTCCACTATTACCCACTTAGCGCTACGAATGTCCAGTTGCATTTTCTACAGACAGAGTGTTTCAAAACTGCTCAATCAAAAGTATGGTTTAACTCTGTTAGCTGAATGCTCAGATCAGAAAGAAGTTTCACAGAATGCTTCTCTGTAGTTTATATTTGAATATATTCCTTTTTCCACTACTACGATCTTAGCGCTCCAAACGTCCAGTTGCATTTTCTACAGAGAGAGTGTTCAGATCTGCTCAATCAAAAGTATGGTTTAACTCTGTTAGCTGAATGCACAGATCAGAAAGAAGTTTCACAGAATGATTCTGTGTAGTTTATATTTGAAGACATTCCTTTTTCCACTATTACCCACTTAGCGCTCCGAATCTCCACTTGCATTTTCTACAAAAAGAGTGTTTCATAACTGCTCAATCAAAAATATGTTTTATCTCTGTTAACTGAATTTACAGATCAGAAATAAGTTTCACAGAATGCATCTGTGTAGTTTTTATTTGAAGATATTCTTTTTCCCAATGTAGGCCTCTTAGCGCTTAGCATGTCCAATTGCAGTTTCTACAGAAAGAGTGTTTCAGAACGGCTCAATCAAAAGTAAGGTTCATCTCTGTTAGTTGAATGCACAGAACAGAAAGAATTTTCACAGAATGCTACTGTGTAGTTTATATTTGAATATATTCCTTTTTCCACTATTACCCTCTTAGCGCTCCGAATCTCCACTTGCATTTTCTACAGAAAGAGTGTTCAGAACTGCGCAATCAAAAGTATGGTTTAACTCTGTTAGCTTAATGAACATATCAGTAATAAGTTTCACACAATGCTTCTGTGTAGTTTTTATTTGAAGATATTATTTTTCCCAATATAGGCCTCTTAGCGCTCAGAATGTCCAATTGCAGTTTCTACAGAAAGAGTTTTTCAGAAAGGCTCAATCAAAAGTAAGGTTCAACTCTGTTAGTTGAATGCACAGAACAGAAAGAAGTTTCATACAATGCTTCTGTGTAGTTTATATTTGAACATATTCTTTTTTCCACTATTACCCACTTAGCGCTACGAATGTCCAGTTGCATTTTCTACAGACAGAGTGTTTCAAAACTGCTCAATCAAAAGTATGGTTTAACTCTGTTAGCTGAATGCTCAGATCAGAAAGAAGTTTCACAGAATGCTTCTGTGTAGTTTATATTTGAATATATTCCTTTTTGCACTACTACTCTCTTAGCGCTCCAAATGTCCAGTTGCATTTTCTACAGAAAGAGTGTTCAGATCTGCTCAATCAAAAGTATGGTTTAACTCTGTTAGCTGAATGCACAGATCAGAAAGAAGTTTCACAGAATGATTCTGTGTAGTTTATATTTGGAGACATTCCTTTTTCCACTATTACCCTCTTAGCGCTCCGAATCTCCACTTGCATTTTCTACAGAACGAGTGTTTCAGAACGGCTCAATCAAAACTAAGGTTCAACTCTTTTAGTTGAACAAACAGAACAGAAAGAAGTTTCACACAATACTTCTGTGTAGTTTTTATTTGTAGACATTCTTTTTCCCAATATAGGCCTCCTAGCGCTCAGAATGTCCAATTGCAGTTTCTACAGAAAGAGTGTTTCAGAACGGCTCAATCAAAAGTAAGGTTCAACTCTGTTAGTTGAATGCACAGAACAGAAAGAAGTTTCATACAATGCTTCTGTGTAGTTTATATTTGAACATATTCTTTTTTCCACTATTTCCCACTTAGCGCTACGAATGTCCAGTTGCATTTTCTACAGACAGAGTGTTTCAAAACTGCTCAATCAAAAGTATGGTTTAACTCTGTTAGCTGAATGCTCAGATCAGAAAGAAGTTTCACAGAATGCTTCTGTGTAGTTTATATTTGAATATATTCCTTTTTCCACTACTACGCTCTTAGCGCTCCAAATGTCCAGTTGCATTTTCTACAGAAAGAGTGTTCAGATCTGCTCAATCAAAAGTATGGTTTAACTCTGTTAGCTGAATGCACAGATCAGAAAGAAGTTTCACCGAATGATTCTGTGTAGTTTATATTTGAAGACATTCCTTTTTCCACTATTACCCTCTTAGCGCTCCGAATCTCCACTTGCATATTCTACAAAAAGTGTGTTTCATAACTGCTCAATCAAAAATATGTTTTATCTCTGTTAACTGAATTTACAGATCAGAAATAAGTTTCACAGAATGCATCTGTGTAGTTTTTATTTGAAGATATTCTTTTTCCCAATGTAGGCCTCTTAGCGCTTAGCATGTCCAATTGCAGTTTCTACAGAAAGAGTGTTTCAGAACGGCTCAATCAAAAGTAAGGTTCAACTCGGTTAGTTGAATGCACAGAACAGAAAGAATTTTCACAGAATGCTACTGTGTAGTTTATATTTGAATATATTCCTTTTTCCACTATTACCCTCTTAGCGCTCCGAATGTCCACTTGCATTTTCTACAGAAAGAGTGTTCAGAACTGCGCAATCAAAAGTATGGTTTAACTCTGTTAGCTTAATGAACATATCAGTAATAAGTTTCACACAATGCTTCTGTGTAGTTTTTATTTGAAGATATTATTTTTCCCAATATAGGCCTCTTAGCGCTCAGAATGTCCAATTGCAGTTTCTACAGAAAGAGTTTTTCAGAAAGGCTCAATCAAAAGTAAGGTTCAACTCTGTTAGTTGAATGCACAGAACAGAAAGAAGTTTCATACAATGCTTCTGTGTAGTTTATATTTGAACATATTCTTTTTTCCACTATTACCCACTTAGCGCTACGAATGTCCAGTTGCATTTTCTACAGACAGAGTGTTTCAAAACTGCTCAATCAAAAGTATGGTTTAACTCTGTTAGCTGAATGCTCAGATCAGAAAGAAGTTTCACAGAATGCTTCTGTGTAGTTTATATTTGAATATATTCCTTTTTGCACTACTACTCTCTTAGCGCTCCAAATGTCCAGTTGCATTTTCTACAGAAAGAGTGTTCAGATCTGCTCAATCAAAAGTATGGTTTAACTCTGTTAGCTGAATGCACAGATCAGAAAGAAGTTTCACAGAATGATTCTGTGTAGTTTATATTTGGAGACATTCCTTTTTCCACTATTACCCTCTTAGCGCTCCGAATCTCCACTTGCATTTTCTACAGAACGAGTGTTTCAGAACGGCTCAATCAAAACTAAGGTTCAACTCTTTTAGTTGAACAAACAGAACAGAAAGAAGTTTCACACAATTCTTCTGTGTAGTTTTTATTTGTAGACATTCTTTTTCCCAATATAGGCCTCCTAGCGCTCAGAATGTCCAATTGCAGTTTCTACAGAAAGAGTGTTTCAGAACGGCTCAATCAAAAGTAAGGTTCAACTCTGTTAGTTGAATGCACAGAACAGAAAGAAGTTTCATACAATGCTTCTGTGTAGTTTATATTTGAACATATTCTTTTTTCCACTATTTCCCACTTAGCGCTACGAATGTCCAGTTGCATTTTCTACAGACAGAGTGTTTCAAAACTGCTCAATCAAAAGTATGGTTTAACTCTGTTAGCTGAATGCTCAGATCAGAAAGAAGTTTCACAGAATGCTTCTGTGTAGTTTATATTTGAATATATTCCTTTTTCCACTACTACGCTCTTAGCGCTCCAAATGTCCAGTTGCATTTTCTACAGAAAGAGTGTTCAGATCTGCTCAATCAAAAGTATGGTTTAACTCTGTTAGCTGAATGCACAGATCAGAAAGAAGTTTCACCGAATGATTCTGTGTAGTTTATATTTGAAGACATTCCTTTTTCCACTATTACCCTCTTAGCGCTCCGAATCTCCACTTGCATATTCTACAAAAAGTGTGTTTCATAACTGCTCAATCAAAAATATGTTTTATCTCTGTTAACTGAATTTACAGATCAGAAATAAGTTTCACAGAATGCATCTGTGTAGTTTTTATTTGAAGATATTCTTTTTCCCAATGTAGGCCTCTTAGCGCTTAGCATGTCCAATTGCAGTTTCTACAGAAAGAGTGTTTCAGAACGGCTCAATCAAAAGTAAGGTTCAACTCTGTTAGTTGAATGCACAGAAGAGAAAGAATTTTCACAGAGTGCTACTGTGTAGTTTATATTTGAATATATTCCTTTTTCCACTATTACCCTCTTAGCGCTCCGAATGTCCACTTGCATTTTCTACAGAAAGAGTGTTCAGAACTGCGCAATCAAAAGTATGGTTTAACTCTGTTAGCTTAATGAACATATCAGAAATAAGTTTCACACACTGCTTCTGTGTAGTTTTTATTTGAAGATATTATTTTTCCCAATATAGGCTTCTTAGCGCTCAGAATGTCCAATTGCAGTTTCTACAGAAAGAGTGTTTCAGAAAGGCTCAATCAAAAGTAAGGTTCAACTCTGTTAGTTGAATGCACAGAACAGAAATAAGTTTCATACAATGCTTCTGTGTAGTTTATATTTGAACATATTCTTTTTTCCACTATTACCCACTTAGCGCTACGAATATCCAGATGCATTTTCTACAGACAGAGTGTTTCAAAACTGCTCAATCAAAAGTATGGTTTAACTCTGTTAGCTGAATGCTCAGATCAGAAAGAAGTTTCACAGAATGCTTCTGTGTAGTTTATATTTGAATATATTCCTTTTTCCACTACTACTCTCTTAGCGCTCCAAATGTCCAGTTGCATTTTCTACAGAAAGAGTGTTCAGATCTGCTCAATCATAAGTATGGTTTAAGTCTGTTAGCTGAATGCACAGATCAGAAAGAAGTTTCACAGAATGATTCTGTGTAGTTTATATTTGGAGACATTCCTTTTTCCACTATTACCCTCTTAGCGCTCCGAATCTCCACTTGCAATTTCTACAGAAAGAGTGTTTCAGAACGGCTCAATCAAAACTAAGGTTCAACTCTTTTAGTTGAACAAACAGAACAGAAAGAAGTTTCACACAATTCTTCTGTGTAGTTTTTATTTGTAGACATTCTTTTTCCCAATATAGGCCTCCTAGCGCTCAGAATGTCCAATTGCAGTTTCTACAGAAAGAGTGTTTCAGAACGGCTCAATCAAAAGTAAGGTTCAACTCTGTTAGTTGAATGCACAGAACAGAAAGAAGTTTCATACAATGCTTCTGTGTAGTTTATATTTGAACATATTCTTTTTTCCACTATTACCCACTTAGCGCTACGAATGTCCAGTTGCATTTTCTACAGAGTGTTTCAAAACTGCTCAATCAAAAGTATGGTTTAACTCTGTTAGCTGAATGCTCAGATCAGAAAGAAGTTTCACAGAATGCTTCCGTGTAGTTTATATTTGAATATATTCCTTTTTCCACTACTACGCTCTTAGCGCTCCAAATGTCCAGTTGCATTTTCTACAGAAAGAGTGTTCAGATCTGCTCAATCAAAGTATGTTTTAACTCTGTTAGCTGAATGCACAGATCAGAAAGAAGTTTCACAGAATGATTCTGTGTAGTTTATATTTGGAGACATTCCTTTTTCCACTATTACCCTCTTAGCGCTCCGAATCTCCACTTGCATTTTCTACAGAAAGAGTGTTTCAGAACGGCTCAATCAAAACTAAGGTTCAACTCTTTTAGTTGAACAAACAGAACAGAAAGAAGTTTCACACAATTCTTCTGTGTAGTTTTTATTTGTAGACATTCTTTTTCCCAATATAGGCCTCCTAGCGCTCAGAATGTCCAATTGCAGTTTCTACAGAAAGAGTGTTTCAGAACGGCTCAATCAAAAGTAAGGTTCAACTCTGTTAGTTGAATGCACAGAACAGAAAGAAGTTTCATACAATGCTTCTGTGTAGTTTATATTTGAACATATTCTTTTTTCCACTATTACCCACTTAGCGCTACGAATGTCCAGTTGCATTTTCTACAGACAGAGTGTTTCAAAACTGTTCAATCAAAAGTATGGTTTAACTCTGTTAGCTGAATGCTCAGATCAGAAAGAAGTTTCACAGAATGCTTCTGTGTAGTTTATATTTGAATATATTCCTTTTTCCACTACTACGCTCTTAGCGCTCCAAATGTCCAGTTGCATTTTCTACAGAAAGAGTGTTCAGATCTGCTCAATCAAAAGTATGGTTTAACTCTGTTAGCTGAATGCACAGATCAGAAAGAAGTTTCACCGAATGATTCTGTGTAGTTTATATTTGAAGACATTCCTTTTTCCACTATTACCCACTTAGCGCTCCGAATCTCCACTTGCATATTCTACAAAAAGTGTGTTTCATAACTGCTCAATCAAAAATATGTTTTATCTCTGTTAACTGAATTTACAGATCAGAAATAAGTTTCACAGAATGCATCTGTGTAGTTTTTATTTGAAGATATTCTTTTTCCCAATGTAGGCCTCTTAGCGCTTAGCATGTCCAATTGCAGTTTCTACAGAAAGAGTGTTTCAGAACGGCTCAATCAAAAGTAAGGTTCAACTCGGTTGGTTGAATGCACAGAAGAGAAAGAATTTTCACAGAATGCTACTGTGTAGTTTATATTTGAATATATTGCTTTTTCCACTATTACCCTCTTAGCGCTCCGAATGTCCACTTGCATTTTCTACAGAAAGAGTGTTCAGAACTGCGCAATCAAAAGTATGGTTTAACTCTGTTAGCTTAATGAACATATCAGAAATAAGTTTCACACACTGCTTCTGTGTAGTTTTTATTTGAAGATATTATTTTTCCCAATATAGGCCTCTTAGCGCTCAGAATGTCCAATTGCAGTTTCTACAGAAAGAGTGTTTCAGAAAGGCTCAATCAAAAGTAAGGTTCAACTCTGTTAGTTGAATGCACAGAACAGAAATAAGTTTCATACAATGCTTCTGTGTAGTTTATATTTGAACATATTCTTTTTTCCACTATTACCCACTTAGCGCTACGAATGTCCAGATGCATTTTCTACAGACAGAGTGTTTCAAAACTGCTCAATCAAAAGTATGGTTTAACTCTGTTAGCTGAATGCTCAGATCAGAAAGAAGTTTCACAGAATGCTTCTGTGTAGTTTATATTTGAATATATTCCTTTTTCCACTACTACTCTCTTAGCGCTCCAAATGTCCAGTTGCATTTTCTACAGAAAGAGTGTTCAGATCTGCTCAATCATAAGTATGGTTTAAGTCTGTTAGCTGAATGCACAGATCAGAAAGAAGTTTCACAGAATGATTCTGTGTAGTTTATATTTGGAGACATTCCTTTTTCCACTATTACCCTCTTAGCGCTCCGAATCTCCACTTGCAATTTCTACAGAAAGAGTGTTTCAGAACGGCTCAATCAAAACTAAGGTTCAACTCTTTTAGTTGAACAAACAGAACAGAAAAAAGTTTCACACAATTCTTCTGTGTAGTTTTTATTTGTAGATATTCTTTTTCCCAATATAGGCCTCCTAGCGCTCAGAATGTCCAATTGCAGTTTCTACAGAAAGAGTGTTTCAGAACGGCTCAATCAAAAGTAAGGTTCAACTCTGTTAGTTGAATGCACAGAACAGAAAGAAGTTTCATACAATGCTTCTGTGTAGTTTATATTTGAACATATTCTTTTTTCCATTATTACCCACTTAGCGCTACGAATGTCCAGTTGCATTTTCTACAGAGTGTTTGAAAACTGCTCAATCAAAAGTATGGTTTAACTCTGTTAGCTGAATGCTCAGATCAGAAAGAAGTTTCACAGAATGCTTCTGTGTAGTTTATATTTGAATATATTCCTTTTTCCACTACTAAGCTCTTAGCGCTCCAAATGTCCAGTTGCATTTTCTACAGAAAGAGTGTTCAGATCTGCTCAATCAAAAGTATGGTTTAATTCTGTTAGCTGAATGCACAGATCAGAAAGAAATTTCACAGAATGATTCTGTGTAGTTTATATTTGGAGACATTCCTTTTTCCACTATTACCCTCTTAGCGCTCCGAATCTCCACTTGCATTTTCTACAGAAAGAGTGTTTCAGAACGGCTCAATCAAAACTAAGGTTCAACTCTTTTAGTTGAACAAACAGAACAGAAAGAAGTTTCACAAAATTCTTCTGTGTAGTTTTTATTTGTAGACATTCCTTTTCCCAATATAGGCCTCTTAGCGCTCAGAATGTCCAATTGCAGTTTCTACAGAAAGAGTGTTTCAGAACGGCTCAATCAAACTTAAGGTTCAACTCTGTTAGTTGAATGCACAGAACAGAAAGAAGTTTCATACAATGCTTCTGTGTAGTTTATATTTGAACATATTCTTTTTTCCACTATTACCCACTTAACGCTACGAAAGTCCAGTTGCATTTTCTACAGACAGAGTGTTTCAAAACTGCTCAATCAAATGTATGGTTTAACTCTGTTAGCTGAATGCTCAGATCAGAAAGAAGTTTCACAGAATGATTCTGTGTAGTTTATATTTGAATATATTCCTTTTTCCACTACTACGCTCTTAGCGCTCCAAATGTCCAGTTGCATTTTCTACAGAAAGAGTGTTCAGATCTGCTCAATCAAAAGTATGGATTAACTCTGTTAGCTGAATGCACAGATCAGAAAGAAGTTTCACTGAATGATTCTGTGTAGTTTATATTTGAAGACATTCCTTTTTCCACTATTACCCACTTAGCACTCCGAATCTCCACTTGCATTTTCTACAAAAAGAGTGTTTCATAACTGCTCAATCAAAAATATGTTTTATCTCTGTTAACTGAATTTACAGATCAGAAATAAGTTTCACAGAATGCATCTGTGTAGTTTTTATTTGAAGATATTGTTTTTCCCAATGTAGGCCTCTTAGCGCTTAGCATGTCCAATTGCAGTTTCTACAGAAAGAGTGTTTCAGAACGGCTCAATCAAAAGTAAGGTTCATCTCTGTTAGTTGAATGCACAGAACAGAAAGAATTTTCACAGAATGCTACTCTGTAGTTTATATTTGAATATATTCCTTTTTCCACTATTACCCTCTTAGCGCTCCGAATGTCCACTTGCATTTTCTACAGAAAGAGTGTTCAGAACTGCGCAATCAAAAGTATGGTTTAACTCTGTTAGCTTAATGAACATATCAGTAATAAGTTTCACACAATGCTTCTGTGTAGTTTTTATTTGAAGATATTATTTTTCCCAATATAGGCCTCTTAGCGCTCAGAATGTCCAATTGCAGTTTCTACAGAAAGAGTGTTTCAGAAAGGCTCAATCAAATGTAAGGTTCAACTCTGTTAGTTGAATGCACAGAACAGAAAGAAGTTTCATACAATGCTTCTGTGTAGTTTATATTTGAACATATTCTTTTTTCCACTATTACCCACTTAGCGCTACGAATGTCCAGTTGCATTTTCTACAGACAGAATGTTTCAAAACTGCTCAAACAAAAGTATGGTTTAACTCTGTTAGCTGAATGCTCAGATCAGAAACAAGTTTCACAGAATGCTTCTGTGTAGTTTATATTTGAATATATTCCTTTTTGCACTACTACTCTCTTAGCGCTCCAAATGTCCAGTTGCATTTTCTACAGAAAGAGTGTTCAGATCTGCTCAATCAAAAGTATGGTTTAACTCTGTTAGCTGAATGCACAGATCAGAAAGAAGTTTCACAGAATGATTCTGTGTAGTTTATATTTGGAGACATTCCTTTTTCCACTATTACCCTATTAGCGCTCCGAATCTCCGCTTGCATTTTCTACAGAAAGAGTGTTTCAGAACGGCTCAATCAAAACTAAGGTTCAACTCTTTTAGTTGAACAAACAGAACAGAAAGAAGTTTCACACAATTCTTCTGTGTAGTTTTTATTTGTAGACATTCTTTTTCCCAATATAGGCCTCTTAGCGCTCAGAATGTCCAATTGCAGTTTCTACAGAAAGAGTGTTTCAGAACGGCTCAATCAAAAGTAAGGTTCAACTCTGTTAGTTGAATGCACAGAACAGAAAGTAGTTTCATTCAATGCTTCTGTGTAGTTTATATTTGAACATATTCTTTTTTCCACTATTACCCACTTAGCGCTACGAATGTCCAGTTGCATTTTCTACAGACAGAGTGTTTCAAAACTGCTCAATCAAAAGTATGGTTTAACTCTGTTAGCTGAATGCTCAGATCAGAAAGAAGTTTCACAGAATGCTTCTCTGTAGTTTATATTTGAATATATTCCTTTTTCCACTACTACGCTCTTAGCGCTCCAAATGTCCAGTTGCATTTTCTAAAGAGAGACTGTTCAGATCTGCTCAATCAAAAGTATGGTTTAACTCTGTTAGCTGAATGCACAGATCAGAAAGAAGTTTCACCGAATGATTCTGTGTAGTTTATATTTGAAGACATTCCTTTTTCCACTATTACCCACTTAGCGCTCCGAATCTCCACTTACATTTTCTACAAAAAGAGTGTTTCATAACTGCTCAATCAAAAATATGTTTTATCTCTGTTAACTGAATTTACAGATCAGAAATAAGTTTCACAGAATGCATCTGTGTAGTTTTTATTTGAAGATATTCTTTTTCCCAATGTAGGCCTCTTAGCGCTTAGCATGTCCAATTGCAGTTTCTACAGAAAGAGTGTTTCAGAACGGCTCAATCAAAAGTAAGGTTCATCTCTGTTATTTGAATGCACAGAACAGAAAGAATTTTCACAGAATGCTACTGTGTAGTTTATATTTGAATATATTCCTTTTTCCACTCTTACCCTCTTAGCGCTCCGAATGTCCACTTGCATTTTCTACAGAAATAGTGTTCAGAACTGTGCAATCAAAAGTATGGTTTAACTCTGTTAGCTTAATGAACATATCAGTAATAAGTTTCACACAATGCTTCTGTGTAGTTTTTATTTGAAGATATTATTTTTCCCAATATAGGCCTCTTAGCGCTCAGAATATCCAATTGCAGTTTCTACAGAAAGAGTGTTTCCGAACGGCTCAATCAAAAGTAAGGTTCAACTCTGTTAGTTGAATGCACAGAACAGAAAGAAGTTTCATTCAATGCTTCTGTGTAGTTTATATTTGAACATATTCTTTTTTCCACTATTACCCACTTAGCGCTACGAATGTCCAGTTGCATTTTCTACAGAAAGAGTGTTTCAAAACTGCTCAATCAAAAGTATGGTTTAACTCTGTTAGCTGAATGCTCAGATCAGAAAGAAGTTTCACAGAATGCTTCTTTGTAGTTTATATTTGAATATATTCCTTTTTCCACTACTACGCTCTTAGCGCTCCAAATGTCCAGTTGCATTTTCTACAGAAAGAGTGTTCAGATCTGCTCAATCAAAAGTATGGTTTAACTCTGTTAGCTTAATGAACATATCAGAAATAAGTTTCACACAATGCTTCTGTGTAGTTTTTATTTGAAGATATTATTTTTCCCAATAGAGGCCTCTTAGCGCTTAGAATGTCCAATTGCAGTTTCTACGGAAAGAGTGTTTCAGAAAGGCTCAATCAAAAGTAAGGTTCAACTCTGTTAGTTGAATGCACAGAACAGAAAGATGTTTCATACAATGCTTCTGTGTAGTTTATATTTGAACATATTCTTTTTTCCACTATTACCCACTTAGCGCTACGAATGTCCAGTTGCATTTTCTACAGACAGAGTGTTTCAAAACTGCTCAATCAAAAGTATGGTTTAACTCTGTTACCTGAATGCTCAGATCAGAAAGAAGTTTCACAGAATGCTTCTGTGTAGTTTATATCTGAATATATTCCTTTTTCCACTACTACGCTCTGAGCGCTCCAAATGTCCAGTTGCATTTTCTACAGAAAGAGTGTTCAGATCTGCTCAATCAAAAGTATGGTTTAACTCTGTTAGCTGAATGCACAGATCAGAAAGAAGTTTCACCGAATGATTCTGTGTAGTTTATATTTGAAGACATTCCTTTTTCCACTATTACACTCTTAGCGCTCCGAATCTCCACTTGCATTTTCTACAAAAAGAGTGTTTCATAACTGCTCAATCAAAAATATGTTTTATCTCAGTTAACTGAATTTACAGATCAGAAATAAGTTTCACAGAATGCATCTGTGTAGTTTTTATTTGAAGATATTCTTTTTCCCAATGTAGGCCTCTTAGCGCTTAGCATGTCCAATTGCAGTTTCTACAGAAAGAGTGTTTCAGAACGGCTCAATCAAAAGTAAGGTTCATCTCTGTTAGTTGAATGCACAGAACAGAAAGAATTTTCACAGAATGCTACTGTGTAGTTTATATTTGAATATATTCCTTTTTCCACTATTACCCTCTTAGCGCTCCGAATGTCCACTTGCATTTTCTACAGAAAGAGTGTTCAGAACTGCGCAATCAAAAGTATGGTTTAACTCTGTTAGCTTAATGAACATATCAGTAATAAGTTTCACACAATGCTTCTGTTTAGTTTTTATTTGAAGATATTATTTTTCCCAATATAGGCCTCTTAGCGCTCAGAATGTCCAATTGCAGTTTCTACAGAAAGAGTGTTTCAGAACGGCTCAATCAAAAGTAAGGTTCAACTCTGTTAGTTGAATGCACAGAACAGAAAGAAGTTTCATTCAATGCTTCTGTGTAGTTTATATTTGAAAATATTCTTTTTTCCACTATTACCCACTTAGCGCTACGAATGTCCAGTTGCATTTTCTACAGACAGAGTGTTTCAAAACTGCTCAATCAAAAGTATGGTTTAACTCTGTTAGCTGAATGCTCAGATCAGAAAGAAGTTTCACAGAATGCTTCTGTGTAGTTTATATTTGAATATATTCCTTTTTCCACTACTACGCTCTTAGCGCTCCAAATGTCCAGTTGCATTTTCTACAGAAAGAGTGTTCAGATCTGCTCAATCAAAAGTATGGTTTAACTCTGTTAGCTTAATGAACATATCAGAAATAAGTTTCACACAATGCTTCTGTGTAGTTTTTATTTGAAGATATTATTTTTCCCAATAGAGGCCTCTTAGCGCTCAGAATGTCCAATTGCAGTTTCTACAGAAAGAGTGTTTCAGAAAGGCTCAATCAAAAGTAAGGTTCAACTCTGTTAGTTGAATGCACAGAACAGAAAGATGTTTCATACAATGCTTCTGTGTAGTTTATATTTGAACATATTCTTTTTTCCACTATTACCCACTTAGCGCTACGAATGTCCAGTTGCATTTTCTACAGACAGAGTGTTTCAAAACTGCTCAATCAAAAGTATGGTTTAACTCTGTTAGCTGAATGCTCAGATCAGAAAGAAGTTTCACAGAATGCTTCTGTGTAGTTTATATCTGAATATATTCCTTTTTCCACTACTACGCTCTGAGCGATCCAAATGTCCAGTTGCATTTTCTACAGAAAGAGTGTTCAGATCTGCGCAATCAAATGTATGGTTTAACTCTGTTAGCTGAATGCACAGATCAGAAAGAAGTTTCACCGAATGATTCTGTGTAGTTTATATTTGAAGACATTCCTTTTTCCACTATTACCCTCTTAGCGCTCCGAATCTCCACTTGCATTTTCTACAAAAAGAGTGTTTCATAACTGCTCAATCAAAAATATGTTTTATCTCTGTTAACTGAATTTACAGATCAGAAATAAGTTTCACAGAATGCATCTGTGTAGTTTTTATTTGAAGATATTCTTTTTCCCAATGTAGGCCTCTTAGCGCTTAGCATGTCCAATTGCAGTTTCTACAGAAAGAGTGTTTCAGAACGGCTCAATCAAAAGTAAGGTTCAACTCGGTTAGTTGAATGCACAGAACAGAAAGAATTTTCACAGAATGCTACTGTGTAGTTTATATTTGAATATATTCCTTTTTCCACTATTACCCTCTTAGCGCTCCGAATGTCCACTTGCATTTTCTACAGAAAGAGTGTCCAGAACTGCGCAATCAAAAGTATGGTTTAACTCTGTTAGCTTAATGAACATATCAGAAATAAGTTTCACACAATGCTTCTGTGTAGTTTTTATTTGAAGATATTATTTTTCCCAATATAGGCCTCTTAGCGCTCAGAATGTCCAATTGCAGTTTCTACAGAAAGAGTGTTTCAGAAATTCTCAATCAAAAGTAAGGTTCAACTCTGTTAGTTGAATGCACAGAACAGAAAGTAGTTTCATACAATGCTTCTGTGTAGTTTATATTTGAACATATTCTTTTTTCCTCTATTACCCACTTAGCGCTATGAATGTCCAGTTGCATTTTCTACAGACAGAGCGTTTCAAAACTGCTCAATCAAAAGTATGGTTTAACTCTGTTAGCTGAATGCTCAGATCAGAAAGAAGTTTCACAGAATGCTTCTGTGTAGTTTATATTTGAATATATTCCTTTTTCCACTACTACTCTCTTAGCGCTCTAAATGTCCAGTTGCATTTTCTACAGAAAGAGTGTTCAGATCTGCTCAATCAAAAGTATGGTTTAACACTGTTAGCTGAATGCACAGATCAGGAATAAGTTTCCCAGAATGATTCTGTGTAGTTTATATTTGGAGACATTCCTTTTTCCACTATTACCCTCTTAGCGCTCCGAATCTCCACTTGCATTTTCTACAGAAAGAGTGTTTCAGAACGGCTCAATCAAAACTAAGGTTCAACTCTTTTAGTTGAACAAACAGAACAGAAAGAAGTTTCACACAATCCTTCTGTGTAGTTTTTATTTGTAGACATTCTTTTTCCCAATATAGGCCTCTTAGCGCTCAGAGTGTCCAATTGCAGTTTCTACCGAAAGAGTGTTTCAGAACGGCTCAATCAAAAGTAAGGTTCAACTCTGTTAGTTGAATGCACAGAACAGAAAGGAGTTTCATTCAATGCTTCTGTGTAGTTTATATTTGAACATATTTTTTTTCCACTATTACCCACTTAGCGCTACGAATGTCCAGTTGCATTTTCTACAGACAGAGTGTTTCAAAACTGCTCAATCAAAAGTATGGTTTAACTCTGTTAGCTGAATGCTCAGATCAGAAAGAAGTTTCACAGAATGCTTCTTTGTAGTTTATATTTGAATATATTCCTTTTTCCACTACTACGCTCTTAGCGCTCCAAATGTCCAGTTGCATTTTTAACAGAAAGAGTGTTCAGATCTGCTCAATCAAAAGTATGGTTTAACTCTGTTAGCTTAATGAACATATCAGAAATAAGTTTCACACAATGCTTCTGTGTAGTTTTTATTTGAAGATATTATTTTTCCCAATAGAGCCCTCTTAGCGCTCAGAATGTCCAATTGCAGTTTCTACAGAAAGAGTGTTTCAGAACGGCTCAATCAAAAGTAAGGTTCAACTCTGTTAGTTGAATGCACAGAACAGAAAGATGTTTCATACAATGCTTCTGTGTAGTTTATATTTGAACATATTCTTTTTTCCACTATTACCCACTTAGCGCTACGAATGTCCAGTTGCATTTTCTACAGACAGAGTGTTTCAAAACTGCTCAATCAAAAGTATGGTTTAACTCTGTTAGCTGAATGCTCAGATCAGAAAGAAGTTTCACAGAATGCTTCTTTGTAGTTTATATTTGAATATATTCCTTTTTCCACTACTACGCTCTTAGCGCTCCAAATGTCCAGTTGCATTTTCTACAGAAAGAGTGTTCAGATCTGCTCAATCAAAAGTATGGTTTAACTCTGTTAGTTGAATGCACAGAACAGAAAGAATTTTCACAGAGTGCTACTGTGTAGTTTATATTTGAATATATTCCTTTTTCCACTATTACCCTCTTAGCGCTCCGAATGTCCACTTGCATTTTCTACACAAAGAGTGTTCAGAACTGCGCAATCAAAAGTATGGTTTAACTCTGTTAGCTTAATGAACATATCAGAAAAAAGTTTCACACAATGCTTCTGTGTAGTTTTTTTTGAAGATATTATTTTTCCCAATATAGGCCTCTTAGCGCTCAGAATGTCCAATTGCAGTTTCTACAGAAAGAGTGTTTCAGAAAGGCTCAATCAAAAGTAAGGTTCAACTCTGTTAGTTGAATGCACAGAACAGAAATAAGTTTCATACAATGCTTCTGTGTAGTTTATATTTGAACATATTCTTTTTTCCACTATTACCCACTTAGCGCTACGAATGTCCAGATGCATTTTCTACAGACAGAGTGTTTCAAAACTGCTCAATCAAAAGTATGGTTTAACTCTGTTAGCTGAATGCTCAGATGAGAAACAAGTTTCACAGAATGCTTCTGTGTAGTTTATATTTGAATATATTCCTTTTTCCACTACTACTCTCTTAGCGCTCCAAATGTCCAGTTGCATTTTCTACAGAAAGAGTGTTCAGATCTGCTCAATCAAAAGTATGGTTTAAGTCTGTTAGCTGAATGCACAGATCAGAAAGAAGTTTCACAGAATGATTCTGTGTAGTTTATATTTCGAGACATTCCTATTTCCACTATTACCCTCTTAGCGCTCCGAATCTCCACTTGCATTTTCTACAGAAAGAGTGTTTCAGAACGGCTCAATCAAAACTAAGGTTCAACTCTTTTAGTTGAACAAACAGAACCGAAAGTAGTTTCACACAATTCTTCTGTGTAGTTTTTATTTGTAGACATTCTTTTTCCCAATATAGGCCTCCTAGCGCTCAGAATGTCCAATTGCAGTTTCTACAGAAAGAGTGTTTCAGAACGGCTCAATCAAAAGTAAGTTTCAACTCTGTTAGTTGAATGCACAGAACTGAAAGAAGTTTCATACAATGCTTCTGTGTAGTTTATATTTGAACATATTATTTTTTCCACTATTACCCACTTAGCGCTACGAATGTCCAGTTGCATTTTCTACAGACAGAGTGTTTCAAAACTGCTCTATCAAAAGTATGGTTTAACTCTGTTAGCTGAATGCTCAGATCAGAAAGAAGTTTCACAGAATGCTTCTGTGTAGTTTATATTTGAATATATTCCTTTTTCCACTACTACGCTCTTAGCGCTCCAAATGTCCAGTTGCATTTTCTACAGAAAGAGTGTTCAGATCTGCTCAATCAAAAGTATGTTTTAACTCTGTTAGCTGAATGCACAGATCAGAAAGAAGTTTCACCGAATGATTCTGTGTAGTTTATATTTGAAGACATTCCTTTTTCCACTATTACCCACTTAGCGCTCCGAATCTCCACTTGCATTTTCTACAAAAAGAGTGTTTCATAACTGCTCAATCAAAAATATGTTTTATCTCTGTTAACTGAATTTACAGATCAGAAATAAGTTTCACAGAATGCATCTGTGTAGTTTTTATTTGAAGATATTCTTTTTCCCAATGTAGGCCTCTTAGCGCTTAGCATGTCCAATTGCAGTTTCTACAGAAAGAGTGTTTCAGAACGGCTCAATCAAAAGTAAGGTTCAACTCGGTTAGTTGAATGCACAGAACAGAAAGAATTTTCACAGAATGCTACTGTGTAGTTTATATTTGAATATATTCCTTTTTCCACTATTACCCTCTTAGCGCTCCGAATGTCCACTTGCATTTTCTACAGAAAGAGTGTTCAGAACTGCGCAATCAAAAGTATGGTTTAACTCTGTTAGCTTAATGAACATATCAGAAATAAGTTTCACACAATGCTTCTGTGTAGTTTTTATTGAAGATATTATTTTTCCCAATATAGGCCTCTTAGCGCTCAGAATGTCCAATTGCAGTTTCTACAGAAAGAGTGTTTCAGAGATTCTCAATCAAAAGTAAGGTTCAACTCTGTTAGTTGAATGCACAGAACAGAAAGTAGTTTCATACAATGCTTCTGTGTAGTTTATATTTGAACATATTCTTTTTTCCTCTATTACCCACTTAGCGCTACGAATGTCCAGTTGCATTTTCTACAGACAGAGTGTTTCAAAACTGCTCAATCAAAAGTATGGTTTAACTCTGTTAGCTGAATGCTCAGATCAGAAAGAAGTTTCACAGAATGCTTCTGTGTAGTTTATATTTGAATATATTCCTTTTTCCACTACTACGCTCTTAGCGCTCCAAATGTCCAGTTGCATTTTCTACAGAAAGAGTGTTCAGATCTGCTCAATCAAAAGTATGGTTTAACTCTGTTAGCTGAATGCACAGATCAGAAAGAAGTTTCACAGAATGATTCTGTGTAGTTTATATTTGGAGACATTCCTTTTTCCACTATTACCCTCTTAGCGCTCCGAATCTCCACTTGCATTTTCTACAGAAAGAGTGTTTCAGAACGGCTCAATCAAAACTAAGGTTCAACTCTTTTAGTTGAACAAACAGAACAGAAAGAAGTTTCACAAAATTCTTCTGTGTAGTTTTTATTTGTAGACATTCCTTTTCCCAATATAGGCCTCTTAGCGCTCAGAATGTCCAATTGCAGTTTCTACAGAAAGAGTGTTTCAGAACGGCTCAATCAAACTTAAGGTTCAACTCTGTTAGTTGAATGCACAGAACAGAAAGAAGTTTCATACAATGCTTCTGTGTAGTTTATATTTGAACATATTCTTTTTTCCACTATTACCCACTTAACGCTACGAATGTCCAGTTGCATTTTCTACAGACAGAGTGTTTCAAAACTGCTCAATCAAATGTATGGTTTAACTCTGTTAGCTGAATGCTCAGATCAGAAAGAAGTTTCACAGAATGATTCTGTGTAGTTTATATTTGAATATATTCCTTTTTCCACTACTACGCTCTTAGCGCTCCAAATGTCCAGTTGCATTTTCTACAGAAAGAGTGTTCAGATCTGCTCAATCAAAAGTATGGATTAACTCTGTTAGCTGAATGCACAGATCAGAAAGAAGTTTCACTGAATGATTCTGTGTAGTTTATATTTGAAGACATTCCTTTTTCCACTATTACCCACTTAGCGCTCCGAATCTCCACTTGCATTTTCTACAAAAAGAGTGTTTCATAACTGCTCAATCAAAAATATGTTTCATCTCAGTTAACTGAATTTACAGATCAGAAATAAGTTTCACAGAATGCATCTGTGTAGTTTTTATTTGAAGATATTCTTTTTCCCAATGTAGGCCTCTTAGCGCTTAGCATGTCCAATTGCAGTTTCTACAGAAAGAGTGTTTCAGAACGGCTCAATCAAAAGTAAGGTTCATCTCTGTTAGTTGAATGCACAGAACAGAAAGAATTTTCACACAATGCTACTGTGTAGTTTATATTTGAATATATTCCTTTTTCCACTATTACCCTCTTAGCGCTCCGAATGTCCACTTGCATTTTCTACAGAAAGAGTGTTCAGAACTGCGCAATCAAAAGTATGGTTTAACTCTGTTAGCTTAATGAACATATCAGTAATAAGTTTCACACAATGCTTCTGTGTAGTTTTTATTTGAAGATATTATTTTTCCCAATATAGGCCTCTTAGCGCTCAGAATGTCCAATTGCAGTTTCTACAGAAAGAGTGTTTCAGAAAGGCTCAATCAAAAGTAAGGTTCAACTCTGTTAGTTGAATGCACAGAACAGAAAGAAGTTTCATACAATGCTTCTGTGTAGTTTATATTTGAACATATTCTTTTTTCCACTATTACCCACTTAGCGCTACGAATGTCCAGTTGCATTTTCTACAGACAGAGTGTTTCAAAACTGCTCAATCAAAAGTATGGTTTAACTCTGTTAGCTGAATGCTCAGATCAGAAACAAGTTTCACAGAATGCTTCTGTGTAGTTTATATTTGAATATATTCCTTTTTGCACTACTACTCTCTTAGCGCTCCAAATGTCCAGTTGCATTTTCTACAGAAAGAGAGTTCAGATCTGCTCAATCAAAAGTATGGTTTAACTCTGTTAGCTGAATGCACAGATCAGAAAGAAGTTTCACAGAATGATTCTGTGTAGTTTATATTTGGAGACATTCCTTTTTCCACTATTACCCTATTAGCGCTCCGAATCTCCACTTGCATTTTCTACAGAAAGAGTGTTTCAGAACGGCTCAATCAAAACTAAGGTTCAACTCTTTTAGTTGAACAAACAGAATAGAAAGAAGTTTCACACAATTCTTCTGTGTAGTTTTTATTTGTAGACATTCTTTTTCCCAATATAGGCCTCTTAGCGCTCAGAATGTCCAATTGCAGTTTCTACAGAAAGAGTGTTTCAGAACGGCTCAATCAAAAGTAAGGTTCAACTCTGTTAGTTGAATGCACAGAACAGAAAGTAGTTTCATTCAATGCTTCTGTGTAGTTTATATTTGAACATATTCTTTTTTCCACTATTACCCACTTAGCGCTACGAATGTCCAGTTGCATTTTCTACAGACAGAGTGTTTCAAAACTGCTCAATCAAAAGTATGGTTTAACTCTGTTAGCTGAATGCTCAGATCAGAAAGAAGTTTCACAGAATGCTTCTCTGTAGTTTATATTTGAATATATTCCTTTTTCCACTACTACGCTCTTAGCGCTCCAAATGTCCAGTTGCATTTTCTACGGAGAGAGTGTTCAGATCTGCTCAATCAAAAGTATGGTTTAACTCTGTTAGCTGAATGCACAGATCAGAAAGAAGTTTCACCGAATGATTCTGTGTAGTTTATATTTGAAGACATTCCTTTTTCCACTATTACCCACTTAGCGCTCCGAATCTCAACTTGCATTTTCTACAAAAAGAGTGTTTCATAACTGCTCAATCAAAAATATGTTTTATCTCTGTTAACTGAATTTACAGATCAGAAATAAGTTTCACAGAATGCATCTGTGTAGTTTTTATTTGAAGATATTCTTTTTCCCAATGTAGGCCTCTTAGCGCTTAGCATGTCCAATTGCAGTTTCTACAGAAAGAGTGTTTCAGAACGGCTCAATCAAAAGTAAGGTTCATCTCTGTTAGTTGAATGCACAGAACAGAAAGAATTTTCACAGAATGCTACTGTGTAGTTTATATTTGAATATATTCCTTTTTCCACTATTACCCTCTTAGCGCTCCGAATGTCCACTTGCATTTTCTACAGAAAGAGTGTTCAGAACTGCGCAATCAAAAGTATGGTTTAACTCTGTTAGCTTAATGAACATATCAGTAATAAGTTTCACACAATGCTTCTGTGTAGTTTTTATTTGAAGATAATATTTTTCCCAATATAGGCCTCTTAGCGCTCAGAATGTCCAATTGCAGTTTCTACAGAAAGAGTGTTTCAGAAAGGCTCAATCAAAAGTAAGTTTCAACTCTGTTAGTTGAATGCACAGAACAGAAAGAAGTTTCATACAATGCTTCTGTGTAGTTTATATTTGAACATATTCTTTTTTCCACTATTACCCACTTAGCGCTACGAATGTCCAGTTGCATTTTCTACAGACAGAGTGTTTCAAAACTGCTCAATCAAAAGTATGGTTTAACTCTGTTAGCTGAATGCTCAGATCAGAAAGAAGTTTCACAGAATGCTTCTTTGTAGTTTATATTTGAATATATTCCTTTTTCCACTACTACGCTCTTAGCGCTCCAAATGTCCAGTTGCATTTTCTACAGAAAGAGTGTTCAGATCTGCTCAATCAAAAGTATGGTTTAACTCTGTTAGTTGAATGCACAGAACAGAAAGAATTTTCACAGAGTGCTACTGTGTAGTTTATATTTGAATATATTCCTTTTTCCACTATTACCCTCTTAGCGCTCCGAATGTCCACTTGCATTTTCTACACAAAGAGTGTTCAGAACTGCGCAATCAAAAGTATGGTTTAACTCTGTTAGCTTAATGAACATATCAGAAATAAGTTTCACACAATGCTTCTGTGTAGTTTTTATTTGAAGATATTATTTTTCCCAATATAGGCCTCTTAGCGCTCAGAATGTCCAATTGCAGTTTCTACAGAAAGAGTGTTTCAGAAAGGCTCAATCAAAAGTAAGGTTCAACTCTGTTAGTTGAATGCACAGAACAGAAATAAGTTTCATACAATGCTTCTGTGTAGTTTATATTTGAACATATTCTTTTTTCCACTATTACCCACTTAGCGCTACGAATGTCCAGATGCATTTTCTACAGACAGAGTGTTTCAAAACTGCTCAATCAAAAGTATGGTTTAACTCTGTTAGCTGAATGCTCAGATGAGAAACAAGTTTCACAGAATGCTTCTGTGTAGTTTATATTTGAATATATTCCTTTTTCCAATACTACTCTCTCAGCGCTCCAAATGTCCAGTTGCATTTTCTACAGAAAGAGTGTTCAGATCTGCTCAATCAAAAGTATGGTTTAAGTCTGTTAGCTGAATGCACAGATCAGGAAGAAGTTTCACAGAATGATTCTGTGTAGTTTATATTTCGAGACATTCCTATTTCCACTATTACCCTCTTAGCGCTCCGAATCTCCACTTGCATTTTCTACAGAAAGAGTGTTTCAGAACGGCTCAATCAAAACTAAGGTTCAACTCTTTTAGTTGAACAAACAGAACCGAAAGAAGTTTCACACAATTCTTCTGTGTAGTTTTTATTTGTAGACATTCTTTTTCCCAATATAGGCCTCCTAGCGCTCAGAATGTCCAATTGCAGTTTCTACAGGAAGAGTGTTTCAGAACGGCTCAATCAAAAGTAAGTTTCAACTCTGTTAGTTGAATGCACAGAACAGAAAGAAGTTTCATACAATGCTTCTGTGTAGTTTATATTTGAACATATTCTTTTTTCCACTATTACCCAGTTAGCGCTACGAATGTCCAGTTGCATTTTCTACAGACAGAGTGTTTCAAAACTGCTCTATCAAAAGTATGGTTTAACTGTGTTAGCTGAATGCTCAGATCAGAAAGAAGTTTCACAGAATGCTTCTGTGTAGTTTATATTTGAATATATTCCTTTTTCCACTACTACGCTCTTAGCGCTCCAAATGTCCAGTTGCATTTTCTACAGAAAGAGTGTTCAGATCTGCTCAATCAAAAGTATGGTTTAACTCTGTTAGCTGAATGCACAGATCAGAAAGAAGTTTCACCGAATGATTCTGTGTAGTTTATATTTGAAGACATTCCTTTTTCCACTATTACCCACTTAGCGCTCCGAATCTCCACTTGCATTTTCTACAAAAAGAGTGTTTCATAACTGCTCAATCAAAAATATGTTTTATCTCTGTTAACTGAATTTACAGATCAGAAATAAGTTTCACAGAATGCATCTGTGTAGTTTTTATTTGAAGATATTCTTTTTCCCAATGTAGGCCTCTTAGCGCTTAGCATGTCCAATTGCAGTTTCTACAGAAAGAGTGTTTCAGAACGGCTCAATCAAAAGTAAGGTTCAACTCGGTTAGTTGAATGCACAGAACAGAAAGAATTTTCACAGAATGCTACTGTGTAGTTTATATTTGAATATATTCCTTTTTCCACTATTACCCTCTTAGCGCTCCGAATGTCCACTTGCATTTTCTACAGAAAGAGTGTTCAGAACTGCGCAATCAAAAGTATGGTTTAACTCTGTTAGCTTAATGAACATATCAGAAATAAGTTTCACACAATGCTTCTGTGTAGTTTTTATTTGAAGATATTATTTTTCCCAATATAGGCCTCTTAGCGCTCAGAATGTCCAATTGCAGTTTCTACAGAAAGAGTGTTTCAGAAATTCTCAATCAAAAGTAAGGTTCAACTCTGTTAGTTGAATGCACAGAACAGAAAGTAGTTTCATACAATGCTTCTGTGTAGTTTATATTTGAACATATTCTTTTTTCCTCTATTACCCACTTAGCGCTACGAATGTCCAGTTGCATTTTCTACAGACAGAGTGTTTCAAAACTGCTCAATCAAAAGTATGGTTTAACTCTGTTAGCTGAATGCTCAGATCAGAAAGAAGTTTCACAGAATGCTTCTGTGTAGTTTATATTTGAATATATTCCTTTTTCCACTACTACGCTCTTAGCGCTCCAAATGTCCAGTTGCATTTTCTACAGAAAGAGTGTTCAGATCTGCTCAATCAAAAGTATGGTTTAACTCTGTTAGCTGAATGCACAGATCAGAAAGAAGTTTCACAGAATGATTCTGTGTAGTTTATATTTGGAGACATTCCTTTTTCCACTATTACCCTCTTAGCGCTCCGAATCTCCACTTGCATTTTCTACAGAAAGAGTGTTTCAGAACGGCTCAATCAAAACTAAGGTTCAACTCTTTTAGTTGAACAAACAGAACAGAAAGAAGTTTCACAAAATTCTTCTGTGTAGTTTTTATTTGTAGACAT
Organism: Symphalangus syndactylus; assembly: GCF_028878055.3. Taxonomy (NCBI): domain Eukaryota; kingdom Metazoa; phylum Chordata; class Mammalia; order Primates; family Hylobatidae; genus Symphalangus; species Symphalangus syndactylus. The sequence goes on along the minus strand of NC_072425.2, from coordinate 158,262,908 downwards.
TCCTTTTCCCAATATAGGCCTCTTAGCGCTCAGAATGTCCAATTGCAGTTTCTACAGAAAGAGTGTTTCAGAACGGCTCAATCAAACTTAAGGTTCAACTCTGTTAGTTGAATGCACAGAACAGAAAGAAGTTTCATACAATGCTTCTGTGTAGTTTATATTTGAACATATTCTTTTTTCCACTATTACCCACTTAACGCTACGAATGTCCAGTTGCATTTTCTACAGACAGAGTGTTTCAAAACTGCTCAATCAAAAGTATGGTTTAACTCTGTTAGCTGAATGCTCAGATGAGAAACAAGTTTCACAGAATGCTTCTGTGTAGTTTATATTTGAATATATTCCTTTTTCCACTACTACTCTCTTAGCGCTCCAAATGTCCAGTTGCATTTTCTACAGAAAGAGTGTTCAGATCTGCTCAATCAAAAGTATGGTTTAAGTCTGTTAGCTGAATGCACAGATCAGGAAGAAGTTTCACAGAATGATTCTGTGTAGTTTATATTTCGAGACATTCCTATTTCCACTATTACCCTCTTAGCGCTCCGAATCTCCACTTGCATTTTCTACAGAAAGAGTGTTTCAGAACGGCTCAATCAAAACTAAGGTTCAACTCTTTTAGTTGAACAAACAGAACCGAAAGAAGTTTCACACAATTCTTCTGTGTAGTTTTTATTTGTAGACATTCTTTTTCCCAATATAGGCCTCCTAGCGCTCAGAATGTCCAATTGCAGTTTCTACAGAAAGAGTGTTTCAGAACGGCTCAATCAAAAGTAAGTTTCAACTCTGTTAGTTGAATGCACAGAACAGAAAGAAGTTTCATACAATGCTTCTGTGTAGTTTATATTTGAACATATTCTTTTTTCCACTATTACCCACTTAGCGCTACGAATGTCCAGTTGCATTTTCTACAGACAGAGTGTTTCAAAACTGCTCTATCAAAAGTATGGTTTAACTCTGTTAGCTGAATGCTCAGATCAGAAAGAAGTTTCACAGAATGCTTCTGTGTAGTTTATATTTGAATATATTCCTTTTTCCACTACTACGCTCTTAGCGCTCCAAATGTCCAGTTGCATTTTCTACAGAAAGAGTGTTCAGATCTGCTCAATCAAAAGTATGGTTTAACTCTGTTAGCTGAATGCACAGATCAGAAAGAAGTTTCACCGAATGATTCTGTGTAGTTTATATTTGAAGACATTCCTTTTTCCACTATTACCCACTTAGCGCTCCGAATCTCCACTTGCATTTTCTACAAAAAGAGTGTTTCATAACTGCTCAATCAAAAATATGTTTTATCTCTGTTAACTGAATTTACAGATCAGAAATAAGTTTCACAGAATGCATCTGTGTAGTTTTTATTTGAAGATATTCTTTTTCCCAATGTAAGCCTCTTAGCGCTTAGCATGTCCAATTGCAGTTTCTACAGAAAGAGTGTTTCAGAACGGCTCAATCAAAAGTAAGGTTCAACTCTGTTAGTTGAATGCACAGAACAGAAAGAAGTTTCATTCAATGCTTCTGTGTAGTTTATATTTGAACATATTCTTTTTTCCACTATTACCCACTTAGCGCTACGAATGTCCAGTTGCATTTTCTACAGACAGAGTGTTTCAAAACTGCTCAATCAAAAGTATGGTTTAACTCTGTTAGCTGAATGCTCAGATCAGAAAGAAGTTTCACAGAATGCTTCTGTGTAGTTTATATTTGAATATATTCCTTTTTCCACTACTACGCTCTTAGCGCTCCAAATGTCCAGTTGCATTTTCTACAGAAAGAGTGTTCAGATCTGCTCAATCAAAAGTATGGTTTAACTCTGTTAGTTGAATGCACAGAACAGAAAGAATTTTCACAGAGTGCTACTGTGTAGTTTATATTTGAATATATTCCTTTTTCCACTATTACCCTCTTAGCGCTCCGAATGTCCACTTGCATTTTCTACACAAAGAGTGTTCAGAACTGCGCAATCAAAAGTATGGTTTAACTCTGTTAGCTTAATGAACATATCAGAAATAAGTTTCACACAATGCTTCTGTGTAGTTTTTATTTGAAGATATTATTTTTCCCAATATAGGCCTCTTAGCGCTCAGAATGTCCAATTGCAGTTTCTACAGAAAGAGTGTTTCAGAAAGGCTCAATCAAAAGTACGGTTCAACTCTGTTAGTTGAATGCACAGAACAGAAATAAGTTTCATACAATGCTTCTGTGTAGTTTATATTTGAACATATTCTTTTTTCCACTATTACCCACTTAGCGCTACGAATGTCCAGATGCATTTTCTACAGACAGAGTGTTTCAAAACTGCTCAATCAAAAGTATGGTTTAACTCTGTTAGCTGAATGCTCAGATGAGAAACAAGTTTCACAGAATGCTTCTGTGTAGTTTATATTTGAATATATTCCTTTTTGCACTACTACTCTCTTAGCGCTCCAAATGTCCAGTTGCATTTTCTACAGAAAGAGTGTTCAGATCTGCTCAATCAAAAGTATGGTTTAAGTCTGTTAGCTGAATGCACAGATCAGGAAGAAGTTTCACAGAATGATTCTGTGTAGTTTATATTTCGAGACATTCCTATTTCCACTATTACCCTCTTAGCGTTCCGAATCTCCACTTGCATTTTCTACAGAAAGAGTGTTTCAGAACGGCTCAATCAAAACTAAGGTTCAACTCTTTTAGTTGAACAAACAGAACCGAAAGAAGTTTCACACAATTCTTCTGTGTAGTTTTTATTTGTAGACATTCTTTTTCCCAATATAGGCCTCCTAGCGCTCAGAATGTCCAATTGCAGTTTCTACAGAAAGAGTGTTTCAGAACGGCTCAATCAAAAGTAAGTTTCAACTCTGTTAGTTGAATGCACAGAACAGAAAGAAGTTTCATACAATGCTTCTGTGTAGTTTATATTTGAACATATTCTTTTTTCCACTATTACCCACTTAGCGCTACGAATGTCCAGTTGCATTTTCTACAGACAGAGTGTTTCAAAACTGCTCTATCAAAAGTATGGTTTAACTGTGTTAGCTGAATGCTCAGATCAGAAAGAAGTTTCACAGAATGCTTCTGTGTAGTTTATATTTGAATATATTCCTTTTTCCACTACTACGCTCTTAGCGCTCCAAATGTCCAGTTGCATTTTCTACAGAAAGAGTGTTCAGATCTGCTCAATCAAAAGTATGGTTTAACTCTGTTAGCTGAATGCACAGATCAGAAAGAAGTTTCACCGAATGATTCTGTGTAGTTTATATTTGAAGACATTCCTTTTTCCACTATTACCCACTTAGCGCTCCGAATCTCCACTTGCATTTTCTACAAAAAGAGTGTTTCATAACTGCTCAATCAAAAATATGTTTTATCTCTGTTAACTGAATTTACAGATCACAAATAAGTTTCACAGAATGCATCTGTGTAGTTTTTATTTGAAGATATTCTTTTTCCCAATGTAGGCCTCTTAGCGCTTAGCATGTCCAATTGCAGTTTCTACAGAAAGAGTGTTTCAGAACGGCTCAATCAAAAGTAAGGTTCAACTCGGTTAGTTGAATGCACAGAACAGAAAGAATTTTCACAGAATGCTACTGTGTAGTTTATATTTGAATATATTCCTTTTTCCACTATTACCCTCTTAGCGCTCCGAATCTCCACTTGCATTTTCTACAGAAAGAGTGTCCAGAACTGCGCAATCAAAAGTATGGTTTAACTCTGTTAGCTTAATGAACATATCAGAAATAAGTTTCACACAATGCTTCTGTGTAGTTTTTATTTGAAGATATTATTTTTCCCAATATAGGCCTCTTAGCGCTCAGATTGTCCAATTGCAGTTTCTACAGAAAGAGTGTTTCAGAAATTCTCAATCAAAAGTAAGGTTCAACTCTGTTAGTTGTATGCACAGATCAGAAAGTAGTTTCATACAATGCTTCTGTGTAGTTTATATTTGAACATATTCTTTTTTCCTCTATTACCCACTTAGCGCTACGAATGTCCAGTTGCATTTTCTACAGACAGAGTGTTTCAAAACTGCTCAATCAAAAGTATGGTTTAACTCTGTTAGCTGAATGCTCAGATCAGAAAGAAGTTTCACAGAATGCTTCTGTGTAGTTTATATTTGAATATATTCCTTTTTCCACTACTACGCTCTTAGCGCTCCAAATGTCCAGTTGCATTTTCTACAGAAAGAGTGTTCAGATCTGCTCAATCAAAAGTATGGTTTAACTCTGTTAGCTGAATGCACAGATCAGAAAGAAGTTTCACAGAATGATTCTGTGTAGTTTATATTTGGAGACATTCCTTTTTCCACTATTACCCTCTTAGCGCTCCGAATCTCCACTTGCATTTTCTACAGAAAGAGTGTTTCAGAACGGCTCAATCAAAACTAAGGTTCAACTCTTTTAGTTGAACAAACAGAACAGAAAGAAGTTTCACAAAATTCTTCTGTGTAGTTTTTATTTGTAGACATTCCTTTTCCCAATATAGGCCTCTTAGCGCTCAGAATGTCCAATTGCAGTTTCTACAGAAAGAGTGTTTCAGAACGGCTCAATCAAACTTAAGGTTCAACTCTGTTAGTTGAATGCACAGAACAGAAAGAAGTTTCATACAATGCTTCTGTGTAGTTTATATTTGAACATATTCTTTTTTCCACTATTACCCACTTAACGCTACGAATGTCCAGTTGCATTTTCTACAGACAGAGTGTTTCAAAACTGCTCAATCAAAAGTATGGTTTAACTCTGTTAGCTGAATGCTCAGATGAGAAACAAGTTTCACAGAATGCTTCTGTGTAGTTTATATTTGAATATATTCCTTTTTCCACTACTACTCTCTTAGCGCTCCAAATGTCCAGTTGCATTTTCTACAGAAAGAGTGTTCAGATCTGCTCAATCAAAAGTATGGTTTAAGTCTGTTAGCTGAATGCACAGATCAGGAAGAAGTTTCACAGAATGATTCTGTGTAGTTTATATTTCGAGACATTCCTATTTCCACTATTACCCTCTTAGCGCTCCGAATCTCCACTTGCATTTTCTACAGAAAGAGTGTTTCAGAACGGCTCAATCAAAACTAAGGTTCAACTCTTTTAGTTGAACAAACAGAACCGAAAGAAGTTTCACACAATTCTTCTGTGTAGTTTTTATTTGTAGACATTCTTTTTCCCAATATAGGCCTCCTAGCGCTCAGAATGTCCAATTGCAGTTTCTACAGAAAGAGTGTTTCAGAACGGCTCAATCAAAAGTAAGTTTCAACTCTGTTAGTTGAATGCACAGAACAGAAAGTAGTTTCATACAATGCTTCTGTGTAGTTTATATTTGAACATATTCTTTTTTCCACTATTACCCACTTAGCGCTACGAATGTCCAGTTGCATTTTCTACAGACAGAGTGTTTCAAAACTGCTCTATCAAAAGTATGGTTTAACTCTGTTAGCTGAATGCTCAGATCAGAAAGAAGTTTCACAGAATGCTTCTGTGTAGTTTATATTTGAATATATTCCTTTTTCCACTACTACGCTCTTAGCGCTCCAAATGTCCAGTTGCATTTTCTACAGAAAGAGTGTTCAGATCTGCTCAATCAAAAGTATGGTTTAACTCTGTTAGCTGAATGCACAGATCAGAAAGAAGTTTCACCGAATGATTCTGTGTAGTTTATATTTGAAGACATTCCTTTTTCCACTATTACCCACTTAGCGCTCCGAATCTCCACTTGCATTTTCTACAAAAAGAGTGTTTCATAACTGCTCAATCAAAAATATGTTTTATCTCTGTTAACTGAATTTACAGATCAGAAATAAGTTTCACAGAATGCATCTGTGTAGTTTTTATTTGAAGATATTCTTTTTCCCAATGTAAGCCTCTTAGCGCTTAGCATGTCCAATTGCAGTTTCTACAGAAAGAGTGTTTCAGAACGGCTCAATCAAAAGTAAGGTTCAACTCTGTTAGTTGAATGCACAGAACAGAAAGAAGTTTCATTCAATGCTTCTGTGTAGTTTATATTTGAACATATTCTTTTTTCCACTATTACCCACTTAGCGCTACGAATGTCCAGTTGCATTTTCTACAGACAGAGTGTTTCAAAACTGCTCAATCAAAAGTATGGTTTAACTCTGTTAGCTGAATGCTCAGATCAGAAAGAAGTTTCACAGAATGCTTCTGTGTAGTTTATATTTGAATATATTCCTTTTTCCACTACTACGCTCTTAGCGCTCCAAATGTCCAGTTGCATTTTCTACAGAAAGAGTGTTCAGATCTGCTCAATCAAAAGTATGGTTTAACTCTGTTAGTTGAATGCACAGAACAGAAAGAATTTTCACAGAGTGCTACTGTGTAGTTTATATTTGAATATATTCCTTTTTCCACTATTACCCTCTTAGCGCTCCGAATGTCCACTTGCATTTTCTACACAAAGAGTGTTCAGAACTGCGCAATCAAAAGTATGGTTTAACTCTGTTAGCTTAATGAACATATCAGAAATAAGTTTCACACAATGCTTCTGTGTAGTTTTTATTTGAAGATATTATTTTTCCCAATATAGGCCTCTTAGCGCTCAGAATGTCCAATTGCAGTTTCTACAGAAAGAGTGTTTCAGAAAGGCTCAATCAAAAGTACGGTTCAACTCTGTTAGTTGAATGCACAGAACAGAAATAAGTTTCATACAATGCTTTTGTGTAGTTTATATTTGAACATATTCTTTTTTCCACTATTACCCACTTAGCGCTACGAATGTCCAGATGCATTTTCTACAGACAGAGTGTTTCAAAACTGCTCAATCAAAAGTATGGTTTAACTCTGTTAGCTGAATGCTCAGATGAGAAACAAGTTTCACAGAATGCTTCTGTGTAGTTTATATTTGAATATATTCCTTTTTGCACTACTACTCTCTTAGCGCTCCAAATGTCCAGTTGCATTTTCTACAGAAAGAGTGTTCAGATCTGCTCAATCAAAAGTATGGTTTAAGTCTGTTAGCTGAATGCACAGATCAGGAAGAAGTTTCACAGAATGATTCTGTGTAGTTTATATTTCGAGACATTCCTATTTCCACTATTACCCTCTTAGCTTTCCGAATCTCCACTTGCATTTTCTACAGAAAGAGTGTTTCAGAACGGCTCAATCAAAACTAAGGTTCAACTCTTTTAGTTGAACAAACAGAACCGAAAGAAGTTTCACACAATTCTTCTGTGTAGTTTTTATTTGTAGACATTCTTTTTCCCAATATAGGCCTCCTAGCGCTCAGAATGTCCAATTGCAGTTTCTACAGAAAGAGTGTTTCAGAACGGCTCAATCAAAAGTAAGTTTCAACTCTGTTAGTTGAATGCACAGAACAGAAAGAAGTTTCATACAATGCTTCTGTGTAGTTTATATTTGAACATATTCTTTTTTCCACTATTACCCACTTAGCGCTACGAATGTCCAGTTGCATTTTCTACAGACAGAGTGTTTCAAAACTGCTCTATCAAAAGTATGGTTTAACTGTGTTAGCTGAATGCTCAGATCAGAAAGAAGTTTCACAGAATGCTTCTGTGTAGTTTATATTTGAATATATTCCTTTTTCCACTACTACGCTCTTAGCGCTCCAAATGTCCAGTTGCATTTTCTACAGAAAGAGTGTTCAGATCTGCTCAATCAAAAGTATGGTTTAACTCTGTTAGCTGAATGCACAGATCAGAAAGAAGTTTCACCGAATGATTCTGTGTAGTTTATATTTGAAGACATTCCTTTTTCCACTATTACCCACTTAGCGCTCCGAATCTCCACTTGCATTTTCTACAAAAAGAGTGTTTCATAACTGCTCAATCAAAAATATGTTTTATCTCTGTTAACTGAATTTACAGATCAGAAATAAGTTTCACAGAATGCATCTGTGTAGTTTTTATTTGAAGATATTCTTTTTCCCAATGTAGGCCTCTTAGCGCTTAGCATGTCCAATTGCAGTTTCTACAGAAAGAGTGTTTCAGAACGGCTCAATCAAAAGTAAGGTTCAACTCGGTTAGTTGAATGCACAGAACAGAAAGAATTTTCACAGAATGCTACTGTGTAGTTTATATTTGAATATATTCCTTTTTCCACTATTACCCTCTTAGCGCTCCGAATCTCCACTTGCATTTTCTACAGAAAGAGTGTCCAGAACTGCGCAATCAAAAGTATGGTTTAACTCTGTTAGCTTAATGAACATATCAGAAATAAGTTTCACACAATGCTTCTGTGTAGTTTTTATTTGAAGATATTATTTTTCCCAATATAGGCCTCTTAGCGCTCAGATTGTCCAATTGCAGTTTCTACAGAAAGAGTGTTTCAGAAATTCTCAATCAAAAGTAAGGTTCAACTCTGTTAGTTGTATGCACAGATCAGAAAGTAGTTTCATACAATGCTTCTGTGTAGTTTATATTTGAACATATTCTTTTTTCCTCTATTACCCACTTAGCGCTACGAATGTCCAGTTGCATTTTCTACAGACAGAGTGTTTCAAAACTGCTCAATCAAAAGTATGGTTTAACTCTGTTAGCTGAATGCTCAGATCAGAAAGAAGTTTCACAGAATGCTTCTGTGTAGTTTATATTTGAATATATTCCTTTTTCCACTACTACGCTCTTAGCGCTCCAAATGTCCAGTTGCATTTTCTACAGAAAGAGTGTTCAGATCTGCTCAATCAAAAGTATGGTTTAACTCTGTTAGCTGAATGCACAGATCAGAAAGAAGTTTCACAGAATGATTCTGTGTAGTTTATATTTGGAGACATTCCTTTTTCCACTATTACCCTCTTAGCGCTCCGAATCTCCACTTGCATTTTCTACAGAAAGAGTGTTTCAGAACGGCTCAATCAAAACTAAGGTTCAACTCTTTTAGTTGAACAAACAGAACAGAAAGAAGTTTCACAAAATTCTTCTGTGTAGTTTTTATTTGTAGACATTCCTTTTCCCAATATAGGCCTCTTAGCGCTCAGAATGTCCAATTGCAGTTTCTACAGAAAGAGTGTTTCAGAACGGCTCAATCAAACTTAAGGTTCAACTCTGTTAGTTGAATGCACAGAACAGAAAGAAGTTTCATACAATGCTTCTGTGTAGTTTATATTTGAACATATTCTTTTTTCCACTATTACCCACTTAACGCTACGAATGTCCAGTTGCATTTTCTACAGACAGAGTGTTTCAAAACTGCTCAATCAAAAGTATGGTTTAACTCTGTTAGCTGAATGCTCAGATGAGAAACAAGTTTCACAGAATGCTTCTGTGTAGTTTATATTTGAATATATTCCTTTTTCCACTACTACTCTCTTAGCGCTCCAAATGTCCAGTTGCATTTTCTACAGAAAGAGTGTTCAGATCTGCTCAATCAAAAGTATGGTTTAAGTCTGTTAGCTGAATGCACAGATCAGGAAGAAGTTTCACAGAATGATTCTGTGTAGTTTATATTTCGAGACATTCCTATTTCCACTATTACCCTCTTAGCGCTCCGAATCTCCACTTGCATTTTCTACAGAAAGAGTGTTTCAGAACGGCTCAATCAAAACTAAGGTTCAACTCTTTTAGTTGAACAAACAGAACCGAAAGAAGTTTCACACAATTCTTCTGTGTAGTTTTTATTTGTAGACATTCTTTTTCCCAATATAGGCCTCCTAGCGCTCAGAATGTCCAATTGCAGTTTCTACAGAAAGAGTGTTTCAGAACGGCTCAATCAAAAGTAAGTTTCAACTCTGTTAGTTGAATGCACAGAACAGAAAGTAGTTTCATACAATGCTTCTGTGTAGTTTATATTTGAACATATTCTTTTTTCCACTATTACCCACTTAGCGCTACGAATGTCCAGTTGCATTTTCTACAGACAGAGTGTTTCAAAACTGCTCTATCAAAAGTATGGTTTAACTCTGTTAGCTGAATGCTCAGATCAGAAAGAAGTTTCACAGAATGCTTCTGTGTAGTTTATATTTGAATATATTCCTTTTTCCACTACTACGCTCTTAGCGCTCCAAATGTCCAGTTGCATTTTCTACAGAAAGAGTGTTCAGATCTGCTCAATCAAAAGTATGGTTTAACTCTGTTAGCTGAATGCACAGATCAGAAAGAAGTTTCACCGAATGATTCTGTGTAGTTTATATTTGAAGACATTCCTTTTTCCACTATTACCCACTTAGCGCTCCGAATCTCCACTTGCATTTTCTACAAAAAGAGTGTTTCATAACTGCTCAATCAAAAATATGTTTTATCTCTGTTAACTGAATTTACAGATCAGAAATAAGTTTCACAGAATGCATCTGTGTAGTTTTTATTTGAAGATATTCTTTTTCCCAATGTAAGCCTCTTAGCGCTTAGCATGTCCAATTGCAGTTTCTACAGAAAGAGTGTTTCAGAACGGCTCAATCAAAAGTAAGGTTCAACTCTGTTAGTTGAATGCACAGAACAGAAAGAAGTTTCATTCAATGCTTCTGTGTAGTTTATATTTGAACATATTCTTTTTTCCACTATTACCCACTTAGCGCTACGAATGTCCAGTTGCATTTTCTACAGACAGAGTGTTTCAAAACTGCTCAATCAAAAGTATGGTTTAACTCTGTTAGCTGAATGCTCAGATCAGAAAGAAGTTTCACAGAATGCTTCTGTGTAGTTTATATTTGAATATATTCCTTTTTCCACTACTACGCTCTTAGCGCTCCAAATGTCCAGTTGCATTTTCTACAGAAAGAGTGTTCAGATCTGCTCAATCAAAAGTATGGTTTAACTCTGTTAGTTGAATGCACAGAACAGAAAGAATTTTCACAGAATGCTACTGTGTAGTTTATATTTGAATATATTCCTTTTTCCACTATTACCCTCTTAGCGCTCCGAATGTCCACTTGCATTTTCTACAGAAAGAGTGTTCAGAACTGCGCAATCAAAAGTATGGTTTAACTCTGCTAGCTTAATGAACATATCAGTAATAAGTTTCACACAATGCTTCTGTGTAGTTTTTATTTGAAGATATTATTTTTCCCAATATAGGCCTCTTAGCGCTCAGAATGTCCAATTGCAGTTTCTACAGAAAGAGTGTTTCAGAAAGGCTCAATCAAAAGTAAGGTTCAACTCTGTTAGATGAATGCACAGAACAGAAAGAAGTTTCATTCAATGCTTCTGTGTAGTTTATATTTGAACATATTCTTTTTTCCACTATTACCCAGTTAGCGCTACGAATGTCCAGTTGCATTTTCCACAGACAGAGTGTTTCAAAACTGCTCAATCAAAAGTACGGTTTAACTCTGTTAGCTGAATGCTCAGATCAGAAAGAAGTTTCACAGAATGCTTCTGTGTAGTTTATATATGAATATATTCCTTTTTCCACTACTACGCTCTTAGCGCTCCAAATGTCCAGTTGCATTTTCTACAGAAAGAGTGTTCAGATCTGCTCAATCAAAAGTATGGTTTAACTCTGTTAGCTTAATGAACATATCAGAAATAAGTTTCACACAATGATTCTGTGTAGTTTTTATTTGAAGATATTATTTTTCCCAATAGAGGCCTCTTAGCGCTCCGAATGTCCAATTGCAGTTTCTACAGAAAGAGTGTTTCAGAAAGGCTCAATCAAAAGTAAGGTTCAACTCTGTTAGTTGAATGCACAGAACAGAAAGATGTTTCATACAATGCTTCTGTGTAGTTTATATTTGAACATATTCTTTTTTCCACTATTACCCACTTAGCGCTACGAATGTCCAGTTGCATTTTCTACAGACAGAGTGTTTCAAAACTGCTCAATCAAAAGTATGGTTTAACTCTGTTAGCTGAATGCTCAGATCAGAAAGAAGTTTCACAGAATGCTTCTGTGTAGTTTATATCTGAATATATTCCTTTTTCCACTACTACGCTCTGAGCGCTCCAAATGTCCAGTTGCATTTTCTACAGAAAGAGTGTTCAGATCTGCTCAATCAAAAGTATGGTTTAACTCTGTTAGCTGAATGCACAGATCAGAAAGAAGTTTCACCGAATGATTCTGTGTAGTTTATATTTGGAGACATTCCTTTTTCCACTATTACCCTCTTAGCGCTCCGAATCTCCACTTGCATTTTCTACAGAAAGATTGTTTCAGAACGGCTCAATCAAAACTAAGGTTCAACTCTTTTAGTTGAACAAACAGAACAGAAAGGAGTTTCACACAATTCTTCTGTGTAGTTTTTATTTGTAGACATTCTTTTTCCCAATATAGGCCTCTTAGCGCTCAGAATGTCCAATTGCAGTTTCTACAGAAAGAGTGTTTCAGAACGGTCCAATCAAAAGTAAGGTTCAACTCTGTTAGTTGAATGCACAGAACAGAAGGAAGTTTCATTCAATGCTTCTGTGTAGTTTATATTTGAACATATTCTTTTTCCACTATTACCCACCTAGCGCTACGAATGTCCAGTTGCATTTTCTACAGACAGAGTGTTTCAAAACTGCTCAATCAAAAGTATGGTTTAACTCTGTTAGCTGAATGCTCAGATCAGAAAGAAGTTTCACAGAATGCTTCTGTTTAGTTTATATTTGAATATATTCCTTTTTCCACTACTACGCTCTTAGCGCTCCAAATGTCCAGTTGCATTTTCTACAGAAAGAGTGTTCAGATCTGCTCAATCAAAAGTATGGTTTAACTCTGTTAGCTGAATGCACAGATCAGAAAGAAGTTTCACCGAATGATTCTGTGTAGTTTATATTTGAAGACATTCCTTTTTCCACTATTACCCACATACCGCTCCGAATCTCCACTTGCATTTTCTACAAAAAGAGTGTTTCATAACTGCTCAATCAAAAATATGTTTTATCTCTGTTAACTGAATTAACAGATCAGAAATAAGTTTCACATAATGCATCTGTGTAGTTTTTATTTGAAGATATTCTTTTTCCCAATGTAGGCCTCGTAGCGCTTAGCATGTCCAATTGCCGTTTCTACAGAAAGAGTGTTTCAGAACGGCTCAATCAAAAGTAAGGTTCAACTCTGTTAGTTGAATGCACAGAATAGAAGGAAGTTTCATTTAATGCTTCTGTGTAGTTTATATTTGAATATATTCCTTTTTCCACTATTACCCTCTTAGCGCTCCGAATGTGCACTTGCATTTTCTACAGAAAGAGTGTTCAGAACTGCGCAATCAAAAGTATGGTTTAACTCTGTTAGCTTAATGAACATATCAGAAATAAGTTTCACACAATGCTTCTGTGTAGTTTTTATTTGAAGATATTATTTTTCCCAATAGAGGCCTCTTAGCGCTCAGAATGTCCAATTGCAGTTTCTACAGAAAGAGTGTTTCAGAAAGGCTCAATCAAAAGTAAGGTTCAACTCTGTTAGTTGAATGCACAGAACAGAAAGAAGTTTCATACAATGCTTCTGTGTAGTTTATATTTGAACATATTCTTTTTTCCACTATTACCCACTTAGCGCTACGAATGTCCAGTTGCATTTTCTACAGACAGAGTGTTTCAAAACTGCTCAATCAAAAGTATGGTTTAACTCTGTTAGCTCAATGCTCAGATCAGAAAGAAGTTTCACAGAATGCTTCTGTGTAGTTTATATTTGAATATATTCCTTTTTCAACTACTAATCTCTTAGCGCTCCAAATATCCAGTTGCATTTTCTACAGAAAGAGTGTTCAGATCTGCTCAATCAAAAGTATGGTTTAAATTTGTTAGCTGAATGCACAGATCAGAAAGAAGTTTCACAGAATGATTCTGTGTAGTTTATATTTGGAGACATTCCTTTTTCCACTATTACCCTCTTAGCGCTCCGAATCTCCACTTGCATTTTCTACAGAAATAGTGTTTCAGAACGGCTCAATCAAAACTAAGGTTCAACTCTTTTAGTTGAACAAACAGAACAGAAAGAAGTTTCACACAATTCTTCTGTGTAGTTTTTATTTGTAGATATTCTTTTTCCCAATATAGGCCTCTTAGCGCTCAGAATGTCCAATTGCAGTCTCTACAGAAAGAGTGTTTCAGAACGGCTCAATCAAACTTAAGGTTCAACTCTGTTAGTTGAATGCACAGAACAGAAAGAAGTTTCATACAATGCTTCTATGTAGTTTATATTTGAACATATTCTTTTTTCCACTATTACCCACTTAGCGCTACGAATGTCCAGTTGCATTTTCTACAGACAGAGTGTTTCAAAACTGCTCAATCAAAAGTATGGTTTAACTCTGTTAGGTGAATCCTCAGATCAGAAAGAAGTTTCACAGAATGCTTCTGTGTAGTTTATATTTGAATATATTCCTTTTTCCACTACTACGCTCTTAGCGCTCCAAATGTCCAGTTGCAATTTCTACAGAAAGAGTGTTCAGATCTGCTCAATCAAAAGTATGGTTTAACTCTGTTAGCTGAATGCACAGATCAGAAAGAAGTTTCACCGAATGATTCTGTGTAGTTTATATTTGAAGACATTCCTTTTTCCACTATTACCCACTTAGCGCTCCGAATCTCCACTTGCATTTTCTACAAAAAGAGTGTTTCATAACTGCTCAATCAAAAATATGTTTTATCTCTGTTAACTGAATATACAGATCAGAAATAAGTTTCACAGAATGTATCTGTGTAGTTTTTATTTGAAGATATTCTTTTTCCCAATGTAGGCCTCTTAGCGCTTAGCATGTCCAATTGCAGTTTCTACAGAAAGAGTGTTTCAGAACGGCTCAATCAAACGTAAGGTTCAACTCTGTTAGTTGAATGCACAGAACAGAAAGAATTTTCACAGAATGCTACTGTGTAGTTTATATTTGAGTATATTCCTTTTTCCACTATTACCCTCTTAGCGCTCAGAATGTCCACTTGCATTTTCTACAGAAAGAGTGTTCAGAACTGCGCAATCAAAAGTATGGTTTAACTCTGTTAGCTGAATGAATATATCAGAAATAAGTTTCACACAATGCTTCTGTGTAGTTTTTATTTGAAGATATTATTTTTCCCAATAGAGGCCTCTTAGCGATCAGAATGTCCAATTGCAGTTTCTACAGAAAGAGTGTTTCAGAAAGGCTCAATCAAAAGTAAGGTTCAACTCTGTTAGTTGAATGCACAGAACAGAAAGAAGTTTCATACAATGCTTCTGTGTAGTTTATATTTGAACATATTTTTTTTCCACTATTACCCACTTAGCGCTACGAATGTCCAGTTGCATTTTCTACAGACAGAGTGTTTTAAAACTGCTCAATCAAAAGTATGGTTTAACCCTGTTAGCTGAATGCTCAGATCAGAAAGAAGTTTCACAGAATGCTTCTGTGTAGTTTATATTTGAATATATTCCTTTTTCCACAACTACGCTCTTAGCGCTCCAAATGTCCAGTTGCATTTTCTACAGAAAGAGTGTTCAGATCTGCTCAATCAAAAGTATGGTTTAACTCTGTTAGCTGAATGCACAGATCAGAAAGAAGTTTCACAGAATGATTCTGTGTAGTTTATATTTGAAGACATACCTTTTTCCACTATTACCCTCTTAGCGCTCCGAATCTCCACTTGCATTTTCTACAAAAAGAGTGTTTCATAACTGCTCAATCAAAAATATGTTTTATCTCTGTTAAGTGAATTTACAGATCAGAAATAAGTTTCACAGAATGCATCTGTGTAGTTTTTATTTGAAGATATTCTTTTTCCCAATGTAGGCCTCTTAGCGCTTAGCATGTCCAATTGCAGTTTCTACAGAAAGAGTGTTTCAGAACGGCTCAATCAAAAGTAAGGTTCAACTCTGTTAGTTGAATGCACAGAACAGAAAGAATTTTCACAGAATGCTACTGTGTAGTTTATATTTGAATATATTCCTTTTTCCACTATTACCCTCTTAGCGCTCCGAATGTCCACTTGCATTTTCTACAGAAAGAGTGTTCAGAACTGCGCAATCAAAAGTATGGTTTAACACTGTTAGCTTAATGAACATATCAGAAATAAGTTTCACACAATGCTTCTGTGTAGTTTTTATTTGAAGATATTATTTTTCCCAATATAGGCCTCTTAGCGCTCAGAATGTCCAATTGCAGTTTCTACAGAAAGAGCGTTTCAGAAAGGCTCAATCAAAAGTAAGGTTCAACTCTGTTAGTTGAATGCACAGAACAGAAAGATGTTTCATACAATGCTTCTGTGTAGTTTATATTTGAACATATTCTTTTTTCCACTATTATCCACTTAGCGCTACGAATGGCCAGTTGCATTTTCTACAGACAGAGTGTTTCAAAACTGCTCAATCAAAAGTATGGTTTAACTCTGTTAGCTGAATGCTCAGATCAGAAAGAAGTTTCACAGAATGCTTCTGTGTAGTTTATATTTGAATATATTCCTTTTTCCACTACTACTCTCTTAGCGCTCCAAATGTCCAGTTGCATTTTCTACAGAAAGAGTGTTCAGATCTGCTCAATCAAAAGTATGGTTTAACTCTGTTAGCTGAATGCACAGATCAGAAAGAAGTTTCACCGAATGATTCTGTGAAGTTTATATTTGGAGACATTCCTTTTTCCACTATTACCCTCTTAGCGCTCCGAATCTCCACTTGCATTTTCTACAGAAAGAGTGTTTCAGAACGGCTCAATCAAAACTAAGGTTCAAATCTTTTAGTTGAACAAACAGAACAGAAAGATGTTTCACACAATTCTTCTGTGTAGATTTTATTTGTAGACATTCTTTTTCCCAATATAGGCCTCTTAGCGCTCAGAATGTCCAATTGCAGTTTCTACAGAAAGAGTGTTTCAGAACGGCTCAATCAAAAGTAAGGTTCAACTCTGTTAGTTGAATGCACAGAACAGAAAGGAGTTTCATGCAATGCTTCTGTGTAGTTTATATTTGAACATATTCTTTTTTCCACTATTACCCACTTAGCGCTACAAATGTCCAGTTGCATTTTCTACAGACAGAGTGTTTCAAAACTGCTCAATCAAAAGTATGGTTTAACTCTGTTAGCTGAATGCTCAGATCAGAAAGAAGTTTCACAGAATGCTTCTGTGTAGTTTATATTTGAATATATCCCTTTTTCCACTATTACGCTCTTAGCGCTCCAAATGTCCAGTTGCATTTTCTACAGAAAGAGTGTTCAGATCTGCTCAATCAAAAGTATGGTTTAACTCTGTTAGCTGCATGCACAGATCAGAAAGAAGTTTCACCGAATGATTCTGTGTAGTTTATATTTGAAGACATTCCTTTTTCCACTATTACCCTCTTAGCGCTCCGAATCTCCACTTGCATTTTCTACAAAAAGAGTGTTTCATAAATGCTCAATCAAAAATATGTTTTATCTCTGTTAACTGAATTTACAGATCAGAAATAAGTTTCACAGAATGCATCTGTGTAGTTTTTATTTGAAGATATTCTTTTTCCCAATGTAGGCCTCTTGGCGCTTAGCATGTCCAATTGCAGTTTCTAC
This sequence comes from Symphalangus syndactylus, assembly GCF_028878055.3. NCBI lineage: Eukaryota > Metazoa > Chordata > Mammalia > Primates > Hylobatidae > Symphalangus > Symphalangus syndactylus. The sequence goes on along the minus strand of NC_072425.2, from coordinate 158,245,615 downwards.
AGAAAGAGTGTTTCAGAACGGCTCAATCAAAAGTAAGGTTCAACTCTGTTAGTTGAATGCACAGAACAGAAAGAATTTTCACAGAATGCTACTGTGTAGTTTATATTTGAATATATTCCTTTTTCCACTATTACCCTCTTAGCGCTCCGAAAGTCCACTTCCATTTTCTACAGAAAGAGTGTTCAGAACTGCGCAATCAAAAGTATGGATTAACTCTGTTAGCTTAATGAACATATCAGAAATAAGTTTCACACAATGCTTCTGTGTAGTTTTTATTTGAAGATATTGTTTTTCCCAATATAGGCCTCTTAGCGCTCAGAATGTCCAATTGCAGTTTCTACAGAAAGAGTGTTTCAGAAAGGCTCAATCAAAAGTAAGGTTCAACTCTGTTAGTTGAATGCACAGAATAGAAAGAAGTTTCATACAATGCTTCTGTGTAGTTTATATTTGAACATATTCTTTTTTCCACTATTACCCACTTAGCGCTACGAATGTCCAGTTGCATTTTCTACAGACAGAGTGTTTCAAAACTGCTCAATCAAAAGTATGGTTTAACTCTGTTAGCTGAATGCTCAGATCAGAAAGAAGTTTCACAGAATGCTTCTGTGTAGTTTATATTTGAATATATTCCTTTTTCAAGTACTACTCTCTTAGCGCTCCAAATGTCCAGTTGCATTTTCTACAGAAAGAGTGTTCAGATCTGCTCAATCAAAAGTATGGTTTAACTCTGTTAGCTGAATGCACAGATCAGAAAGAAGTTTCACAGAATGATTCTGTGTAGTTTATATTTGGAGACATTCCTTTTTCCACTATTACCCTCTTAGCGCTCCGAATCTCCACTTGCATTTTCTACAGAAAGAGTGTTTCAGAACGGCTCAATCAAAACTAAGGTTCAACTCCTTTAGTTGAACAAACAGAACAGAAAGAAGTTTCACACAATTCTTCTGTGTAGTTTTTATTTGTAGACATTCTTTTTCCCAATATAGGCCTCTTAGCGCTCAGAATGTCCAATTGCAGTTTCTACAGAAAGAGTGTTTCAGAACGGCTCAATCAAAAGTAAGGTTCAACTCTGTTAGTTGAATGCACAGAACAGAAAGAAGTTTCATACAATGCTTCTGTGTAGTTTATATTTGAACATATTCTTTTTTCCACTATTACCCACTTAGCTCTACGAATGTCCAGTTGCATTTTCTACAGACAGAGTGTTTCAAAACTGCTCAATCAAAAGTATGGTTTAACTCTGTTAGCTGAATGCTCAGATCACAAAAATGTTTCACAGAATGCTTCTGTGTAGTTTATATTTGAATATATTCCTTTTTCCACTACTACGCTCTTAGCGCTCCAAATGTCCATTTGCATTTTCTACAGAAAGAGTGTTCAGATCTGCTCAATCAAAAGTATGGTTTAACTCTGTTAGCTGAATGCACAGATCAGAAAGAAGTTTCACCGAATGATTCTGTGTAGTTTATATTTGAAGACATTCCTTTTTCCACTATTACCCTCTTAGCGCTCCGAATCTCCACTTGCATTTTCTACAAAAAGAGTGTTTCATAACTGCTCAATCAAAAATATGTTTTATCTCTGTTAACTGAATTTACAGATCAGAAATAAGTTTCACAGAATGCATCTGTGTAGTTTTTATTTGAAGATATTCTTTTTCCCAATGTAGGCCTCTTAGCGCTTAGCATGTCCAATTGCGGTTTCTACAGAAAGAGTGTTTCAGAACGGCTCAATCAAAAGTAAGGTTCAACTCTGTTAGTTGAATGCACAGAACAGAAAGGATTTTCACAGAATGCTACTGTGTAGTTTATATTTGAATATATTCCTTTTTCCACTATTACCCTCTTAGCGCTCCGAATGTCCACTTGCATTTTCTACAGAAAGAGTGTTCAGAACTGCGCAATCAGAAGTATGGTTTAACTCTGTTAGCTTAATGAACATATCAGAAATAAGTTTCACACAATGCTTCTGTGTAGTTTTTATTTGAAGATATTATTTTTCCCAATATAGGCCTCTTAGCGCTCAGAATGTCCAATTGCAGTTTCTACAGAAAGAGTGTTTCAGAAAGGCTCAATCAAAAGTAAGGTTTAACTCTGTTAGTTGAATGCACAGAACAGAAAGAAGTTTCATACAATGCTTCTGTGTAGTTTATATTTGAACATATTCTTTTTCCCACTATTAGCCACTTAGCGCTACGAATGTCCAGTTGCATTTTCTACAGACAGAGTGTTTCAAAACTGCTCAATCAAAAGTATGGTTTAACTCTGTTAGCTGAATGCTCAGATCAGAAAGAAGTTTCACAGAATGCTTCTGTGTAGTTTATATTTGAATATATTCCTTTTTCCACTACTACGCTCTTAGCGCTCCAAATGTCCAGTTGCATTTTCTACAGAAAGAGTGTTCAGATCTGCTCAATCAAAAGTATGGTGTAACTCTGTTAGCTGAATGCACAGATCAGAAAGAAGTTTCACCGAATTGTTCTGTGTAGTTTATATTTGAAGACATTCCTTTTTCCACTATTACCCTCTTAGCGCTCCGAATCTCCACTTGCATTTTCTACAAAAAGAGTGTTTCATAACTGCTCAATCAAAAATATGTTTTATCTCTGTTAACTGAATTTACAGATCAGAAATAAGTTTCACAGAATGCATCTGTGTAGTTTTTATTTGAAGATATTCTTTTTCCCAATGTAGGCCTCTTAGCGCTTAGCATGTCCAATTGCAGTTTCTACAGAAAGAGTGTTTCAGAATGGCTCAATCAAAAGTGAGGTTCAACTCTGTTAGTTGAATGCACAGAACAGAAAGAATTTTCACAGAATGCTACTGTGTAGTTTATATTTGAATATATTCCTTTTTCCACTATTACCCTCTTAGCGCTCCGAATGTCCACTTGCATTTTCTACAGAAAGACTGTTCAGAACTGCGCAATCAAAAGTATGGTTTAACTCTGTTAGCTTAATGAACATATCAGAAATAAGTTTCACACAATGCTTCTGTGTAGTTTTTATTTGAAGATATTATTTTTCCCAATAGAGGCCTCTTAGCGCTCAGAATGTCCAATTGCAGTTTCTACAGAAAGAGTGTTTCAGAAAGGCTCAATCAAAAGTAAGGTTCAACTCTGTTAGTTGAATGCACAGAACAGAAAGAAGTTTCATACAATGTTTCTGTGTAGTTTATATTTGAACATATTCTTTTTTCCACTATTACCCACTTAGCGCTACGAATGTCCAGTTGCATTTTCCACAGACAGAGTGTTTCAAAACTGCTCAATCAAAAGTATGGTTTAACTCTGTTAGCTGAATGCTCAGATCAGAAAGAAGTTTCACAGAATGCTTCTGTGTAGTTTATATTTGAATATATTCCTTTTTCCAGTACTACTCTCTTAGCGCTCCAAATGTCCAGTTGCATTTTCTACAGAAAGAGTGTTCAGATCTGCTCAATCAAAAGTATGGTTTAACTCTGTTAGCTGAATGCACAGATCAGAAAGAAGTTTCACAGAATGATTCTGTGTAGTTTATATTTGGAGACATTCCTTTTTCCACTATTACCCTCTTAGCGCTCCGAATCTCCACTTGCATTTTCTACAGAAAGAGTGTTTCAGAACGGCTCAATCAAAACTAAGGTTCAACTCCTTTAGTTGAACAAACAGAACAGAAAGAAGTTTCACACAATTCTTCTGTGTAGTTTTTATTTGTAGACATTCTTTTTCCCAATATAGGCCTCTTAGCGCTCAGAATGTCCAATTGCAGTTTCTACAGAAAGAGTGTTTCAGAACGGCTCAATCAAAAGTAAGGTTCAACTCTGTTAGTTGAATGCACAGAACACAAAGAAGTTTCATACAATGCTTCTGTGTAGTTTATATTTGAACATATTCTTTTTTCCACTATTACCCACTTAGCTCTACGAATGTCCAGTTGCATTTTCTACAGACAGAGTGTTTCAAAACTGCTCAATCAAAAGTATGGTTTAACTCTGTTAGCTGAATGCTCAGATCACAAAAATGTTTCACAGAATGCTTCTGTGTAGTTTATATTTGAATATATTCCTTTTTCCACTACTACGCTCTTAGCGCTCCAAATGTCCATTTGCATTTTCTACAGAAAGAGTGTTCAGATCTGCTCAATCAAAAGTATGGTTTAACTCTGTTAGCTGAATGCACAGATCAGAAAGAAGTTTCACCGAATGATTCTGTGTAGTTTATATTTGAAGACATTCCTTTTTCCACTATTACCCTCTTAGCGCTCCGAATCTCCACTTGCATTTTCTACAAAAAGAGTGTTTCATAACTGCTCAATCAAAAATATGTTTTATCTCTGTTAACTGAATTTACAGATCAGAAATAAGTTTCACAGAATGCATCTGTGTAGTTTTTATTTGAAGATATTCTTTTTCCCAATGTAGGCCTCTTAGCGCTTAGCATGTCCAATTGCGGTTTCTACAGAAAGAGTGTTTCAGAACGGCTGAATCAAAAGTAAGGTTCAACTCTGTTAGTTGAATGCACAGAACAGAAAGGATTTTCACAGAATGCTACTGTGTAGTTTATATTTGAATATATTCCTTTTTCCACTATTACCCTCTTAGCGCTCCGAATGTCCAGTTGCATTTTCTACAGAAAGAGTGTTCAGAACTGCGCAATCAGAAGTATGGTTTAACTCTGTTAGCTTAATGAACATATCAGAAATAAGTTTCACACAATGCTTCTGTGTAGTTTTTATTTGAAGATATTATTTTTCCCAATATAGGCCTCTTAGCGCTCAGAATGTCCAATTGCAGTTTCTACAGAAAGAGTGTTTCAGAAAGGCTCAATCAAAAGTAAGGTTTAACTCGGTTAGTTGAATGCACAGAACAGAAAGAAGTTTCATACAATGCTTCTGTGTAGTTTATATTTGAACATATTCTTTTTTCCACTATTACCCACTTAGCGCTACGAATGTCCAGTTGCATTTTCTACAGACAGAGTGTTTCAAAACTGCTCAATCAAAAGTATGGTTTAACTCTGTTAGCTGAATGCTCAGATCAGAAAGAAGTTTCACAGAATGCTTCTGTGTAGTTTATATTTGAATATATTCCTTTTTCCACTACTACTCCCTTAGCTCTCCAAATGTCCAGTTGCATTTTCTACAGAAAGAGTGTTCAGATCTGCTCAATCAAAAGTATGGTTTAACTCTGTTAGCTGAATGCACAGATCAGAAAGAAGTTTCACAGAATGATTCTGTGTAGTTTATATTTGGAGACATTCCTTTTTCCACTATTACCCTCTTAGCGCTCCGAATCTCCACTTGCATTTTCTACAGAAAGAGTGTTTCAGAACGGCTCAATCAAAACTAAGGTTCAACTCTTTTAGTTCAACAAACAGAACAGAAAGATGTTTCACACAATTCTTCTGTGTAGTTTTTATTTGTAGACATTCTTTTTCCCAATATAGGCCTCTTAGCGCTCAGAATGTCCAATAGCAGTTTCTACAGAAAGAGAGTTTCAGAACGGCTCAATCAAAAGTAAGGTTCAACTCTGTTAGTTGAATGCACAGAACAGAAAGAAGTTTCATACAATGCTTCTGTGTAGTTTATATTTGAACATATTCTTTTTTCCACTATTACCCACTTAGCGCTACGAATGTCCAGTTGCATTTTCTACAGACAGAGTGTTTCAAAACTGCTCAATCAAAAGTATGGTTTAACTCTGTTAGCTGAATGCTCAGATCAGAAAGAAGTTTCACAGAATGCTTCTGTGTAGTTTATATTTGAATATATTCCTTTTTCCACTACTACGCTCTTAGCGCTCCAAATGTCCAGTTGCATTTTCTACAGAAAGAGTGTTCAGATCTGCTCAATCAAAAGTATGGTGTAACTCTGTTAGCTGAATGCACAGATCAGAAAGAAGTTTCACCGAATGATTCTGTGTAGTTTATATTTGAAGACATTCCTTTTTCCACTATTACCCTCTTAGCGCTCCGAATCTCCACTTGCATTTTCTACAAAAAGAGTGTTTCATAACTGCTCAATCAAAAATATGTTTTATCTCTGTTAACTGAATTTACAGATCAGAAATAAGTTTCACAGAATGCATCTGTGTAGTTTTTATTTGAAGATATTCTTTTTCCCAATGTAGGCCTCTTAGCGCTTAGCATGTCCAATTGCAGTTTCTACAGAAAGAGTGTTTCAGAATGGCTCAATCAAAAGTGAGGTTCAACTATGTTAGTTGAATGCACAGAACAGAAAGAATTTTCACAGAATGCTACTGTGTAGTTTATATTTGAATATATTCCTTTTTCCACTATTACCCTCTTAGCGCTCCGAATGTCCACTTGCATTTTCTACAGAAAGACTGTTCAGAACTGCGCAATCAAAAGTATGGTTTAACTCTGTTAGCTTAATGAACATATCAGAAATAAGTTTCACACAATGCTTCTGTGTAGTTTTTATTTGAAGATATTATTTTTCCCAATAGAGGCCTCTTAGCGCTCAGAATGTCCAATTGCAGTTTCTACAGAAAGAGTGTTTCAGAAAGGCTCAATCAAAAGTAAGGTTCAACTCTGTTAGTTGAATGCACAGAACAGAAAGAAGTTTCATACAATGCTTCTGTCTAGTTTATATTTGAACATATTCTTTTTTCCACTATTACCCACTTAGCGCTACGAATGTCCAGTTGCATTTTCCACAGACAGAGTGTTTCAAAACTGCTCAATCAAAAGTATGGTTTAACTCAGTTAGCTGAATGCTCAGATTGGAAAGAAGTTTCACAGAATGCTTCTGTGTAGTTTATATTTGAATATATTCCTTTTTCCACTACTACTCTCTTAGCGCTCCAAATGTCCAGTTGCATTTTCTACAGAAAGAGTGTTCAGATCTGCTCAATCAAAAGTATGGTTTAACTCTGTTAGCTGAATGCACAGATCAGAAAGAAGTTTCACAGAATGATTCTGTGTAGTTTATATTTGGAGACATTCCTTTTTCCACTATTTCCCTCTTAGCGCTCCGAATCTCCACTTGCATTTTCTACAGAAAGAGTGTTTCAGAACGGCTCAATCAAAACTAAGTTTCAACTCTTTCAGTTGAACAAACAGAACAGAAAGAAGTTTCACACAATTCTTCTGTGTAGTTTTTATTTGTAGACATTCTTTTTCCCAATATAGGCCTCTTAGCGCTCAGAATGTCCAATTGCAGTTTCTACAGAAAGAGTGTTTCAGAACGGCTCAATCAAAAGTAAGGTTCAACTCTGTTAGTTGAATGCACAGAGCAGAAAGAAGTTTCATACAATGCTTCTGTGTAGTTTATATTTGAACATATTTTTTTTCCACTATTACCCACTTAGCGCTACGAAGGTCCAGTTGCATTTTCTACAGACAGAGTGTTTCAAAACTGCTCAATCAAAAGTATGGTTTAACTCTGTTAGCTGAATGCTCAGATCAGAAAGAAGTTTCACAGAATGCTTCTGTGTAGTTTATATTTGAATATATTCCTTTTTCCACTACTACGCTCTTAGCGCTCCAAATGTCCAGTTGCATTTTCTACAGAAAGAGTGTTCAGATCTGCTCAATCAAAAGTATGGTTCAACTCTGTTAGCTGAATGCACAGATCAGAAAGAAGTTTCACAGAATGATTCTGTGTAGTTTATATTTGAAGACATTCCTTTTTCCACTATTACCGTCTTAGCGCTCCGAATCTCCACTTGCGTTTTCTACAAAAAGAGTGTTTCATAACTGCTCAATCAAAAATATGTTTTATCTCTGTTAACTGAATTTACGGATCAGAAATAAGTTTCACAGAATGCATCTGTGTACTTTTTATTTGAAGATATTCTTTTTCCCAATGTAGGCCTCTTAGCGCTTAGCATGTCCAATTGCAGTTTCTACAGAAAGAGTGTTTCAGAACGGCTCAATCAAAAGTAAGGTTCAATTCTGTTAGTTGAATGCACAGAACAGAAAGAATTTTCACAGAATGCTACTGTGTAGTTTATATTTGAATATATTCCTTTTTCCACTATTACCCTCTTAACGCTCCGAATGTCCACTTGCATTTTCTACAGAAAGAGTGTTCAGAACTGCGCAATCAAAAGTATGGTTTAAGTCTGTTAGCTTAATGAACATATCAGAAATAAGTTTCACACAATGCTTCTGTGTAGTTTTTATTTGAAGATATTATTTTTCCCAATAGAGGCCTCTTAGCGCTCAGAATGTCCAATTGCAGTTTCCACAGAAAGAGTGTTTCAGAAAGGCTCAATCAAAAATAAGGTTCAACTCTGTTAGTTGAATGCACAGAACAGAAAGATATTTCATACAATGCTTCTGTGTAGTTTATATTTGAACATATTCTTTTTTCCACTATTACCCACTTAGCGCTACGAATGTCCAGTTGCATTTTCTACAGACAGAGTGTTTCAAAACTGCTCAATCAAAAGTATGGTTTAACTCTGTTAGCTGAATGCTCAGATCAGAAAGAAGTTTCACAGAATGCTTCTGTGTAGTTTATATTTGAATATATTCCTTTTTCCACTACTACTCTCTTAGCGCTCCAAATGTCCAGTTGCATTTTCTACAGAAATAGTGTTCAGATCTGCTCAATCAAAAGTATGGTTTAACTCTGTTAGCTGAATGCACAGATCAGAAAGAAGTTTCACAGAATGATTCTGTGTAGTTTATATTTGGAGACATTCCTTTTTCCACTATTACCCTCTTAGCGCTCCGAATCTCCACTTGCATTTTCTACAGAAAGAGTGTTTCAGAACGGCTCAATCAAAACTAAGGTTCAACTCTTTCAGTTGAACAAACAGAACAGAAAGAAGTTTCACACAATTCTTCTGTGTAGTTTTTATTTGTAGACATTCTTTTTCCCAATATAGGCCTCTTAGCGCTCAGAATGTCCAATTGCAGTTTCTACAGAAAGAGTGTTTCAGAACGGCTCAATCAAAAGTAAGGTTCAACTCTGTTAGTTGAATGCACAGAACAGAAAGAAGTTTCATACAATGCTTCTGTGTAGTTTATATTTCAACATATTCTTTTTTCCACTATTACCCACATAGCGCTACGAATGTCCAGTTGCATTTTCTACAGACAGAGTGTTTCAAAACTGCTCAATCAAAAGTATGGTTTAACTCTGTTAGCTGAATGCTCAGATCAGAAAGAAGTTTCACAGAATGCTTCTGTGTAGTTTATATTTGAATATATTCCTTTTTCCACTACTACGCTCTTAGCGCTCCAAATGTCCAGTTGCATTTTCTACAGAAAGAGTGTTCAGATCTGCTCAATCAAAAGTATGGTTTAACTCTGTTAGCTGAATGCACAGATCAGAAAGAAGTTTCACTGAATGATTCTGTGTAGTTTATATTTGAAGACATTCCTTTTTCCACTATTACCCACTTAGCGCTCCGAATCTCCACTTGCATTTTCTACAAAAAGAGTGTTTCATAACTGCTCAATCAAAAATATGTTTTATCTTTGTTAACTGAATTTACAGATCAGAAATAAGTTTCACAGAATGCATCTGTGAAGTTTTTATTTGAAGATATTCTTTTTCCCAATGTAGGCCTCTTAGCGCTTAGAATGTCCAATTGCAGTTTCTACAGAAAGAGTGTTTCAGAACGGCTCAATCAAAAGTAAGGTTCAACTCTGTTAGTTGAATGCACAGAACAGAAAGAATTTTCACAGAATGCTACTGTGTAGTTTATATTTGAATATATTCCTTTTTCCACTATTACCCTCTTAGCGCTCCGAATGTCCACTTGCATTTTCTACAGAAAGAGTGTTCAGAACTGTGCAATCAAAAGTATGGTTTAACTCTGTTAGCTTAATGAACATATCAGAAATAAGTTTCACACAATGCTTCTGTGTAGTTTTTATTTGAAGATATTATTTTTCCCAATAGAGGCCTCTTAGCGCTCAGAATGTCCAATTGCAGTTTCTACAGAAAGAGTGTTTCAGAAAGGCTCAATCAAAAGTAAGGTTCAACTCTGTTAGTTGAATGCACGGAACAGAAAGAAGTTTCATACAATGCTTCTGTGTAGTTTATATTTGAACATATTCTTTTTTCCACTATTACCCACTTAGCGCTATGAATGTCCAGTGGCATTTTCTACAGACAGAGTGTTTCAAAACTGCTCAATCAAAAGTATGGTTTAACTCTGTTAGCTGAATGCTCAGATCAGAAAGAAGTTTCACAGAATGCTTCTGTGTAGTTTATATTTGAATATATTCCTTTTTCCACTACTACTCTCTTAGCGCTCCAAATGTCCAGTTGCATTTTCTACAGAAAGAGTGTTCCGATCTGCTCAATCAAAAGTATGGTTTAACTCTGTTAGCTGAATGCACAGATCAGAAAGAAGTTTCACAGAATGATTCTGTGTAGTTTATATTTGGAGACATTCCTTTTTCCACTATTACCCTCTTAGCGCTCCGAATCTCCACTTGCATTTTCTACAGAAAGAGTGTTTCAGAACGGCTCAATCAAAACTAAGGTTCAACTCTTTTAGTTGAACAAACAGAACAGAAAGAAGTTTCACACAATTCTTCTGTGTAGTTTTTATTTGTAGACATTCTTTTTCCCAATATAGGCCTCTTAGCGCTCAGAATGTCCAATTGCAGTTTCTACAGAAAGAGTGTTTCAGAACGGCTCAATCAAAAGTAAGGTTCAACTCTGTTAGTTGAATGCACAGAACAGAAAGAAGTTTCATACAATGATTCTGTGTAGTTTATATTTGAACATATTCTTTTTTCCACTATTACCCACTTAGCGCTACGAATGTCCAGTTGCATTTTCTACAGACAGAGTGTTTCAAAACTGCTCAATCAAAAGTATGGTTAAACTCTGTTAGCTGAATGCTCAGATCAGAAAGAAGTTTCACAGAATGCTTCTGTGTAGTTTATATTTGAATATATTCCTTTTTCCACTACTACGCTCTTAGCGCTCCAAATGTCCAGTTGCATTTTCTACAGAAAGAGTGTTCAGATCTGCTCAATCAAAAGTATGGTTTAACTCTTTTAGCTGAATGCACAGATCAGAAAGAAGTTTCACCGAATGATTCTGTGTAGTTTATATTTGAAGACATTCCTTTTTCCACTATTACCCTCTTAGCGCTCCGAATCTCCACTTGCATTTTCTACAAAAAGAGTGTTTCATAACTGCTCAATCAAAAATATGTTTTATCTCTGTTAACTGAATTTACAGATCAGAAATAAGTTTCACAGAATGCATCTGTGTAGTTTTTATTTGAAGATATTCTTTTTCCCAATGTAGGCCTCTTAGCGCTTAGCATGTCCAATTGCAGTTTCTACAGAAAGAGTGTTTCAGAACGGCTCAATCAAAAGTAAGGTTCAACTCTGTTAGTTGAATGCACAGAACAGAAAGTATTTCCACAGAATGCTACTGTGTAGTTTATATTTGAATATATTCCTTTTTCCACTATTACCCTCTTAGCGCTCCGAATGTCCACTTGCATTTTCTACAGAAAGAGTGTTCAGAACTGCGCAATCAAAAGTATGGTTTAACTCTGTTTCCTTAATGAACATATTAGAAATAAGTTTCACACAATGCTTCTGTGTAGTTTTTATTTGAAGATATTATTTTTCCCAATAGAGGCCTTTTAGCGCTCAGAATGTCCAATTGCAGTCTCTACAGAAAGAGTGTTTCAGAAAGGCTCAATCAAAAGTAAGGTTCAACTCTGTTAGTTGAATGCACAGAACAGAAAGAAGTTTCATACAATGCTTCTGTGTAGTTTATATTTGAACATATTCTTTTTTCCACTATTACCCACTTAGCGCTACGAATGTCCCGTTGCATTTTCTACAGACAGAGTGTTTCAAAACTGCTCAATCAAAAGTATGGTTTAACTCTGTTAGCTGAATGCTCAAATCGGAAAGAAGTTTCACAGAATGCTTCTGTGTAGTTTATATTTCAATATATTCCTTTTTGCCACTACTACTCTCTTAGCGCTCCAAATGTCCAGTTGCATTTTCTACAGAAAGAGTTTTCAGATCTGCTCAATCAAAAGTATGGTTTAACTCTGTTAGCTGAATGCACAGATCAGAAAGAAGTTTCACAGAATGATTCTGTGTAGTTTATATTTGGAGACATTCCTTTTTCCACTATTTCCCTCTTAGCGCTCTGAATCTCCACTTGCATTTTCTACAGAAAGAGTGTTTCAGAAAAGCTCAATCAAAACTAAGTTTCAACTCATTCAGTTGAACAAACAGAACAGAAAGAAGTTTCACACAATTCTTCTGTGTAGTTTTTATTTGTAGACATTCTTTTTCCCAATATAGGCCTCTTAGCGCTCAGAATGTATAATTGCAGTTTCTACAGAAAGAGTGTTTCAGAACAGCTCAATCAAAAGTAAGATTCAACTCTGTTAGTTGAATGCACAGAACAGAAAGAAGTTTCATACAATGCTTCTGTGTAGTTTATATTTTAACATATTTTTTTTCCACTATTACCCACTTAGCGCTACGGATGTCCAGTTGCATTTTCTACAGACAGAGTGTTTCAAAACTGCTCAATCAAAAGTATGGTTTAACTCTGTTAGCTGAATGCTCAGATCAGAAAGAAGTTTCACAGAATGCTTCTGTGTAGTTTTTATTTGAATATATTCCTTTTTCCACTACTACGCTCTTAGCGCTCCAAAGGTCCAGTTGCATTTTCTACAGAAAGAGTGTTCAGATCTGCTCAATCAAAAGTATGGTTTAACTCTGTTAGCTGAATGCACAGATCAGAAAAAAGTTTCACCGAATGATTCTCTGTAGTTTATATTGAAGACATTCCTTTTTCCACTATTACCGTCTTAGCGCTCCGAATCTCCACTTGCATTTTCTACAAAAAGAGTGTTTCATAACTGCTCAATCAAAAATATGTTTTATCTCTGTTAACTGAATTTACGGATCAGAAATAAGTTTCACAGAATGCATCTGTGTAGTTTTTATTTGAAGATATTCTTTTTCCCAATGTAGGCCTCTTAGCGCTTAGCATGTCCAATTGCAGTTTCTACAGAAAGAGTGTTTCAGAATGGCTCAATCAAAAGTAAGGTTCAACTCTGTTAGTTGAATGCACAGAACAGAAAGAATTTTCACAGAATGCTACTGTGTAGTTTATATTTGAATATATTCCTTTTTCCACTATTACCCTCTTAGCGCTCCGAATGTCCACTTGCATTTTCTACAGAAAGAGTGTTCAGAACTGCGCAATCAAAACTATGGTTTAACTCTGTTAGCTTAATGAACATATCAGAAATAAGTTTCACACAATGCTTCTGTGTAGTTTTTATTTGAAGATATTATTTTTCCCAATAGAGGCCTCTTAGCGCTCAGAATGTCCAATTGCAGTTTCTACAGAAAGAGTGTTTCAGAAAGGCTCAATCAAAAGTAAGGTTCAACTCTGTTAGTTGAATGCACAGAACAGAAAGAAGTTTCATACAATGCTTCTGTGTAGTTTATATTTGAACATATTCTTTTTTCCACTATTACCCACTTAGCGCTACGAATGTCCAGTTGCATTTACCACAGACAGAGTGTTTCAAAACTGCACAATCAAAAGTATGGTTTAACTCTGATAGCTGAATGCTCAGATTGGAAAGAAGTTTCACAGAATGCTTCTGTGTAGTTTATATTTGAATATATTCCTTTTTCCACTACTACTCTCTTAGCGCTCCAAATGTCCAGTTGCATTTTCTACAGAAAGAGTGTTCAGATCTGCTCAATCAAAAGTATGGTTTAACTCTGTTAGCTGAATGCACAGATCAGAAAGAAGTTTCACAGAATGATTCTGTGTAGTTTATATTTGGAGACATTCCTTTTTCCACTATTTCCCTCTTAGCGCTCCGAATCTCCACTTGCATTTTCTACAGAAAGAGTGTTTCAGAACGGCTCAATCAAAACTAAGTTTCAACTCTTTCAGTTGAACAAACAGAACAGAAAGAAGTTTCACACAATTCTTCTGTGTAGTTTTTATTTGTAGACATTCTTTTTCCCAATATAGGCCTCTTAGCGCTCAGAATGTCCAATTGCAGTTTCTACAGAAAGAGTGTTTCAGAACGGCTCAATCAAAAGTAAGGTTCAACTCTGTTAGTTGAATGCACAGAGCAGAAAGAAGTTTCATACAATGCTTCTGTGAAGTTTATATTTGAACATATTTTTTTTCCACTATTACCCACTTAGCGCTACGAATGTCCAGTTGCATTTTCTACAGACAGAGTGTTTCAAAACTGCTCAATCAAAAGTATGGTTTAACTCTGTTAGCTGAATGCTCAGATCAGAAAGAAGTTTCACAGAATGCTTCTGTGTAGTTTATATTTGAATATATTCCTTTTTCCACTACTACGCTCTTAGCGCTCCAAATGTCCAGTTGCATTTTCTACAGAAAGAGTGTTCAGATCTGCTCAATCAAAAGTATGTTTTAACTCTGTTAGCTGAATGTACAGATCAGAAAGAAGTTTCACCGAATGATTCTGTGTAGTTTATATTTGAAGACATTCCTTTTTCCACTATTACCGTCTTAGCGCTCCGAATCTCCACTTGCATTTTCTACAAAAAGAGTGTTTCATAACTGCTCAATCAAAAATATGTTTTATCTCTGTTAACTGAATTTACGGATCAGAAATATGTTTCACAGAATGCATCTGTGTACTTTTTATTTGAAGATATTCTTTTTCCCAATGTAGGCCTCTTAGCGCTTAGCATGTCCAATTGCAGTTTCTACAGAAAGAGTGTTTCAGAACGGCTCAATCAAAAGTAAGGTTCAATTCTGTTAGTTGAATGCACAGAACAGAAAGAATTTTCACAGAATGCTACTGTGTAGTTTATATTTGAATATATTCCTTTTTCCACTATTACCCTCTTAGCGCTCCGAATGTCCACTTGCATTTTCTACAGAAAGAGTGTTCAGAACTGCGCAATCAAAAGTTTGGTTTAAGTCTGTTAGCTTAATGAACATATCAGAAATAAGTTTCACACAATGCTTCTGTGTAGTTTTTATTTGAAGATATTATTTTTCCCAATAGAGGCCTCTTAGCGCTCAGAATGTCCAATTGCAGTTTCTACAGAAAGAGTGTTTCAGAAAGGCTCAATCAAAAGTAAGGTTCAACTCTGTTAGTTGAATGCACAGAACAGAAAGAAATTTCATACAATGCTTCTTTGTAGTTTATATTTGAACATATTCTTTTTTCCACTATTACCCACTTAGCGCTACGAATGTCCAGTTGCATTTTCTACAGACAGAGTGTTTCAAAACTGCTCAATCAAAAGTATGGTTTAACTCTGTAAGCTGAATGCTCAGATCAGAAAGAAGTTTCACAGAATGCTTCTGTGTAGTTTATATTTGAATATATTCCTTTTTCCACTACTACTCTCTTAGCGCTCCAAATGTCCAGTTGCATTTTCTACAGAGAGAGTGTTCAGATCTGCTCAATCAAAAGTATGGTTTAACTCTGTTAGCTGAATGCACAGATCAGAAAGATGTTTCACAGAATGATTCTGTGTAGTTTATATTTGGAGACATTCCTTTTTCCACTATTACCCTCTTAGCGCTCCGAATCTCCACTTGCATTTTCTACAGAAAGAGTGTTTCAGAACGGCTCAATCAAAACTAAGGTTTAACTCTTTCAGTTGAACAAACAGAACAGAAAGAAGTTTCACACAATTCTTCTGTGTAGTTTTTATTTGTAGACATTCTTTTTCCCAATATAGGCCTCTTAGCGCTCAGAATGTCCAATTGCAGTTTCTACAGAAAGAGTGTTTCAGAACGGCTCTATCAAAAGTAAGGTTCAACTCTGTTAGTTGAATGCACAGAACAGAAAGAAGTTTCATACAATGCTTCTGTGTAGTTTATATTTCAACATATTCTTTTTTCCACTATTACCCACATAGCGCTACGAATGTCCAGTTGCATTTTCTACAGACAGAGTGTTTCAAAACTGCTCAATCAAAAGTATGGTTTAACTCTGTTAGCTGAATGCTCAGATCAGAAAGAAGTTTCACAGAATGCTTCTGTGTAGTTTATATTTGAATATATTCCTTTTTCCACTACTACGCTCTTAGCGCTCCAAATGTCCAGTTGCATTTTCTACAGAAAGAGTGTTCAGATCTGCTCAATCAAAAGTATGGTTTAACTCTGTTCGCTGAATGCACAGATCAGAAAGAAGTTTCACTGAATGATTCTGTGTAGTTTATATTTGAAGACATTCCTTTTTCCACTATTACCCTCTTAGCGCTCCGAATCTCCACTTGCATTTTCTACAAAAAGAGTGTTTCATAACTGCTCAATCAAAAATATGTTTTATCTTTGTTAACTGAATTTACAGATCAGAAATAAGTTTCACAGAATGCATCTGTGTAGTTTTTATTTGAAGATATTCTTTTTCCCAATGTAGGCCTCTTAGCGCTTAGCATGTCCAATTGCAGTTTCTACAGAAAGAGTGTTTCAGAACGGCTCAATCAAAAGTAAGGTTCAACTCTGTTAGTTGAATGCACAGAACAGAAAGAATTTTCACAGAATGCTACTGTGTAGTTTATATTTGAATATATTCCTTTTTCCACTATTACCCTCTTAGCGCTCCGAATGTCCACTTGCATTTTCTACAGAAAGAGTGTTCAGAACTGTGCAATCAAAAGTATGGTTTAACTCTGTTAGCTTAATGAACATATCAGAAATAAGTTTCACACAATGCTTCTGTGTAGTTTTTATTTGAAGATATTATTTTTCCCAATAGAGGCCTCTTAGCGCTCAGAATGTCCAATTGCAGTTTCTACAGAAAGAGTGTTTCAGAAAGGCTCAATCAAAAGTAACGTTCAACTCTGTTAGTTGAATGCACGGAACAGAAAGAAGTTTCATACAATGCTTCTGTGTAGTTTATATTTGAACATATTCTTTTTTCCACTATTACCCACTTAGCGCTACGAATGTCCAGTTGCATTTTCTACAGACAGAGTGTTTCAAAACTGCTCAATCAAAAGTATGGTTTAACTCTGTTAGCTGAATGCTCAGATCAGAAAGAAGTTTCACAGAATGCTTCTGTGTAGTTTATATTTGAATATATTCCTTTTTCCACTACTACTCTCTTAGCGCTCCAAATGTCCAGTTGCATTTTCTACAGAAAGAGTGTTCCGATCTGCTCAATCAAAAGTATGGTTTAACTCTGTTAGCTGAATGCTCAGATCGGAAAGAAGTTTCACAGAATGCTTCTGTGTAGTTTATATTTGAATATATTCCTTTTTCCACTACTACTCTCTTAGCGCTCCAAATGTCCAGTTGCATTTTCTACAGAAAGAGTGTTCAGATCTGCTCAATCAAAAGTATGGTTTAACACTGTTAGCTGAATGCACAGATCAGAAAGAAGTTTCACAGAATGATTCTGTGTAGTTTATATTTGGAGACATTCCTTTTTCCACTATTTCCCTCTTAGCGCTCCGAATCTCCACTTGCATTTTCTACAGAAAGAGAGTTTCAGAACGGCTCAATCAAAACTAAGTTTCAACTCTTTCAGTTGAACAAACAGAACAGAAAGAAGTTTCACACAATTCTTCTGTGTAGTTTTTATTTGTAGACATTCTTTTTCCCAATATAGGCCTCTTAGCGCTCAGAATGTCCAATTGCAGTTTCTACAGAAAGAGTGTTTCAGAACGGCTCAATCAAAAGTAAGGTTCAACTCTGTTAGTTGAATGCACAGAACAGAAAGAAGTTTCATACAATGCTTCTGTGTAGTTTATATTTGAACATATTCTTTTTTCCACTATTACCCACTTAGCGCTACGAATGTCCAGTTGCATTTTCTACAGACAGAGTGTTTCAAAACTGCTCAATCAAAAGTATGGTTTAACTCTGTTAGCTGAATGCTCAGATCAGAAAGAAGTTTCACAGAATGCTTCTGTGTAGTTTATATTTGAATATATTACTTTTACCACTACTACGCTCTTAGCGCTCCAAATGTATAGTTGCATTTTTTACAGAAAGAGTGTTCAGATCTGCTCAATCAAAAGTATGGTTTAACTCTGTTAGCTGAATGCACAGATCAGAAAGAAGTTTCACTGAATGATTCTGTGTAGTTTATATTTGAAGACATTCCTTTTTCCACTATTACCCTCTTAGCGCTCCGAATCTCCACTTGCATTTTCTACAAAAAGTGTGTTTCATAACTGCTCAATCAAAAATATGTTTTATCTTTGTTATCTGAATTTACAGATCAGAAATAAGTTTCACAGAATGCATCTGTGTAGTTTTTATTTGAAGATATTCTTTTTCCCAATGTAGGCCTCTTAGCGCTTAGCATGTCCAATTGCAGTTTCTACAGAAAGAGTGTTTCAGAACGGCTCAATCAAAAGTAAGGTTCAACTCTGTTAGTTGAATGCACAGAACAGAAAGAATTTTCACAGAATGCTACTGTGTAGTTTATATTTGAATATATTCCTTTTTCCACTATTACCCTCTTAGCGCTCCGAATGTCCACTTGCATTTTCTACAGAAAGAGTGTTCAGAACTGTGCAATCAAAAGTATGGTTTAACTCTGTTAGCTTAATGAACATATCAGAAATAAGTTTCACACAATGCTTCTGTGTAGTTTTTATTTGAAGATATTATTTTTCCCAATAGAGGCCTCTTAGCGCTCAGAATGTCCAATTGCAGTTTCTACAGAAAGAGTGTTTCAGAAAGGCTCAATCAAAAGTAAGGTTCAACTCTGTTAGTTGAATGCACGGAACAGAAAGAAGTTTCATACAATGCTTCTGTGTAGTTTATATTTGAACATATTCTTTTTTCCACTATTACCCACTTAGCGCTACGAATGTCCAGTTGCATTTTCTACAGACAGAGTGTTTCAAAACTGCTCAATCAAAAGTATGGTTTAACTCTGTTAGCTGAATGCTCAGATCAGAAAGAAGTTTCACAGAATGCTTCTGTGTAGTTTATATTTGAATATATTCCTTTTTCCACTACTACTCTCTTAGCGCTCCAAATGTCCAGTTGCATTTTCTACAGAAAGAGTGTTCCGATCTGCTCAATCAAAAGTATGGTTTAACTCTGTTAGCTGAATGCTCAGATCGGAAAGAAGTTTCACAGAATGCTTCTGTGTAGTTTATATTTGAATATATTCCTTTTTCCACTACTACTCTCTTAGCGCTCCAAATGACCAGTTGCATTTTCTACAGAAAGAGTGTTCAGATCTGCTCAATCAAAAGTATGGTTTAACACTGTTAGCTGAATGCACAGATCAGAAAGAAGTTTCACAGAATGATTCTGTGTAGTTTACATTTGGAGACATTCCTTTTTCCACTATTTCCCTCTTAGCGCTCCGAATCTCCACTTGCATTTTCTACAGAAAGAGAGTTTCAGAACGGCTCAATCAAAACTAAGTTTCAACTCTTTCAGTTGAACAAACAGAACAGAAAGAAGTTTCACACAATTCTTCTGTGTAGTTTTTATTTGTAGACATTCTTTTTCCCAATATAGGCCTCTTAGCGCTCAGAATGTCCAATTGCAGTTTCTACAGAAAGAGTGTTTCAGAACGGCTCAATCAAAAGTAAGGTTCAACTCTGTTAGTTGAATGCACAGAACAGAAAGAAGTTTCATACAATGCTTCTGTGTAGTTTATATTTGAACATATTCTTTTTTCCACTATTACCCACTTAGCGCTACGAATGTCCAGTTGCATTTTCTACAGACAGAGTGTTTCAAAACTGCTCAATCAAAAGTATGGTTTAACTCTGTTAGCTGAATGCTCAGATCAGAAAGAAGTTTCACAGAATGCTTCTGTGTAGTTTATATTTGAATATATTACTTTTACCACTACTACGCTCTTAGCGCTCCAAATGTCCAGTTGCATTTTTTACAGAAAGAGTGTTCAGATCTGCTCAATCAAAAGTATGGTTTAACTCTGTTAGCTGAATGCACAGATCAGAAAGAAGTTTCACCGAATGATTCTGTGTAGTTTATATTTGGAGACATTCCTTTTTCCACTATTACCCTCTTAGCGCTCCGAATCTCCACTTGCATTTTCTACAAAAAGAGTGTTTCATAACTGCTCAATCAAAAATATGTTTTATCTCTGTTAAGTGAATTTACAGATCAGAAATAAGTTTCACAGAATGCATCTGTGTAGTTTTTATTTGAAGATATTCTTTTTCCCAATGTAGGCCTCTTAGCGCTTAGCATGTCCAATTGCAGTTTCTACAGAAAGAGTGTTTCAGAACGGCTCAATCAAAAGTAAGGTTCAACTCTGTTAGTTGAATGCACAGAACAGAAAGAATTTTCACAGAATGCTACTGTGTAGTTTATATTTGAATATATTCCTTTTTCCACTCTTACCATCTTAGCGCTCCGAATGTCCACTTGCATTTTCTACAGAAAGAGTGTTCAGAACTGCGCAATCAAAAGTATGGTTTAACTCTGTTAGCTTAATGAACATATCAGAAATAAGTTTCACACAATGCTTCTGTGTAGTTTTTATTTGAAGATATTATTTTTCCCAATAGAGGCCTCTTAGCGCTCAGAATGTACAATTGCAGTTTCTACAGAAAGAGTGTTTCAGAAAGGCTCAATCAAAATAAGGTTCAACTCTGTTAGTTGAATGCACAGAACAGAAATTAGTTTCATACAATGCTTCTGTGTAGTTTATATTTGAACATATTCTTTTTTCCACTATTACCCACTTAGCGCTACGAATGTCCAGTTGCATTTTCTACAGACAGAGTGTTTCAAAACTGCTCAATCAAAAGGATGCTTTAACTCTGTTAGCTGAATGCTCAGATCAGACAGAAGTTTCACAGAATGCTTCTGTGTAGTTTATATTTGAATATACTCCTTTTTCCACTACTACTCTCTTAGCGCTCCAAATGTCCAGTTGCATTTTCTACAGAAAGAGTGTTCAGATCTGCTCAATCAAAAGTATGGTTTAACTCTGTTAGCTGAATGCACAGATCAGAAAGAAGTTTCACAGAATGATTCTGTGTAGTTTATATTTGGAGACATTCCTTTTTCCACTATTACCCTCTTAGCGCTCCGAATCTCCACTTGCATTTTCTACAGAAAGAGTGTTTCATAACTGCTCAATCAAAAATATGTTTTATCTCTGTTAACTGAATTTACAGATCAGAAATAAGTTTCACAGAATGCATCTGTGTAGTTTTTATTTGAAGATATTTTTTTTCCCAATGTAGGCCTCTTAGCGCTTAGCATGTCCAATTGCAGTTTCTACATAAAGAGTGTTTCAGAACGGCTCAATCAAAATTAAGGTTCAACTCTGTTAGTTGAATGCACAGAACAGAAAGAATTTTCACAGAATGCTACTGTGTAGTTTATATTTGAATATATTCCTTTTTCCACTATTACCCTCTTAGCGCGCCGAATGTCCACTTGCATTTTCTACAGAAAGAGTGTTCAGAACTGCGCAATCAAAAGTATGGTTTAACTCTGTTAGCTTAATGAACATATCAGAAATAAGTTTCACACAATGCTTCTGTGTAGTTTTTATTTGAAGATATTATTTTTCCCAATAGAGGCCTCTTAGCGCTCAGAATGTCCAATTGCAGTTTCTACAGAAAGAGTGTTTCAGAAAGGCTCAATCAAAGTAAGGTTCAACTCTGTTAGTTGAATGCACAGAACAGAAAGAAGTTTCATACAATGCTTCTGTGTAGTTTATATTTGAACGTATTTTTTTTCCACTGTTACCCACTTAGCGCCACGAATGTCCAGTTGCATTTTCTACAGACAGAGTGTTTCAAAACTGCTCAATCAAAAGTATGGTTTAACTCTGTTAGCTGAATGCTCAGATCAGAAAGAAGTTTCACAGAATGCTTCTGTGTAGTTTATATTTGAATATATTTCTTTTTCCACTACTACTCTCTTAGCGCTCCAAATGTCCAGTTGCATTTTCTACAGAAAGAGTGTTCAGATCTGCTCAATCAAAAGTATGGTTTAACTCTGTTAGCTGAATGCACAGATCAGAAAGAAGTTTCACAGAATGATTCTGTGTAGTTTATATTTGGAGACATTCCTTTTTCCACTATTACCCTCTTAGCGCTCCGAATCTCCACTTGCATTTTCTACAGAAAGAGTGTTTCAGAACGGCTCAATCAAAACTAAGGTTCAACTCTTTTACTTGAACAAACAGAACAGAAAGAAGTTTCACACAATTCTTCTGTGTAGTTTTTATTTGTAGACATTCTTTTTCCCAATATAGGCCTCTTAGCGCTCAGAATGTCCAATTGCAGTTTCTAAAGAAAGAGTGTTTCAGAAAGGCTCAATCAAAAGTAAGGTTCAACTCTGTTAGTTGAATGCACAGAACAGAAAGAAGTTTCATACAATGTTTCTGTGTAGTTTATATTTGAACATATTCTTTTTTCCACTATTACCCACTTAGCGCTACGAATGTCCAGTTGCATTTTCTACAGACAGAGTGTTACAAAACTGCTCAATCAAAAGTATGGTTTAACTCTGTTAGCTGAATGCTCAGATCAGAAAGAAGTTTCACAGAATGCTTCTGTGTAGTTTATATTTGAATATATTCCTTTTTCCACTAGTACGCTCTTAGCGCTCCAAATGTCCAGTTGCATTTTCTACAGAAAGAGTGTTCAGATCTTCTCAATCAAAAGTATGATTTAACTCTGTTAGCTGAATGCACAGATCAGAAAGAAGTTTCACCGAATTATTCTGTGTAGTTTATATTTGAAGACATTCCTTTTTCCACTATTACCCTCTTAGCGCTCCGAATCCCCACTTGCATTTTCTACAAAAAGAGTGTTTCATAACTGCTCAATCAAAAATATGTTTTATCTCTGTTAACTGAATTTACAGATCAGAAATAAGTTTCACAGAATGCATCTGTGTAGTTTTTATTTGAAGATATTCTTTTTCCCAATGTAGGCCTCTTAGCGCTTAGCATGTCCAATTGCAGTTTCTACAGAAAGAGTGTTTCAGAACGGCTCAATCAAAAGTAAGGTTCAACTCTGTTAGTTGAATGCACAGAACAGAAAGAATTTTCACAGAATGCTACTGTGTAGTTTATATTTGAATATATTCCTTTTTCCACTATTACCCTCTTAGCGCTCCGAATGTCCACTTCCATTTTCTACAGAAAGAGTGTTCAGAACTGCGCAATCAAAAGTATGGTTTAACTCTGTTAGCTTAATGAACATATCAGAAATAAGTTTCACACAATTCTTCTGTGTAGTTTTTATTTGAAGATATTATATTTCCCAATAGAGGCCTCTTAGGGCTCAGAATGTCCAATTGCAGTTTCTACAGAAAGAGTGTTTCAGAAAGGCTCAATCAAAAGTAAGGTTCAACTCTGTTAGTTGAATGCACAGAACAGAAAGAAGTTTCATACAATGCTTCTGTGTAGTTTATATTTGAACATATTCTTTTTTCCACTATAACCCACTTAGCGCTACAAATGTCCAGTTGCATTTTCTACAGACAGAGTGTTTCAAAACTGCTCAATCAAAAGTATGGTTTAACTCTGTTAGCTGAATGCTCAGATCAGAAAGAAGTTTCACAGAATGCTTCTGTGTAGTTTATATTTGAATATATCCCTTTTTCCACTAGTACGCCCTTAGCGCTCCAAATGTCCAGTTGCATTTTCTACAGAAAGAGTGTTCAGATCTGCTCAATCAAAGTATGGTTTAACTCTGTTAGCTGAATGCACAGATCGGAAAGAAGTTTCACAGAATGATTCTGTGTAGTTTATATTTGGAGACATTCCTTTTTCCACTATTACCCTCTTAGCGCTCCGAATCTCCACTTGCATTTTCTACAGAAAGAGTGTTTCAGAACGGCTCAATCAAAACTAAGGTTCAACTCTTTTAGTTGAACAAACAGAACAGAAAGAAGTTTCACACAATTCTTCTGTGTAGTTTTTATTTGTAGACATTCTTTTTCCCAATATAGGCCTCTTAGCGCTCAGAATGTCCAATTGCAGTTTCTACAGAAAGAGTGTTTCAGAACGGCTCAATCAAAAGTAAGGTTCAACTCTGTTAGTTGAATGCACAGAACAGAAAGAAGTTTCATACAATGCTTCTGTGTAGTTTATATTTGAACATATTCTTTTTTCCACTATTACCCACTTAGCGCTACGAATGTCCAGTTGCATTTTCTACAGACAGAGTGTTTCAAAACTGCTCAATCAAAAGTATGGTTTAACTCTGTTAGATGAATGCTCAGATCAGAAAGATGTTTCACAGAATGCTTCTGTGTAGTTTACATTTGAATATATTCCTTTTTCCGCTAGTTCGCTCTTAGCGCTCCAAATGTCCAGTTGCATTTTCTACAGAAAGAGTGTTCAGATCTGCGCAATCAAAAGTATGTTTTAACTCTGTTAGCTGAATGCACAGATCAGAAAGAAGTTTCACAGAATGATTCTGTGTAGTTTATATTTGGAGACATTCCTTTTTCCACTATTACCCTCTTAGCGCTCCGAATCTCCACTTGCATTTTCTACAGAAAGAGTGTTTCAGAACGGCTCAATCAAAACTAAGGTTCAACTCTTTTAGTTGAACAAACAGAACAGAAAGAAGTTTCACACAATTCTTCGGTGTAGTTTTTATTTGTAAACATTCTTTTTCCCAATATAGGCCTCTTAGCGCTCAGAATGTCCAATTGCAGTTTCTACAGAAACAGTGTTTCAGAACGGCTCAATCAAAAGTAAGGTTCAACTCTGTTAGTTGAATGCACAGAACAGAAAGAAGTTTCATACAATGCTTCTGTGTAGTTTATATTTGAACATATTCTTTTTTCCACTATTACCCACTTAGCGCTACGAATGTCCAGTTGCATTTCCTACAGACAGAGTGTTTCAAAACTGCTCAATCAAAAGTATGGTTTAACTCTGTTAGCTGAATGCTCAGATCAGAAAGAAGTTTCACAGAATGCTTCTGTGTAGTTTATATTTGAATATATTCCTTTTTCCACTAGTACGCTCTTAGCGCTCCAAATGTCCAGTTGCATTTTCTACAGAAAGAGTGTTCAGATCTGCTCAATGAAAAGTATGATTTAACTCTGTTAGCTGAATGCACAGATCAGAAAGAAGTTTCACCGAATGATTCTGTGTAGTTTATATTTGAAGACATTCCTTTTTCCACTATTACCCTCTTAGCGCTCCGAATCCCCACTTGCATTTTCTACAAAAAGAGTGTTTCATAACTGCTCAATCAAAAATATGTTTTATCTCTGTTAACTGAATTTACAGAACAGAAATAAGTTTCACAGAATGCATCTGTGTAGTTTTTATTTGAAGATATTCTTTTTCCCAATGTAGGCCTCTTAGCGCTTAGCATGTCCAATTGCAGTTTCTACAGAAAGAGTGTTTCAGAACGGCTCAATCAAAAGTAAGGTTCAACTCTGTTAGTTGAATGCACAGAACAGAAAGAATTTTCACAGAATGCTACTGTGTAGTTTATATTTGAATATATTCCTTTTTCTACTATTACCCTCTTAGCGCTCGGAATGTCCACTTGCATTTTCTACAGAAATAGTGTTCAGAACTGCGCAATCAAAAGTATGGTTTAACTCTGTTAGCTTAATGAACATATCAGAAATAAGTTTCACACAATGCTTCTGTGTAGTTTTTATTTGAAGATATTATTTTTCCCAATGTAGGCCTCTTAGCGCTTAGCATGTCCAAACGCAGTTTCTACAGAAAGAGTGTTTCAGAACGGCTCCATCAAAAGTAAGGTTCAACTCTGTTAGTTGAATGCACAGAACAGAAAGAATTTTCACAGAATGCTACTGTGTAGTTTATATTTGAATATATTCCTTTTTCCACTATTACCCTCTTAGCGCTCCGAATGTCTACTTCCATTTTCTACAGAAAGAGTGTTCAGAACTGCGCATTCAAAAGTATGGTTTAACTCTGTTAGCTTAATGAACATACCAGAAATAAGTTTCACACAATGCTTCTGTGTAGTTTTTAATTGAAGATATTATTTTTCCCAATAGAGGCCTCTTAGCGCTCAGAATGTCCAATTGCAGTTTCTACAGAAAGAGTGTTTCAGAAAGGCTCAATCAAAAGTAAGGTTCAACTCTGTTAGTTGAATGCACAGAACAGAAAGAAGTTTCATACAATGCTTCTGTGTAGTTTATATTTGAACGTATTATTTTTTCCACTATTACCCACTTAGCGCTAAGAATGTCCAGTTGCATTTTCTACAGACAGAGTGTTTCAAAACTGCTCAATCAAAAGTATGGTTTAACTCTGTTAGCTGAATGCTCAGATCAGAAAGAAGTTTCACAGAATCCTTCTGTGTAGTTTATATTTGAATATATTCCTTTTTCCACTACTAATCTCTTAGCGCTCCAAAGGTCCAGTTGCATTTTCAACAGAAAGAGTGTTCAGATCTGCTCAATCAAAAGTATGGTTTAACTCTGTTAGCTGAATGCTCAGATCAGAAAGAAGTTTCACAGAATGCTTCTGTGTATTTTATATTTGAATATATTCCTTTTTCCACTACTACGCTATTAGCGCTCCAAATGTCCAGTTGCATTTTCTACAGAAAGAGTGTTCAGATCTGCTCAATCAAAAGTATGGTTTAACTCTGTTAGCTGAATGCACAGATCAGAAAGAAGTTTCACCGAATGATTCTGTGTAGTTTATATTTGAAGACATTCCTTTTTCCACTATTACCTCTTAGCGCTCCGAATCTCCACTTGCATTTTCTACAAAAAGAGTGTTTCATAACTGCTCAATCAAAAATATGTTTTATCTCTGTTAACTGAATTTACAGATCAGAAATAAGTTTCACAGAATGCATCTGTGTAGTTTTTATTTGAAGATATTCTTTTTCCCAATGTAGGCCTCTTAGCGCTTAGCATGTCCAATTGCAGTTTCTACAGAAAGAGTGTTTCAGAACGGCTCAATCAAAAGTAAGGTTCAACTCTGTTAGTTGAATGCACAGAACAGAAAGAAGTTTCAAACAATGCTTCTGTGTAGTTTATATTTGAACATATTCTTTTTTCCACTATTACCCACTTAGCGCTACGAATGTCCAGTTGCATTTTCTACAGACAGAGTGTTTCAAAACTGCTCAATCAAAAGTATGGTTTAACTCTGTTAGCTGAATGCTCAGATCAGAAAGAAGTTTCACAGAATGCTTCTGTGTAGTTTATATTTGAATATATTCCTTTTTCCACTACTACTCTCTTAGCGCTCCAAATGTCCAGTTGCATTTTCTACAGAAAGAGTGCTCAGATCTGCTCAATCAAAAGTATGGTTTAACTCTGTTAGCTGAATGCACAGATCAGAAAGAAGTTTCACAGAATGATTCTGTGTAGTTTATATTTGGAGACATTCCTTTTTCCACTATTACCCTCTTAGCGCTCCGAATCTCCACTTGCATTTTCTACAGAAAGAGTGTTTCAGAACGGCTCAATCAAAACTAAGGTTCAACTCTTTTAGTTGAACAAACAGAACAAAAAGTAGTTTCACACAATTCTTCTGTGTAGTTTTTATATGTAGACATTCTTTTTCCCAATATAGGCCTCTTAGCGCTCAGAATGTCCAATTGCAGTTTCTACAAAAGAGTGTTTCAGAACGGCTCAATCAAAAGTAAGGTTCAACTCTGTTAGTTGAATGCACAGAACAGAAAGAAGTTTCATACAATGCTTCTGTGTAGTTTATATTTGAACATATTCTTTTTTCCACTATTAACCACTTAGCGCTACGAATGTCCAGTTGCATTTCCTACAGACAGAGTGTTTCAAAACTGCTCAATCAAAAGTATTGTTTAACTCTGTTAGCTGAATGCTCAGATCAGAAAGAAGTTTCACAGAATGCTTCTGTGTAGTTTATATTTGAATATATTCCTTTTTCCACTACTACGCTCTTAGCGCTCCAAATGTCCAGTTGCATTTTCTACAGAAAGAGTGTTCAGATCTGCTCAATCAAAAGTATGGTTTAACTCTGTTAGCTGAATGCACAGATCAGAAAGAAGTTTCACCGAATGATTCTGTGTAGTTTATATTTGAAGACATTCCTTTTTCCACTATTACCCTGTTAGCGCTCCGAATCTCCACTTGCATTTTCTACAAAAAGAGTGTTTCATAACTGCTCAATCAAAAATATGTTTTATCTCTGTTAACTGAATTTACAGATCAGAAATAAGTTTCACAGAATGCATCTGTGTAGTTTTTATTTGAAGATATTCTTTTTCCCAATGTAGGCCTCTTAGCGCTTAGCATGTCCAATTGCAGTTTCTACAGAAAGAGTGTTTCAGAACGGCTCAATCAAAAGTAAGTTTCAACTCTGTTAGTTGAATGCACAGAACAGAAAGAATTTTCACAGAATGCTACTGTGTAGTTTATATTTGAATATATTCCTTTTTCCACTATTACCCTCTTAGCGCTCCGAATGTCCACTTGCATTTTCTACAGAAAGAGTGTTCAGAACTGCGCAATCAAAAGTATGGTTTAACTCTGTTAGCTTAATGAACATATCAGAAATAAGTTTCACACAATGTTTCTGTGTAGTTTTTATTTGAAGATATTATTTTTCCCAATGTAGGCCTCTTAGCGCTTAGCATGTCCAAATGCAGTTTCTACAGAAAGAGTGTTTCAGAACGGCTCCATCAAAAGTAAGGTTCAACTCTGTTAGTTGAATGCACAGAACAGAAAGAATTTTCACAGAATGCTACTGTGTAGTTTATATTTGAATATATTCCTTTTTCCACTATTACCCTCTTAGCGCTCCGAATGTCTACTTCCATTTTCTACAGAAAGAGTGTTCAGAACTGCGCATTCAAAAGTATGGTTTAACTCTGTTAGCTTAATGAACATACCAGAAATAAGTTTCACACAATGCTTCTGTGTAGTTTTTAATTGAAGATATTATTTTTCCCAATAGAGGCCTCTTAGCGCTCAGAATGTCCAATTGCAGTTTCTACAGAAAGAGTGTTTCAGAAAGGCTCAATCAAAAGTAAGGTTCAACTCTGTTAGTTGAATGCACAGAACAGAAAGAAGTTTCATACAATGCTTCTGTGTAGTTTATATTTGAACGTATTATTTTTTCCACTATTACCCACTTAGCGCTAAGAATGTCCAGTTGCATTTTCTACAGACAGAGTGTTTCAAAACTGCTCAATCAAAAGTATGGTTTAACTCTGTTAGCTGAATGCTCAGATCAGAAAGAAGTTTCACAGAATCCTTCTGTGTAGTTTATATTTGAATATATTCCTTTTTCCACTACTACTCTCTTAGCGCTCCAAAGGTCCAGTTGCATTTTCAACAGAAAGAGTGTTCAGATCTGCTCAATCAAAAGTATGGTTTAACTCTGTTAGCTGAATGCTCAGATCAGAAAGAAGTTTCACAGAATGCTTCTGTGTATTTTATATTTGAATATATTCCTTTTTCCACTACTACGCTATTAGCGCTCCAAATGTCCAGTTGCATTTTCTACAGAAAGAGTGTTCAGATCTGCTCAATCAAAAGTATGGTTTAACTCTGTTAGCTGAATGCACAGATCAGAAAGAAGTTTCACCGAATGATTCTGTGTAGTTTATATTTGAAGACATTCCTTTTTCCACTATTACCTCTTAGCGCTCCGAATCTCCACTTGCATTTTCTACAAAAAGAGTGTTTCATAACTGCTCAATCAAAAATATGTTTTATCTCTGTTAACTGAATTTACAGATCAGAAATAAGTTTCACAGAATGCATCTGTGTAGTTTTTATTTGAAGATATTCTTTTTCCCAATGTAGGCCTCTTAGCGCTTAGCATGTCCAATTGCAGTTTCTACAGAAAGAGTGTTTCAGAACGGCTCAATCAAAAGTAAGGTTCAACTCTGTTAGTTGAATGCACAGAACAGAAAGAAGTTTCAAACAATGCTTCTGTGTAGTTTATATTTGAACATATTCTTTTTTCCACTATTACCCACTTAGCGCTACGAATGTCCAGTTGCATTTTCTACAGACAGAGTGTTTCAAAACTGCTCAATCAAAAGTATGGTTTAACTCTGTTAGCTGAATGCTCAGATCAGAAAGAAGTTTCACAGAATGCTTCTGTGTAGTTTATATTTGAATATATTCCTTTTTCCACTACTACTCTCTTAGCGCTCCAAATGTCCAGTTGCATTTTCTACAGAAAGAGTGCTCAGATCTGCTCAATCAAAAGTATGGTTTAACTCTGTTAGCTGAATGCACAGATCAGAAAGAAGTTTCACAGAATGATTCTGTGTAGTTTATATTTGGAGACATTCCTTTTTCCACTATTACCCTCTTAGCGCTCCGAATCTCCACTTGCATTTTCTACAGAAAGAGTGTTTCAGAACGGCTCAATCAAAACTAAGGTTCAACTCTTTTAGTTGAACAAACAGAACAAAAAGTAGTTTCACACAATTCTTCTGTGTAGTTTTTATATGTAGACATTCTTTTTCCCAATATAGGCCTCTTAGCGCTCAGAATGTCCAATTGCAGTTTCTACAAAAGAGTGTTTCAGAACGGCTCAATCAAAAGTAAGGTTCAACTCTGTTAGTTGAATGCACAGAACAGAAAGAAGTTTCATACAATGCTTCTGTGTAGTTTATATTTGAACATATTCTTTTTTCCACTATTAACCACTTAGCGCTACGAATGTCCAGTTGCATTTCCTACAGACAGAGTGTTTCAAAACTGCTCAATCAAAAGTATTGTTTAACTCTGTTAGCTGAATGCTCAGATCAGAAAGAAGTTTCACAGAATGCTTCTGTGTAGTTTATATTTGAATATATTCCTTTTTCCACTACTACGCTCTTAGCGCTCCAAATGTCCAGTTGCATTTTCTACAGAAAGAGTGTTCAGATCTGCTCAATCAAAAGTATGGTTTAACTCTGTTAGCTGAATGCACAGATCAGAAAGAAGTTTCACCGAATGATTCTGTGTAGTTTATATTTGAAGACATTCCTTTTTCCACTATTACCCTGTTAGCGCTCCGAATCTCCACTTGCATTTTCTACAAAAAGAGTGTTTCATAACTGCTCAATCAAAAATATGTTTTATCTCTGTTAACTGAATTTACAGATCAGAAATAAGTTTCACAGAATGCATCTGTGTAGTTTTTATTTGAAGATATTCTTTTTCCCAATGTAGGCCTCTTAGCGCTTAGCATGTCCAATTGCAGTTTCTACAGAAAGAGTGTTTCAGAACGGCTCAATCAAAAGTAAGTTTCAACTCTGTTAGTTGAATGCACAGAACAGAAAGAATTTTCACAGAATGCTACTGTGTAGTTTATATTTGAATATATTCCTTTTTCCACTATTACCCTCTTAGCGCTCCGAATGTCCACTTCCATTTTCTACAGAAAGAGTGTTCAGAACTGCGCAATCAAAAGTATGGTTTAACTCTGTTAGCTTAATGAACATATCAGAAATAAGTTTCACACAATTCTTCTGTGTAGTTTTTATTTGAAGATATTATATTTCCCAATAGAGGCCTCTTAGGGCTCAGAATGTCCAATTGCAGTTTCTACAGAAAGAGTGTTTCAGAAAGGCTCAATCAAAAGTAAGGTTCAACTCTGTTAGTTGAATGCACAGAACAGAAAGAAGTTTCATACAATGCTTCTGTGTAGTTTATATTTGAACATATTCTTTTTTCCACTATAACCCACTTAGCGCTACAAATGTCCAGTTGCATTTTCTACAGACAGAGTGTTTCAAAACTGCTCAATCAAAAGTATGGTTTAACTCTGTTAGCTGAATGCTCAGATCAGAAAGAAGTTTCACAGAATGCTTCTGTGTAGTTTATATTTGAATATATCCCTTTTTCCACTAGTACGCCCTTAGCGCTCCAAATGTCCAGTTGCATTTTCTACAGAAAGAGTGTTCAGATCTGCTCAATCAAAGTATGGTTTAACTCTGTTAGCTGAATGCACAGATCGGAAAGAAGTTTCACAGAATGATTCTGTGTAGTTTATATTTGGAGACATTCCTTTTTCCACTATTACCCTCTTAGCGCTCCGAATCTCCACTTGCATTTTCTACAGAAAGAGTGTTTCAGAACGGCTCAATCAAAACTAAGGTTCAACTCTTTTAGTTGAACAAACAGAACAGAAAGAAGTTTCACACAATTCTTCTGTGTAGTTTTTATTTGTAGACATTCTTTTTCCCAATATAGGCCTCTTAGCGCTCAGAATGTCCAATTGCAGTTTCTACAGAAAGAGTGTTTCAGAACGGCTCAATCAAAAGTAAGGTTCAACTCTGTTAGTTGAATGCACAGAACAGAAAGAAGTTTCATACAATGCTTCTGTGTAGTTTATATTTGAACATATTCTTTTTTCCACTATTACCCACTTAGCGCTACGAATGTCCAGTTGCATTTTCTACAGACAGAGTGTTTCAAAACTGCTCAATCAAAAGTATGGTTTAACTCTGTTAGATGAATGCTCAGATCAGAAAGATGTTTCACAGAATGCTTCTGTGTAGTTTACATTTGAATATATTCCTTTTTCCGCTAGTTCGCTCTTAGCGCTCCAAATGTCCAGTTGCATTTTCTACAGAAAGAGTGTTCAGATCTGCGCAATCAAAAGTATGTTTTAACTCTGTTAGCTGAATGCACAGATCAGAAAGAAGTTTCACAGAATGATTCTGTGTAGTTTATATTTGGAGACATTCCTTTTTCCACTATTACCCTCTTAGCGCTCCGAATCTCCACTTGCATTTTCTACAGAAAGAGTGTTTCAGAACGGCTCAATCAAAACTAAGGTTCAACTCTTTTAGTTGAACAAACAGAACAGAAAGAAGTTTCACACAATTCTTCGGTGTAGTTTTTATTTGTAAACATTCTTTTTCCCAATATAGGCCTCTTAGCGCTCAGAATGTCCAATTGCAGTTTCTACAGAAACAGTGTTTCAGAACGGCTCAATCAAAAGTAAGGTTCAACTCTGTTAGTTGAATGCACAGAACAGAAAGAAGTTTCATACAATGCTTCTGTGTAGTTTATATTTGAACATATTCTTTTTTCCACTATTACCCACTTAGCGCTACGAATGTCCAGTTGCATTTCCTACAGACAGAGTGTTTCAAAACTGCTCAATCAAAAGTATGGTTTAACTCTGTTAGCTGAATGCTCAGATCAGAAAGAAGTTTCACAGAATGCTTCTGTGTAGTTTATATTTGAATATATTCCTTTTTCCACTAGTACGCTCTTAGCGCTCCAAATGTCCAGTTGCATTTTCTACAGAAAGAGTGTTCAGATCTGCTCAATGAAAAGTATGATTTAACTCTGTTAGCTGAATGCACAGATCAGAAAGAAGTTTCACCGAATGATTCTGTGTAGTTTATATTTGAAGACATTCCTTTTTCCACTATTACCCTCTTAGCGCTCCGAATCCCCACTTGCATTTTCTACAAAAAGAGTGTTTCATAACTGCTCAATCAAAAATATGTTTTATCTCTGTTAACTGAATTTACAGAACAGAAATAAGTTTCACAGAATGCATCTGTGTAGTTTTTATTTGAAGATATTCTTTTTCCCAATGTAGGCCTCTTAGCGCTTAGCATGTCCAATTGCAGTTTCTACAGAAAGAGTGTTTCAGAACGGCTCAATCAAAAGTAAGGTTCAACTCTGTTAGTTGAATGCACAGAACAGAAAGAATTTTCACAGAATGCTACTGTGTAGTTTATATTTGAATATATTCCTTTTTCTACTATTACCCTCTTAGCGCTCGGAATGTCCACTTGCATTTTCTACAGAAATAGTGTTCAGAACTGCGCAATCAAAAGTATGGTTTAACTCTGTTAGCTTAATGAACATATCAGAAATAAGTTTCACACAATGCTTCTGTGTAGTTTTTATTTGAAGATATTATTTTTCCCAATGTAGGCCTCTTAGCGCTTAGCATGTCCAAATGCAGTTTCTACAGAAAGAGTGTTTCAGAACGGCTCCATCAAAAGTAAGGTTCAACTCTGTTAGTTGAATGCACAGAACAGAAAGAATTTTCACAGAATGCTACTGTGTAGTTTATATTTGAATATATTCCTTTTTCCACTATTACCCTCTTAGCGCTCCGAATGTCTACTTCCATTTTCTACAGAAAGAGTGTTCAGAACTGCGCATTCAAAAGTATGGTTTAACTCTGTTAGCTTAATGAACATACCAGAAATAAGTTTCACACAATGCTTCTGTGTAGTTTTTAATTGAAGATATTATTTTTCCCAATAGAGGCCTCTTAGCGCTCAGAATGTCCAATTGCAGTTTCTACAGAAAGAGTGTTTCAGAAAGGCTCAATCAAAAGTAAGGTTCAACTCTGTTAGTTGAATGCACAGAACAGAAAGAAGTTTCATACAATGCTTCTGTGTAGTTTATATTTGAACGTATTATTTTTTCCACTATTACCCACTTAGCGCTAAGAATGTCCAGTTGCATTTTCTACAGACAGAGTGTTTCAAAACTGCTCAATCAAAAGTATGGTTTAACTCTGTTAGCTGAATGCTCAGATCAGAAAGAAGTTTCACAGAATCCTTCTGTGTAGTTTATATTTGAATATATTCCTTTTTCCACTACTACTCTCTTAGCGCTCCAAAGGTCCAGTTGCATTTTCAACAGAAAGAGTGTTCAGATCTGCTCAATCAAAAGTATGGTTTAACTCTGTTAGCTGAATGCTCAGATCAGAAAGAAGTTTCACAGAATGCTTCTGTGTATTTTATATTTGAATATATTCCTTTTTCCACTACTACGCTATTAGCGCTCCAAATGTCCAGTTGCATTTTCTACAGAAAGAGTGTTCAGATCTGCTCAATCAAAAGTATGGTTTAACTCTGTTAGCTGAATGCACAGATCAGAAAGAAGTTTCACCGAATGATTCTGTGTAGTTTATATTTGAAGACATTCCTTTTTCCACTATTACCTCTTAGCGCTCCGAATCTCCACTTGCATTTTCTACAAAAAGAGTGTTTCATAACTGCTCAATCAAAAATATGTTTTATCTCTGTTAACTGAATTTACAGATCAGAAATAAGTTTCACAGAATGCATCTGTGTAGTTTTTATTTGAAGATATTCTTTTTCCCAATGTAGGCCTCTTAGCGCTTAGCATGTCCAATTGCAGTTTCTACAGAAAGAGTGTTTCAGAACGGCTCAATCAAAAGTAAGGTTCAACTCTGTTAGTTGAATGCACAGAACAGAAAGAAGTTTCAAACAATGCTTCTGTGTAGTTTATATTTGAACATATTCTTTTTTCCACTATTACCCACTTAGCGCTACGAATGTCCAGTTGCATTTTCTACAGACAGAGTGTTTCAAAACTGCTCAATCAAAAGTATGGTTTAACTCTGTTAGCTGAATGCTCAGATCAGAAAGAAGTTTCACAGAATGCTTCTGTGTAGTTTATATTTGAATATATTCCTTTTTCCACTACT
Organism: Symphalangus syndactylus; assembly: GCF_028878055.3. Lineage (NCBI taxonomy): Eukaryota > Metazoa > Chordata > Mammalia > Primates > Hylobatidae > Symphalangus > Symphalangus syndactylus. Next base: position 158,210,336 of record NC_072425.2, on the reverse strand, counting down.
ACTCTCTTAGCGCTCCAAATGTCCAGTTGCATTTTCTACAGAAAGAGTGCTCAGATCTGCTCAATCAAAAGTATGGTTTAACTCTGTTAGCTGAATGCACAGATCAGAAAGAAGTTTCACAGAATGATTCTGTGTAGTTTATATTTGGAGACATTCCTTTTTCCACTATTACCCTCTTAGCGCTCCGAATCTCCACTTGCATTTTCTACAGAAAGAGTGTTTCAGAACGGCTCAATCAAAACTAAGGTTCAACTCTTTTAGTTGAACAAACAGAACAAAAAGTAGTTTCACACAATTCTTCTGTGTAGTTTTTATATGTAGACATTCTTTTTCCCAATATAGGCCTCTTAGCGCTCAGAATGTCCAATTGCAGTTTCTACAAAAGAGTGTTTCAGAACGGCTCAATCAAAAGTAAGGTTCAACTCTGTTAGTTGAATGCACAGAACAGAAAGAAGTTTCATACAATGCTTCTGTGTAGTTTATATTTGAACATATTCTTTTTTCCACTATTAACCACTTAGCGCTACGAATGTCCAGTTGCATTTCCTACAGACAGAGTGTTTCAAAACTGCTCAATCAAAAGTATTGTTTAACTCTGTTAGCTGAATGCTCAGATCAGAAAGAAGTTTCACAGAATGCTTCTGTGTAGTTTATATTTGAATATATTCCTTTTTCCACTACTACGCTCTTAGCGCTCCAAATGTCCAGTTGCATTTTCTACAGAAAGAGTGTTCAGATCTGCTCAATCAAAAGTATGGTTTAACTCTGTTAGCTGAATGCACAGATCAGAAAGAAGTTTCACCGAATGATTCTGTGTAGTTTATATTTGAAGACATTCCTTTTTCCACTATTACCCTGTTAGCGCTCCGAATCTCCACTTGCATTTTCTACAAAAAGAGTGTTTCATAACTGCTCAATCAAAAATATGTTTTATCTCTGTTAACTGAATTTACAGATCAGAAATAAGTTTCACAGAATGCATCTGTGTAGTTTTTATTTGAAGATATTCTTTTTCCCAATGTAGGCCTCTTAGCGCTTAGCATGTCCAATTGCAGTTTCTACAGAAAGAGTGTTTCAGAACGGCTCAATCAAAAGTAAGTTTCAACTCTGTTAGTTGAATGCACAGAACAGAAAGAATTTTCACAGAATGCTACTGTGTAGTTTATATTTGAATATATTCCTTTTTCCACTATTACCCTCTTAGCGCTCCGAATGTCCACTTGCATTTTCTACAGAAAGAGTGTTCAGAACTGCGCAATCAAAAGTATGGTTTAACTCTGTTAGCTTAATGAACATATCAGAAATAAGTTTCACACAATGCTTCTGTGTAGTTTTTATTTGAAGATATTATTTTTCCCAATATAGGCCTCTTAGCGCTCAGAATGTCCAATTGCAGTTTCTACAGAAAGAGTGTTTCAGAAAGGCTCAATCAAAAGTAAGGTTCAACTCTGTTAGTTGAATGCACAGAACAGAAAGAAGTTTCATACAATGCTTCTGTGTAGTTTATATTTGAACATATTCTTTTTTCCACTATTACCCACTTAGCGCTACGAATGTCCAGTTGCATTTTCTACAGACAGAGTGTTTCAAAACTGCTCAATCAAAAGTATGGTTTAACTCTGTTAGCTGAATGCTCAGATCAGAAAGAAGTTTCACAGAATGCTTCTGTGTAGTTTATATTTGAATATATTCCTTTTTCCACTACTACTCTCTTAGCGCTCCAAATGTCCAGTTGCATTTTCTACAGAAAGAGAGTTCAGATCTGCTCAATCAAAGTATGGTTTAACTCTGTTAGCTGAATGCACAGATCAGAAAGAAGTTTCACCGAAAGATTCTGTGTAGTTTATATTTGGAGACATTCCTTTTTCCACTATTACCCTCCTAGCGCTCCGAATCTCCACTTGCATTTTCTACAGAAAGAGTGTTTCAGAACGGCTCAATCAAAACTAAGGTTCAACTCTTTTAGTTGAACAAACAGAACAGAAAGAAGTTTCACACAATTCTTCTCTGTAGTTTTTATTTGTAGACATTCTTTTTCCCAATATAGGCCTCTTAGCACTCAGAATGTCCAATTGCAGTTTCTACAGAAAGAGGGTTTCAGAACGGCTCAATCAAAAGTAAGGTTCAACTCTGTTAGTTGAATGCACAGAACAGAAAGAAGTTTCATACAATGCTTCTGTGTAGTTTATATTTGAACATATTCTTTTTCCACTCTTACCCACTTAGCGCTACGAATGTCCAGTTGCATTTTCTACAGACAGAGTGTTTCAAAACTGCTCAATCAAAAGTATGGTTTAACTCTGTTAGCTGAATGCTCAGATCAGAATGAAGTTTCACAGAATGCTTCTGTGTAGTTTATATTTGAATATATTCCTTTTTCCAATACTACTCTCTTAGCGCTCCAAATGTCCAGTTGCATTTTCTACAGAAAGAGAGTTCAGATCTGCTCAATCAAAAGTATGGTTTAACTCTGTTAGCTGAATGCACAGATCAGAAAGAAGTTTCACAGAATGATTCTGTGTAGTTTATATTTGGAGACATTCCTTTTTCCACTATTACCCTCTTAGCGCTCCGAATCTCCACTTGCATTTTCTACAGAAAGAGTGTTTCAGAACGGCTCAATCAAAACTAATGTTCAACTCTTTTAGTTTAACAAACAGAACAGAAAGAAGTTTCACACAATTCTTCTGTGTAGTTTTTATTTGTAGACATTCATTTTCCCAATATAGGCCTCTTAGCTCTCAGAATGTCCAATTGCAGTTTCTACAGAAAGAGTGTTTCAGAACGGCTCAATCAAAAGTAAGGTTCAACTCTGTTAGTTGAATGCACAGAACAGAAAGAAGTTTCATAAAATGCTGCTGTGTAGTTTATATTTGAACATATTCTTTTTTCCACTATTACCCACTTAGCGCTACGAATGTCCAGTTGCATTTTCTACAGACAGAGTGTTTCAAAACTGCTCAATCAAAAGTATGGTTTAACTCTGTTAGCTGAATGCTCAGATCAGAAAGAAGTTTCACAGAATGCTTCTGTGTAGTTTATATTTGAATATATTCCTTTTTCCACTAGTACGCTCTTAGCGCTCCAAATGTCCAGTTGCATTTTCTACAGAAAGAGTGTTCAGATCTTCTCAATCAAAGTATGGTTTAACTCTGTTAGCTGAATGCACAGATCAGAAAGAAGTTTCACAGAATGATTCTGTGTAGTTTATATTTGGAGACATTCCTTTTTCCACTATTACCCTCTTAGCGCTCCGAATCTCCACTTGCATTTTCTACAGAAAGAGTGTTTCAGAACGGCTCAATCAAAACTAAGGTTCAACTCTTTTAGTTGAACAAACAGAACAGAAAGAAGTTTCACACAATTCTTCTGTGTAGTTTTTATTTGTAGACATTCTTTTTCCCAATATAGGCCTCTTAGCGCTCAGAATGTCCAATTGCAGTTTATACAGAAAGAGTGTTTCAGAACGGCTCAATCAAAAGTAAGGTTCAACTCTGTTAGTTGAATGCACAGAACAGAAAGAAGTTTCATACAATGCTTCTGTGTAGTTTATATTTGAACATATTCTTTTTTCCACTATTACCCACTTAGCGCTACGAATGTCCAGTTGCATTTTCTACAGACAGAGTGTTTCAAAACTGCTCAATCAAAAGTATGGTTTAACTCTGTTAGATGAATGCTCAGATCAGAAAGAAGTTTCACAGAATGCTTCTGTGTAGTTTACATTTGAATATATTCCTTTTTCCACTAGTTCGCTCTTAGCGCTCCAAATGTCCAGTTGCATTTTCTACAGAAAGAGTGTTCAGATCTGCGCAATCAAAAGTATGTTTTAACTCTGTTAGCTGAATGCACAGATCAGAAAGAAGTTTCACAGAATGATTCTGTGTAGTTTATATTTGGAGACATTCCTTTTTCCACTATTACCCTCTTAGCGCTCCGAATCTCCACTTGCATTTTCTACAGAAAGAGTGTTTCAGAACGGCTCAATCAAAACTAAGGTTCAACTCTTTTAGTTGAACAAACAGAACAGAAAGAAGTTTCACACAATTCTTCGGTGTAGTTTTTATTTGTAAACATTCTTTTTCCCAATATAGGCCTCTTAGCGCTCAGAATGTCCAATTGCAGTTTCTACAGAAACAGTGTTTCAGAACGGCTCAATCAAATGTAAGGTTCAACTCTGTTAGTTGAATGCACAGAACAGAAAGAAGTTTCATACAATGCTTCTGTGTAGTTTATATTTGAACATATTCTTTTTTCCACTATTACCCACTTAGCGCTACGAATGTCCAGTTGCATTTCCTACAGACAGAGTGTTTCAAAACTGCTCAATCAAAAGTATGGTTTAACTCTGTTAGCTGAATGCTCAGATCAGAAAGAAGTTTCACAGAATGCTTCTGTGTAGTTTATATTTGAATATATTCCTTTTTCCACTAGTACGCTCTTAGCGCTCCAAATGTCCAGTTGCATTTTCTACAGAAAGAGTGTTCAGATCTGCTCAATGAAAAGTATGATTTAACTCTGTTAGCTGAATGCACAGATCAGAAAGAAGTTTCACCGAATGATTCTGTGTAGTTTATATTTGAAGACATTACTTTTTCCACTATTACCCTCTTAGCGCTCCGAATCCCCACTTGCATTTTCTACAAAAAGAGTGTTTCATAACTGCTCAATCAAAAATATGTTTTATCTCTGTTAACTGAATTTACAGAAC